>NC_142027.1:105537177-105837177 GCF_982192425.1 Myodes glareolus | reverse complement strand
TGCCCCCAGAGACTTCGCAGTCTATGTGAGTGCACCACTACTGGCTTCCGGGAAATAGCCTTCTCCTTTCCACCCTTCGAGACGGTTCATTTATCCAAAGGCTAATGTGCTGAGTGTTTTTCCTGGGCAACCCTTAACCCTATCCCTTTACCTAAGTCAGCATCAGAGGAATGTCATAATGCAGTAGTAGCATGGCAGTGTGTTTGCTGTTTAGTTCATGTGCCCTGATAGCAGCTCGAGTTAGACATACTTGACTTTCGAGGATTGTAGTCATCACCTTCATCTGTCCACTTATGCTCTGACAGCTGTGAGGTACTGAAGTGGAAAATGCTAAAAGATAAGGTGCATTTTCCTTTTGCACTGATGGGGATGGAACCCAGGGCCTCATGCATGCTAGGCAGGTGCCCTTCTACTAAGCCACATCCCAGCCCCTCACTGGGGGATTCTAGGCAGGTGCTCTACCATTGAGTCATACCCTAGCCCCTCACTGGGGGATTCTAAGCAGGGGCTCTACCACTGAGCCATGAGCCCGGCCCCTCACAGGGGTGGGGGGGGTGGGGGGGAGATTCTAGACAGGGGCTCTACCACTGAGCCACACCCCAGTTCCTCACTGATGAGTTCTAGGTAAAGGCTCTGCTAACTGAACAACACCTGCCCCTGAGGCACATGGTCTTGTTGCATATGCTCCTGAGGGCATAGTTAAGGCCTTTTGGCAGTTGTGCACAGTGCTTGTTTGCCTGCTGCTCGCGCTCTCTCTCTCTCTCTCTCTCTCTCTCTCTCTCTCTCTCTCTCTCTTTCTCTCTCAGCCATGTTGCTCTCTTGTAGCTTCTGGAACTCACCATCTTTCTTAGTCATATGTCACCATCACAGAGTCCTGTTGTTTTTATGATTTTTTAAAAAATGCTGCAAGATCCCAGGCGGCCGTAGGCAGCACAAATGCTGTAGGTCCCAAATGGTGGTAGCAGGCCATGTGGCGGCAAACAGCGGGCCCAGGCAGAGATGGCTGCCGGTCCCTGAGCAATGGCTGGTCCCAGCAGGAAGACACATGGTGGGCGGGCAGGAGACAGAGACATGGATAGACGCGACATACAGAGTGAGGTTGAGTATTTATTCAGGGGGTTATGGAGGGGGAAGGAAGAAAGCGGGGCAGAGAGAGAGAGTGGAGGAGAAAGAGACAGAGAAGGGGGGAAGCAGAGAAGTGGGGAGAGAGGCAGAAGTGAAGCTGCCTCTCCGAGAGGAAGAGGGAAAAGAGAGTGAGCTCAGGCTGGAAGCTGAAGATCAGCCTGCCTCAGCTGATGGGGGAGGGAGTAGGCGTGTCTTGTCTTTTAAAGAGACAGAACAACCATTACAGTTGTTACTCTCCATTTTGTAGTTAGCACCTACTCATTGCCTATGAAGTCCTCTCTCATTATAAAGTCCTTTATATTTCCTCTAATGTAGAACACATAATTTTAAGCATATCTAAATGACATGTGGGGGCCACAGGGATGGTCACTGTTGCTCACCCCTGACAACCATCTGTCCACAGAACTTCCCACTCTTCCTACTTTGCTTTAGCCTACGTGCTGCTCATATCCTGCTTATGTCCCTTACTCGGGCACCCAGAATCTGCATAGGAGTTCTCATGAGGGCATCTGGTCTTTGGGGTTACTGAGCATGATCATGGCTATCTTGAGCTGGCCTCTGTATGACTGTGTGCATGTTTCCCTAATGGGAGTAACCACACCTGCCCTTGGATGGTTGTGGGTTGTAGAAAGACAGTGACAGTGTACTTCTCCAGGGAGGGCATCTCTCAGGGGAGAAGACCTGTCACTCAGGGCAACAGGGCTGGAGTGGTGACTCTGTTATCTCTGTTATAACACATGATCATTGCAGGGACTGGAAACGGAGTATCAGGAAGAAGGGCAGCCTCTGGGACGGTTCACCTATGACCAGGAAGGGGACTCGCTCCAGATGTTCCACACACTGGTAAGCACAAGGATCGTGCCTCTCTCATTCATGTCTTTGTGGGGCCAGGCATGTGGAGAGGTTGGTGAGGATCAGCCATGGTCCAGCTCTGTGCCTCAGTGAAAGGTCAAACATGGCAGGCAGTCTATGCTGCCCTAAATCCCAACTACCTACTAGGTTTATTCAGGGTATGACTACATCTTATCACATATCCCACAAGGCAAGGGATTGGTCAGGGGTGGGGTAAGAAAGATCTGACTGCTAATGCAAAATAACTTATTCCCTTAAATTCAGGAAAGGCCTGACCAAGCCTTCCAGATAGTAGAGCTCCGGGTTCTGTCCAACTGGGGCCACCCTGAGTACACCTGCCTCTACCGCTTCCGAGTCCATGGAGAACCTGCCCAGTAGAGCACTCCAGCCTTGTACATGTCTGTATATACCAAGACACCATAACACTGGAACCCTTTGGAGAAGAGTGCACGTGAGCATAGGAACTTGTCACCCTTCAATAAATGTGTGATGGCCATGAGGACATGTTTGAGTCCTCTGAGGCTGTGCGTGTGTGCTCAGGGCCCAAAAGCCTGATGGGCTCTGTGGATTCATTTGAATGTATGGTTCTTAGACACTCCCTTTGATTTGGGGATTTGCTTCAATGCATAAAATCAGAAGACAGAATCTGGCAGGTTCCAGGCTCCTGACATGGAGGCCAAAAGCTCTGCATTGGCTCTCTAGATGTCAGGAAGGCAAAGTCCCATCTGCTAAACCCACACATTTCTTTCAGGGAAAACTGCTGCTGCATCTTCATCTGACCTCTTCCAGGTTTCCTGGTGGGGAGAGGCTGGGTGTGTCCTGGGCTGTCTGCTCTTAGCTGGGACGGGACCTCTTACCATTCCCCACAAGAGTGGATTGGACTTTTGCTGAGGGCATGACTCAAAAGTCAGTGGGGGCACACACACTATGAATGGCGTTCTTGAGTCTTAGCTGGGCCATTACTGGTGGAATTCATTCACAGTACAGACAGGAACCTCTTGATGTCACCCTCTGGTGTCCTTGATCTGTGTTAGGCTCTGCTGAAGAGGGAACACTAAGGTGCCACCCTATCAGGTGGTGCTGATGACTGTCGCTCTTGGTCTTTCTCACAGCAGCACTTTCTGCTGCTCTTGGGTTTGCCTCTGCACCATTATTGGACCTTCTTACCTGACTGGTTATAATTTGGTTATAATTAATATTTAATATTTAGATTATTTTGTGAGCAGACTTTATAACTGATCATCTGGACACTTGAAGTGTTCAGACGTTTTACATAAAGAATTGTTAAGTTTCAGGTTAGAAGGTCTTGGCAGAGCATGAGCTCACTTGCTGGGGCTCGGAGTTGGGATTTAGTGCATGTTGCAGGCAGTCCTTGATACAGTGCCCCAAAGTAGCACATCCCACTCCGTAGGGTTAATGCCACTGCCTGTGTGGTCAGGTGATATGCACACATTTTGCATACTGCAGGTTACACGCAGAAGCAGAATTTCCTATATTAAACTAAATTGGGACCTGGGGGTGGAGATATTTTGAATATTTATTTTTAAAGATGCAAGATAGGA
The DNA here is from genome assembly GCF_982192425.1 of Myodes glareolus. Lineage (NCBI taxonomy): Eukaryota > Metazoa > Chordata > Mammalia > Rodentia > Cricetidae > Myodes > Myodes glareolus. The sequence continues at coordinate 105,833,638 of NC_142027.1, read as the reverse complement.
CTTTGTGCAATGTATTTTTGTAAATGATTTTCAGAACATTTGTCTTTGGTAGTACTTATACTGCCACCAAATTAAGATGCTATTGAGATGTTTAAATAAAAGAGTTATAATTTTTAAAATTGCATGTGCTATTTCAAGTGGATAATAAAAGTGTGTATTTCTTTTCTCAGCTTGTCTTATTTCTGCCCATGTGGGTGGGGAGGGATTTGTTAGGTTGTGTGCTCTGAGAGTTCCTGCTAAGTCCTGGAGGCATTTCCATTGCCCTCTAAAGCCTCCATCCTCTTCCTGCTTAGGGACGTCTGCTCAGAGACAGTCCAGCCTAGAAGAGGGTGGGCACAAGGCCCTAGGTCTCATCTTCCAGAGCACCATGCTCCACACAGCCTGTCAAATATATTTTGGAGCATCTGTCATACCTTTTAACAGCTCTGCTTTCCACCATGTGTACAGAAGTGTCACACTGATTTGATATCTTCAGTTCATAGGCATTCCTGTTATTAGTTCTCTCTCTCTCTCTCTCTCTCTCTCTCTCTCTCTCTCTCTCTCTCTCTCTCTCTTTCTCTCTCTCTTTCAAGACAGGGTATCTCTGTAACTCACTCTGTAGGCCTCAAACTCGGAGATCCACCTGCCTCTGCCTCCTGAGTGCTGAGATTAAAGATGTACACCACCACTGCCAGGTTTTTTGTTGTCTAAGAGTCCTATTATCAGGGCTTTGCTCTCCTGATTTGGGTACCTGCTGTCAACTGGGATCTAAAAATATTAGAGAATGTCAGCCAGGAGTGGTGTGTACTCCCAGCACTCAGGAGGCAGAGGCAGGTGGATCGAAAACACACACACACACACACACAGAGAGAGAGAGAGAGAGAGAAAGAGAGAGAGAGAGAGAGAGACAGACACTGAGAGCTGGACACTAGCATAACCTTGGGGCTCTGTGAGTTCAAGTCCAGCCTGGTCTACAGAGAAAGCTCCAGGGCAGTCAGCCAGAGCAGCATAGTAGAGATACCCTGTCTGGGGGACAATTCCAGAAAGAATTTATAACAAACTGCACCACTCTATCCCATTCAGACAAGTCGTCCCCTGGTATCACACTCATGCTGCTTGCATCACTTGCCCCTTTGTCACCTAGCAGGTGTCTGGATCATCATGTAGACTGACCTGGTGTTGTATTGCTGTGCCCATGTGGCTTTTACGTGGTTGTGTCCACTGAGCATAATCTGCCATCACAGAAGAGTGAGCGTGGACTTGATAATTTGTTACCATGCTTCCAGAATACACTGGGGTGTTTGCATAAAATGCCCGTCCAACTGGACCAGGGTGCAGGCATAGAATCATGATAGTAAGGAAGTTGAGGCAGGAGTTAAGGTCCAACTTGAGAAACTTTTGAGACCCGATTTCAGGGTAAAATGAAGGCGGAGTGTGTAGCTCAGTGACTAAGCAAGAGTGGAGGCCCCGAATTTGATCTCCAGCACGCAAAATCTTTTTTTTTTTAAGATTCTGTGTGGTGTTCTGTATCCTGAGTCTTAAAGGATGATGACACTCAGCTTGTTCAACACCCACGCTCCCAGTTCATCATGGCTAGGCCTCCCCTCCCTGCAGTGACCTGCTTCAATCACAGCTAGGTCTTCTTGGTCTCTCTTGGTCTAGCCTGAGCATACTGCCCAGTTCCTGATGTCACTCAGGATGACTGCTGCCAGGAGGTGCACTCTCGTGCAGGTTTTTGTTTTTTGTGTTTTGTTTTGTTTTTCTGAGACAGGGTTTCTCTGTAGCTTTGGTGCCTGTCCTGAAATTAGCTAGCTCTTGTAGACTAGGTTGGCCTCGAACTCAGAGATCCATCTGCCTCTGCCTACCAAGTGCTGGGATTAAAGGCGTGTGTCACTACCGAAAGGCGTGTGCCACTACCGTTCAGCTGTTCAGCTCCCGAGCAGGTAGGTTTAAGGCAGGTCAAACGTCCTAAAATGTGTCCACGTGCTCAGGGCAATTTCGGGGGCGCATCGCGGCGTCCTCTGGCCCAGTTTACGCGCGCAGCCTACGCGGCTGGTAACATTGTACAATGACTGCACACCTACACATACACACAGGCACGCGCACATCATTGTGCAGTGACTGCACACATACACACCCCACACTCGACCAGAGTGTTGCCCCGTCCAAGACATTGGTCCCGCCCACTCTCGCGTGAATACTTGCACGTTTTTTCCTGGACGCGTGTTAGCTCGCGGACCCCACCCCGTCCGCTTCTTCCCCGCCCAGGCTAGCAAGGTCCTTGGCAGACCCGCCGGGGGTGTGGCCTCGTGTGACACTGGAGAATCCCGCCAGACTCCGCGGCTCCGCCCCTGATCACGTGCGGACCACGGTGCGCCCGCCCTCACGAGGCTCCTCGCGGCCACCGTAGAGGGCGTGCGGTGGCCGCAGGGACGGAAGCCGGGAGGCGCCGCCGACCGCGCCTGCGACAGCGTCAGCTCTGCGCGGAGCGCCGGCCCATGGCGGCGGCGGCGGCGATGGCAGAGCAGGAGGGTGCCCGCAACGGCGCCCGCAACCGTGGTGGCGTCCAGCGCGTGGAGGGCAAGCTGCGTGCCAGCGTCGAGAAGGGCGACTACTACGAGGCGCACCAGATGTACCGGACCCTCTTCTTCAGGTGGGCGCGGGCGGTGGCTTGGCGCCGAGGCCCCGCCTCTACTGCTGCTCATTGGCTGGTCTGTGGCGCCCCGCATCCTCATTTGCTCGCGCGGCTGCCTGTCGCGGGTCGGAGCGGGGGCGGCGGGCTTGGACTACTCGGCAGGGCCTCCTCTTCCCTATCTGGCTTCCCCCTCCTCCTCTCTCGGCCTTGCTTCTCAGGGTCCCTACCTTTCTGGTTGCGCTGTCCTTTCCCCGTCCTTCCTTCCCCTTCCCAGATGTCCTTCCCCCGCCAACTTCTCTGGCCTCCCCTTCCCCGGGCCTCTCTACTCTCTCTTAGGCCTCCTCCCTCCTTATAGGCCTCTCTTCCCGCCATTCCTTCTTCCTAGCCCACCCTCTTTCTCGCCTTGTGTTGGGCCTCCCGTCGGTAGTCAGGTCCTGTTCTCAGAGTAGTTTCTCCTGGTCCTCCAGTCTGTGGCCAGTGACTGGAGTGGCACAACCGGCTTAAGTGTGGTCAGATGCAGACATCGTGGGCCAGCCCGAGGCCATCTGCAGGGTTGATTCCAGGTTCCTGCCCGTGTGCATCTGCCTGCTGATAATCCCCTCTTCGACCTTCAGTCCATACTGCGAGATAGCAGCATTCCTGTACCGTGTTCGTGGTGTGGTTTTAGCCTCTGCGCCCCTTAGACCTTTTTGTTTCCATCGGCTTTGTTTGTTTTAGGCTAGTTTTAGGTCTACAGTAAAAGGAGTGGAAAGTGCACATTATTGTGTCTGCCGAGCGGTACAATGCCAATTGCACATTTTTCAGCTACCCGTCCCTGTCACTTAGGGTCCCCGTGCGCTGTGGGACTCCTCCCACAGTCATTCCCCTCCGGCATGATCCTGGCATGGTGTTTTCTGTGGGCTGGATGAAGCTACCATGACAGCGTGTGACACCTTCCACAATGGCCTCACTGCTTTGAAGCCCCGTGGAGGGCTGAAGACTCATTTTAGCGCTCATGCGTGTTTACATTTGAGGACAGTTCCCACTTTCTCCCCACGTGCCCAGAGTGAGCCTGGTAAAGGGCATGTGATCAAGGCCACATGTGGGAGTTACCAAGCCATCAAAGAGACTAGCCTTGCAGTACTTCCATAACACTGCTCCGTCCAGTACCTTGCCAGGTGAGGGGTGAGCCCTGGCATCCTTGATTTCAAAGACTTCCCCATTTGATTTATCTGCTGGGTGACCTGGATTAGGAGCAGGGGCTTTAGTCACCGACTATCAGCTAAACAAAGACATTAGTCCTCGCTCTAATTGCCGGTTCTCTACAGAGCAGTCTTGGGGAATTTTCTGTGTACTAAACCGGATGCTATAAATACAAACCAGTCTGGCTATATCTGGTTTCATCAGTGTCCGGAGTGCCTTTTTTTTTTTTTCTAACTCTGTAATTATATTGGGAAGGTACTTGCTTTGTCCTTTAGTTAAAAATCTATAGCCAGGCACCGTGCCCATGCATTTAATCACAGAAGAGCGGGCAGGTCTCTGAGTTCTAGGCCAGCCTGGTCTACCTGGTCTACCAAGTGAGTTGGAGAATAGTCAAGGCTATTATACAGAGAAACCCTGTCTCGGGGAAAAAAAAAATTAAGTTTTACACGTAGAAGTGACTACCTAATGATTGATACACTAACTGGTTTTAGTTTTTTAATTTTTTTTTTTGTGTGTGTGTGTGCAGCTGGGGATGGAACCCAGGACATCTTTCATGTTAGGCAAGGGCTCTACGTTTGAGATACACTACAGCCCTTTCTTTAACTTAGAATTTTGAGGCAGTGTGCCTTCAACTCTGTAGCCCAAGCAGGCCTAGAATTCTTGATCCTCAAGGCTCAGCTTCTTAAGTAGCTGGAATGACAGGCCTATGTCATCAGGCCAGCTGAATGGTTATTTTTCTCTGAGTTGAGCTGTGTCACTGGCCAGGATCAGCCAACTGGCCCAAACATTCCTGAGAACAAAGGAACAGACACAGCTCTGGATTGCAGGAGTTCCTCTATGGAGCAGGCCAATCACTGCTATATTTCTGAAACATTGGGAATACATCCAGGTGTGTTTTTTTTTTTGTTTTTTTTTTTGGTTTTGGTTTTGGTTTTTCAAGACAGACTTTCTGATTGTCTAGGAACTCACTCAGTAGACCAGGATTGCCTCGAACTCAGAACTCAGAGAACCGCCTGCCTCTGCTGGGATTAAAGGCCTGGAGAGATGACTCAGTGATGTAGAGTGGTGGCTGCCCTTCCAGTGGACCCTGGTTCAATTCTCAGCAGCCACATGTAACTCAGTTACAGGGGATCTGACACCCTTACACAGACATACATGTAAGATACCAATTTACCTAACAAAGAAAAGGAAAGGTGTGGGCCACCACCACCCGGTTCCATTTTTTTATAAATCCACAAAGTGGATCTTCCAGAATAAACTTGTTTTTGTTTTGAACCAGCCCCACCACTGTGACTTCTTGTTAATTTAGTGTTATGTGACCAGATAGAGTTCCCTTGGTCAAGGTAAACTAGGGATGGTGATGGGCAAGTTCTGCCTCTTCATTGTTTGAGGCCACATGCTATCAGCTTACAAGGAACCAGCCATCAAGAGGACTGGAGTGTAGTGGTCCAGGGACACAGCATTCCACTGGGGCCCAGTACTCATTACAGAACTTAACTAGGGGACTGGAGAGATGGCTCAGTGGCTAAGAGCACTGACTGTTCTTCCAGAGATCCTGAGTTCAATTCCCAGCAACCTCATGGTGGCTCACAACCATCTGTAATGAGATCTGGCACCCTCTTCTGGTGTGCAGGCATACACAGAGGTAGGATGTTGTATACATAATAAATCTTTTTTAAAAAAAAAAACAGAACTTAACTGGGTCTCAGCTTCCCTGAACCACTTGAATATGAGGAAAACTGGGGACCCAGGGTTTCTTGTGGTGCTCTACGTAGGCTCAGGGTCATTCCATGGGGTAGGACTACCAGAGACATCATACTGCTCAGAGGCACTAGTTTATAAATCTTTGTTCCATTGCATACACATGTTAATATGTCAGGACACCATGCAGGAGTCAGCTGTCCCCTTGAGGGTCAGTCTTGGTGGCAGCCACACTTACCTGCTAAGCTACGCCATCTCACCAGTCCTGGTTTTAAAGTTTAAAGTGAGCATTTGCTTAAATTTTTTACTTTGAAAACTCCAAGATGGTGCTGCTGATTTTGGCCATGACCCCTGGTTCCCTCTCCTGCTAGTATTCTCAGGCAGCTTGTTTGTTATTCAGCACAGTTATTTTTACTTGGTTTTTGGTTCTGTACAATGGTTGAGAGGCTCTCCATCAGTGTGGCTTTCTAGTTCTCTCAACAAAGTATTTTGAGTCTGATCCGCATTTATAGCATAGTCTGTCCTTTGTGTCACAACCCCATTTTAACCTCACCACTCTTAGCCTTTGTGGGAGATGAAGAGCCAAACAGTCTACAGAAATTTGGCCTCAGAGTCCTCAGTGCCCCCGACCTAGCCATGGTCCTGTTGTGGCAGGCTACCTTGTCTCTCCAGATGTGTCCTCCAGGAGGAGGAATGAGCTTTGCAGGCTTGGTTGTTGGTATCTCAGAAAGTTAGAAGCTATTTGTCTTTCTTGCCGTGACAGCACCACCAACCATGCTGTCCTCCAGGACCCCAGTGTTGGTTGCTTTGTGTGGGTGAGGAGGCTTTCTACTTTCAGCCTACCCACTCCCCCACTATTTTCTACTTCCTGTCCTACAAAGTGATAGTGTAACAGTATTCCTGAGGAGACATGAACATCACAGATAGGGAATGACAGACAAAAGTACAGATACCACCAAAGTCCAACTTGCTGAACCAATGAGCTATATTAGGGCTGCTTACATGAATATGGATGAGGGGTTACTTACGGGAGCAGAAATGATACAAAGACAGCTGTATCACCAAAGCTCACCCCAGCATGGTTGACAGTTGACAAAAGCTGGAACCGTGGAACATACTGCACAGCCTGTAGCCAGCTCACCAGGTTGGAGAATTCCCTTAACAGGTCAGTTGGTCTGAGCCTCACAGGCAGCTTTCAAGCAGGTGAACTTGTCCAAAAGTTTCAGCACTACTTGCAGCTTGTGATTCTTGGGCCCAGTAAAGCCGGCGGGCTTCAGTCTTCCTGAAGCTATGGAGTTGTTTTCTTCCTGAGTTTGAGGAGCTTCCTGCAGGTTGGGAAGTTTCATCTCCCTGAGATCATCCTGTTGTTTCACCTCCTTCTGGCATCCTGTGTGTTAAGGAGCTAGCTTCCTTGCAGGATGGAATCTGAGGAAAGTGCTTCTCAACAGGCTCTTCTGGGACCTGTTTGAATTCTTATTCTTATAGCCCGTAACCGTATTTGCCAAAGTCACATAAAGAAATGTTTAATAAGAAACCCTCCAGTGTGTGTTATGCACACCACACCCTTGGGTCTGAGGCCACCAAGTCATGGACATGTGTGCTGGGTGAACATATTAGATGAGCGCCTATCCCTCCTTTTGTGTTGTTTGGTGTGCATTTGTGTGCTTGCACATTTGAAGGCCAAAGGTCCACTTTGGGTTACTTCATCAGTTACTTTCAACATTTTTTTTCTTTGAGACAGAGTCTGTCATTGAACCTAGCACTCACTATTGCAGCTGGACTGACATGAAGCAACCCCAGCACTGGGGTTACATGTACACATAGCCGCCAGGCGATGGTGGCGCATGCCTTTAATCCCAGCACTTGGGAGGCAGAGGCAGGCGGATCTCCGTGAGTTCGAGGCCAGCCTGGTCTACAAGAGCTAGTTTCAGGACAGGCTTCAAAGCTGCAGAGAAACCCTGTCTTGAAAACCCAAAAAAAAAAAAAAAAAAACAAAACAAAACAATGTGACAAGTACACATAGCCACACCAGGGTTTTTGTTGCTGTTGTTGTTGGTGGTGTGTGTGTGTGTGTGTGTATTTTGTGTATGGGTGTTTTGTCTGAATGAATGTTTGTACCACGTGTGTGCCTGGTGCCCACAGAGGCCAGAAGAGGGCGTGAGGTCCCCTGGAATTGGAATTACAGGTGGCTCTGAGCTGACCTTTAACGCTGGAGATCAAACCCAGGTCCTCTGGAAAAGCAACCAGTGCTCTTACCCTCCAAGCCATTTCTTTAGCCCCCACATACGGATTTTATGTAGGTGCAAGAGACATGAACTCGGGTCTTCACACTTGTTTAGCATGCAGTCAGCTCTTTGAGACATTTCCCTAGCTCATGGGGCAGCTTCTGTCCAGCTCCAATTTCTTCTCTTTAGCATGAATCGTGTAGTCAGGGCTAGCCTCAAACTCGTAACCAAAGATGATCTTGAACTTCTGCTCTTCCTGCCTCTACCTCCTAAGTGCCACGATACAGGTATGTACAGCAATACCCAGTTTTTGCAGTGCTGGAAATGCAACTTGGACCTCCATGTGTGCCAAGCAAGCACTCTACTAAGCTCTGTCCTTAGACACACACACACACACACACACACACACACACACACACACACACAGAGTGCTGGGGTGACACGTGACTCAGTGTGCCCAGCCAGTAAGAGCAGAATCAGCTGGAGTCCTGGCACAGACCTTCCTTTGTGGGTTAGATGGCTTCTGTGAGTCTCCTTGGGGCCGGCAGAGCTTGTTCCCTGCTGCGCAAAGCTACCTCTGTGTGTAGAAGGTGATTTTGAGTGTCACACAGGGCCTTGTGCCTGGAGCTGAGTGCCAAGGAAGGCTGACTACCCTCATCTGTCCCATGGCCTTGGGGCACCCAGCCTGGATAGTCACCCAGAAGGAACACCCACACACACCCCCACCCCACTCCAGGAATTTTGTGATGAGAGATTTGTTTTAATTGTTGCCTGGGACTTTTATCTTTACAATCTTCCCTTGACTTGGCAACAGGTAATTCCAGTAAGGTAGGACATGGTCAGTGGGAGATTCAGATCTCGGGAATTTGATGTGTCATTGAAGGACACTTCCTTTGGTCTCAGTGAGTGTTTCTCTTGCTAAGCCTTAGAAGGACTCGGGAGTCTGGTGTCCTGCACAAGCCACCCTAAACCAGTGACTCATGAAAAACACAGTACCTGTGTAGTCTCTGTTCATGCTGATAGCAACATGAGGTTGTTTGCCTATGAGCACAGCATTTGAACAAGCGTCTCTTCACCCAGTAGGGCACCAACAGACATTTTTTCAAGTCTAGCTTAGTGAACCAATGAGTTTATTGGGGTTACTTACAAGAGTGTGGATGAGGGGATACTAAGAGGAGCATGGATGATCCAAAGGCAGCATCCTCGTTGGAAAGACCACCCCAGTATAGACAGTGACTGTATCCCTTGATTTCTAGCTGCATCTGCAGACCGCTTAGCTGGTGAATATATCTTATTTATCTAGCAGTTGTTACTATTTTTGCCGCCTTTTGCATCTTGGAAGTTGCAGATTTCTTAGCTACTGTACTGTGGTGCTACTGTCCCACAACAGTCCTAAGAAACTTGATCTGTATGAGGCTCTAAACTACACCCCCATTGCAAAAAAGAAACTTCCTTCCCTGACCAGTTGAGGGGCAGCAGCAGTAATCGGTGAGGAAAATACAAATGTTTAATTTGACCTGCACAGTCTACCCACTTAACAAAGCAATAGCAGTAGTCTTCCCTCGGGACCTGTGGCCTTGTTGGCTATGGACTTTTGCCCATCTTCCCTGGCATGTTGGTACTGTAGTCTGAAGGGTCCGTAACCTTTCAAACAGTCAGTAACAGTTATCCCCACCAGCCTCAGTGCCTCCTGGCACTACAAAAGTCTGTGAGTAGGGAGATCTAGGCCTTATTCCTACATGTCCTGCAGCCAAAGCATGTGGTATCTTTAACAGTAGGGACTTAGCATCTGGTTCTAGCATGTAGCCTTTATTGTTTGCGGGGCCTCCCTGGCCAACAGTTTAACAGAGGCAGTTCACACCTGGCAGTGCAGTTTTCACCCAGTGCCCTTACTGTTTCTCAGAGTGCCTTTCTCGTCCAGTCAAGCTGTCTTTGTTTAAACTCCTTAATTTCTCTATCTCCTGTTCTACATGCTTTTACACATCCGCAAGATACTTAGAGGGTTAGCGTTCTGGAGGTGCACAGTTAACCGTTCCAAATAAGCGTCCATGGTCTTGAGCAGCTACGAGGATCCTAAAAAAGAGTTAGTAGCAAGCCTGGACCAGCAGGGAAGATCTCATGACTTCTATCAGTTGTTCTGTCACAAATGAAATGTTTGAGACAATAGTCCAGTACCATGGTTGGGGACAGCACCCTATCTGGCCTCCAGAAGCCACAGGCATTTTCCATGAACCATTAATGTCATCCTGGGTTGCTGCTGCCTCAGGACTGCTGTGGGTCTTTGTTCCTGGTGTTCTGCTGGGCAGGCTTACTGCTTGCCTTGGCTCAGGCCCAAGAGAGGCAGGAACTCCTGGATTACCTCTGGACCTGGTTCCTCAGTTCTGACAGGCACTCTAAGTTACTTCCAGACCACTACTGCTGAAAGGAGCCCCAGTCTGAGAAGTCTTTATCCCAGTGTGCTTTGTGCTGGGACAGTAACTCCCACCCTGTTACTGTACTGTTTTTGCAATGATGTTTATGGATTGTTGCTCAGGTTTTAAATCCTCTGAGAAGCTCATGAGCATAGCACTTGACTCTGTTAATATTTTTGTTTGTTATATTTTTCCAGCAATCCCAATTTAACACAGATTTTTCCACATTTGCCATTGAGTGGCCTGGGCACACCCTTTTCTCTCTTTCTTTCTTTCTTCTTTCTTTCTTTCTTTCTTTTCTTTCTTTCTTCCTTTTTTTTTTTAAATCATCGCTGCTCTCCCCTTTGCTATTTTCTGAATCTGGTTTACATGTCAGTCCTTCAGATCTGCTAGAGCTTCTCCTACGTCATGAAGATCACGTCTCACCATGGGGCTAGCAAAGCCCATCCCAGTCCACGGTCCCTGCTCAATCAACCTTGGTCTTGACTCTTCGGTGAACACACTTCTGTCTGACTTAGTGAACTGAGCATTGGGCAGCATTTCTCTCGTGTGCAGTGTCCTTAGTGATGCCTGTCTTTCCTCTGCTCTCTCTAATTCTCTGATATTCACGGGGACCTCAGCCAGCAATAACCAGGCGGCCCTCGAAGCTTTAGAAGCCAGTACACCAGGGCTGATTTCTCTCCTGTCACCTAAGTTTGTGCGATCTTTGTCTCAAGGGGTGGCAAATAATTATTTTACCTATTTTCTATGCTTGCAGTGCATTTAGATTGATCCCATTGCTCGCTGTGTTCTGCAGCCTCCGGAGCAGTGCAGCGGTAGATGTGACAGGCCCTTTGACTATGTGTTTAAGTCTTGCCCCATCAAGCAGTTCAGATGCTAAGTGCTCCCTTGTAGTTTCTTGGTGTATCACCTGATTCTGCATTACCCTCTCGGTACAGTTCGTGCGCTACTGTACTGTATGTGAGCCGGGCAAGGTCCTGGAGATTGAAAGAACACACAAGAGACCTGGGTCATTTGAAAGGAGATTCAACCTTGGGAAAATCCTTAAATACATAACTCCTGCACAAGGAATTCCCAGGAAATTGCCACACCCAAGATGGAGTAAACAATGCCCTACAGCTAATCACCAGGCTGAGCAGAGGGAGCACAGGAACAAACAAAATATTTTAGTTGGCTGACCAGAAACTGTCCTCAAGATGAACCCCAGGAGCAGGGGTAGACCCATGGGCCCTACATCTTGGCTTGTCTGCTTGTTGAATCATGAGCTTTTCCCTTTTAAAGGTTGGACTTGTGAGGTCTCTTCTGTAACTTCTACCATGTTCTCTTCCTCCCCAATCTTAGTTTCTTCCCAGTCAAGTTTTTGGGTCTCACTCTCATCCTAACTTTTTTCTACTTTTCCTGCCAGGGGATAATGTGATGGGAGACATCGTGTGTCTTTTCCCACAACAAAGGCTATGTACCTGATAGTGCAACTTGTTACCTTATGTGCTACATTCAAGGACTGAGGTACAGTCTCTAGTCCATCAGTGGCTTGGGTAACATGTCCATGACATCCAATACCAAGTACAAGAAGATGGCCACCTATTGATTCTACCTAAGAATGCTCTGCTTTCAGAGAGCTTGGCCTTGGTTGCATGTCTTGTCACCCATGGCCTGGAGCATGCACCCACCACTCCAACAAGGAGGTACTCCATTCCATCCCACACGGGGAAAGGAAAACATGATGGATTGCCTCATAGATAGTCCATCCTTTCACAGGTCACCACCCATTCTGTTTGGGCACCAGTTGTGTGGTGTGACTCTTCCTGCAGAGACGTGAACAAATATCTATTCACTACCAGCAGACCAAAGAAATGGTTGAACCCACAGCCGGCTTACTGAGCCTTTGAGCTCATAGGGCCTACAGAACAATGGATGACTCAGATATAGCTGCATCATTGGAGTTCCCTGCACAGCTTTCAGCTTGTGGGTGGGTCCATTCTCCCCACCAATTGTTACTGTTCATAAAGCCTTGGGGAGAGGCTATGTGAAGTTTGTTAAGTTTTAGGGCCTGACTACGCCGTGTATGTATGCTTACTTCTCTAGGACTAAGGAGCTCCCTCCAGGAGGGATTACTACAATTTGGAAGGAATAACTACACAACAGTAAAGTTATCTGCCAGGCTAGTGATGGGACTCCAGAATGCCTGGTAACTCTATGGGGCCACTGCCTCTAGTGGTGCTAACAAGGCCCAAGGGTAGTCAGTGACAGGTGACTTCCATCTTAACAGTGTTGGCTTTCATATGCTGGCTTTACTGTCACTGCAACTACAAGGTGTTTGGGTACCTGTGCCTCACTGAGGGTATCTGGAAGTTACACCCCTAAGAGACATCCATTCTGGTGATGTCACATCACACCCCCAGACTTGATTTGAGTGTTGCCTGTACTATTAATGCTTTTGTGTAGTCATCTTAAACTCTAGATTTGTCCATGGGACCTTGACTGTGTTCTTGGGTGATGGTGGGACACTCATCACACCTGCTGAGTATAAGGGTGAGGGCGTCCACACCTGGGCCTGTACACAGGTTGTGTGGAGGGTGACAACTAAAGTTGGTAGAGTTGCTGTATTGCCGTTCTCTTCAGGGATCTATCCTCAATTGTCCCCTACATGCATATCAGTCCTTCTCTTTTGAGGTAGACAGTGCCCATCTTCCCTGTCCCATCATGGAAGTTACATCTTAGTCTGCTCTGGCTTCTCCCTGGGTTATTTATTGGACCTGGGGTGGAGGGTACCCTGCATGTTCAGGTGGGTGTATTGCTAATAGGATCTGTATCCTCAGAACCTTCCATATATCTGCTGTTCAGAGTAGCTGGCCAGAGCCGTACTACAGCACCCAGCATACTCAAAAGCGGTATTCTGTTAAATTTTACCTTGGCATTTGTAGCAACCCCAGGCAGGGCTAGCTGGCACATAGAACACAATGCAAGCACCCCTTGTAGGCATCTGTATGGTGCATGGCTGGGTTTTTCTTCTTTCTTTGCAGATACATGTCCCAAAGCAAACATGCAGAGGCCCGGGAGCTCATGTACTCAGGAGCATTGCTCTTCTTTAGTCATGGCCAGGTAAGTGCTGCCACCATGGGGAAAGGCCTGGGGGTGAGGGTGGGGTATATCAAACTGTCCTGGGCTCTGACCACCAATGGCATAGGGTCCTAATCTCCATGGCTGTTGCTGTGGGACCTTTGTGACTGGAGCTCTAGGCTTGGTTCTGGTTGCCAGTTGCCAGTGACCCAGCTGTATTGCTCATTGGCAAGGCAGTATCCCTATGTGTTTACAGGTGCCATCTGCAGAGCCTGCAGCCCCCTGCTTTACCTCAACTCTTCTAAAGGACTAGGGGACCCTGTTGCTAACCGTGGTTTTGTACGTTGATTGTTCTGCAGCAGAACAGTGCGGCTGATTTGTCCATGCTGGTCCTTGAATCCCTGGAGAAGGCAGAGGTGGACGTAGCTGATGAGCTATTGGGTGAGGACTCCACACTGCGTGTTGCAGTGTGCAGTAGCCCATCAACATGGGCTTCTGTGACTGATCTCCTCCAGAGTCCCTTCACTAGTTCTAGTCCCACTTGGTGTGGGGGGTGGGGGTTGGTGGTCTCTGCACTCCAGGACTGATTTTGTCATGGGGTGATCACACTGGCCATGCCCAGCTGATCCCATGGGTACACACTACAGATCTGTTGGCAGCAAATCCCACTGAGCCAGCATGTGGCTACTAGAGCCCTTCCTGCAAACTGCCCTGTGGCCTCTTCTGCTCTTACAGAAGGGGAAGTTGCTCTCAACTGGAGCCTTCCTGCTGGTCCTCTGCTACCACAGAACTGCCTCCAAGCATGGCCCACCCACATCAACGTAGTCAGAAGGGCAGTGGGCAAGCCAGCCAGAGAAGGCCCCAGACCTACAGTGCATGTGGGACACCCAGCAGCACTCTAATGGCTTTTGGACTTTCACTGAAGTTATATAATGGGAGGGGGTAGTTGAGGAGGGCTGAGACAGGGTCTAACTATTGTATCCCAGGCTAGTCTTAAACATACAGTACTTCTCTAGCCTCTTCACAGAGTGCTAAATTTTTGTTGACGTGGGACACCTCACATGTGCCTTTGGTAAGGGTCCGATTGTGTCATTTGCAGAAAATCTGGCTAAAGTGTTCAGTTTGATGGATCCAAACTCCCCTGAGCGAGTAGCTTTTGTGTCCAGAGCCCTGAAGTGGTCCAGTGGAGGGTCTGGGAAGCTGGGCCATCCTCGGCTCCACCAGTTGCTGGCCCTAACGCTTTGGAAAGGTAGGCATGGGGTCCCTACCTTCAGCCAGCAGCCGAATCCTCTGTGTACTTGCCTGCTGATAAGCTGGGAGAGGCCATGGGGGAAGCACATCAGCCTGTCTTTGAACCAGATAGTCCAGGATTTCTGCTTTGGTAGTAAACTGACCCTGGATGGACCCTCCACAGCCTATAAGGGACCCCTGGGGAGTGGTGCTGCTTCCTTTCCAATCTCTGTCCTGATTCTCTAACCTGGTTGGTCACACGCTCTTCTTCCCACAACTTCCCACTCCTCCTTCCTCGGTGAGCATCCACATCCCATCCCTTTGGTGACTCCCTGCTCTGTAGTTCTCTTAATGTTTATCTCAGTGAGCTTTGGTTAGATTATTTTCTTTTTTTTAATATTTATTTATTTATTATGTATACAATATTCTGTCAGTGTGTCTGCCTGCAGGCCAGAAGAGGGCATCAGATCTCATTTCAAATGGTTGTGAGCCACCATGTGGGTGCTGGGAATTGAACTCAGGACCTTTGGAAGAGCAGGTAATGAATGCTCTTAACTGCTGAGCCATCTCTCCAGCCCTGGTTAGATTATTTTCCATGGAGTGGACTGCAGTTGTACCTGGTCTTGGCTCTTGAGTTGGCTTGGGCACAAGACACATGCTTGGTGAATGTCTGCTGGAACCTGAACAGCTCCTACCCAGTGGCGTTCCTCTGAAACAGTGTGGAGCTGTATACCCTGTGAGGGTGGCATTCTTGCTACAGCCGTCCTAATGGGTGGACTAGGCCTAATGGAGCTTGGGTGAGAAGAGGCATATTTAGAAGTACACAGTGACCTGTGACACACACCCTCCTTTGTGCATCAGGCACCCCAAAGGTCTGAGCCAGAGGTATATGTCAAAGTTCTGTGAGCAAGACTTGCTGCTGCGCCCCCTCTGGCTACAGCCATGCAATCAGAGGGTGTACCTGACCTAGTTCTTAGAGTCCAGCAGCTGTACACCCAGAGGTGCACCCCCCATAGCAACTGTGCTGGGACAGACTTCCTATGTCCTATGGGCTTATGGTGTCTCCTCCACCCTCCTGGGCACTGTACTCTGCCTTCACTCCAGAGGACAGTCAGGACTCTGGAGACTGAAAGATTAGGATCTTCAGGGAAACTCAGAGAAAACCCTCAAGCTCCAGAGCTTAGGAGTGCAGGTGCCACGTGTGCCTACTGTGTGCCTCAGAGTGCTGCCTTCCTCTTGAGGGCTGTTTTGTCCTCCGGCTGAGAGCAAGCTGCCTGTCACTTGTGGCCCAGGCCTCACATAGTACATGCAGTACATGCCTGTTACATGGTCTGAAAATAGTCAGTCTGCACGATGGGGCTGCCAGCAGGGGATTCTCAGATCCACTCAGTAGAAATCTGAGAGAGGTTGTAGTGACTGTGCCTCCTGGGAATGAGTGAGGTACTGAGCCCAGGCCACAGCCATCCCAGGAACCATGGCTACCTGGGGAAGGGGGTTAGGGGCTCCCAAATACTTGCTTCAAGACTAAGTTGCCCAGGCTAGTCTACTAGTCACTTCCCAGAGTGCCCTGCCCCGAGGGTGTTTGCCAGACAGGAGCAGGCTGGGAAAGAAGAGGGTCTGCCTTAATTACTGCTTGCTCTCTTGCTCTCAGATACCCAAAAATCCTAGGCAGAAAAGGCCTTTGTGGGTGGGTTATGGGCTGGGGGACCCCAGTTGTTGGTGTTGAGAGGCTCCTTTCCTCCTTTCTGTTGTTAAAGCTCCAAGAGCAGAAGGAATCCCAGGTTCTTCCTTGATCTTACTCAGGATTCCCAGCATTCTTTACTGTTAGGTCTTAGGGTTAAACATAGTAGACATTGATGCTCTTCACTATGTGCCAATGAGCCTCCCTTAGCCAGGGCCCTCTGAGTAGTTAGTAGTAATTACAGAAGAAGTAACTTGCTGTGGACCCAGCTCACATGCATAAAAGGGTTGGGCAGACACTTAGAACAGGGAGAAGGGAAGCTGGGTGTCTATTGAGCTGTTTGGTGTTGGGTCTCTGAGCACAGGGAAGCTGGTAACCGGCAGGCATGAGCAGCTGTGCAGACGGATAGCTTGTTCCAGGGTTAGTGGCCTAGAAAAGGCAGCAGGTGTGCCCAGGGCAAATGGGTTGGACCAGGGAAGGAGGAGTGGGTGGCTCTGTGCGCCCCGTGCTCACACGTGCCCATCTGCAGATTCTTTCCCTTCACAGAACAAAACTACTGTGAGTCTCGGTATCACTTTCTGCACTCCACTGACGGTGAGGGCTGCGCCAACATGCTGGTTGAGTACTCCACCGCCCGAGGCTTCAGAAGTGAGGTGGACATGTTCGTGGCCCAGGCTGTGCTACAGTAAGTGCCCGTGAGGACTTTGTGGGGCCTTTGTGGAGCTCCCAGCCTGGAGCAGAGACAGCCCTGAATAGGCTGCCTTGTCCTTAGGCTGCAGTGCTGGAGGGAGAACCTCAGGCCCAAGGCTGTCTTTTCAGATAACACAGTGTCCACAGTTGCACTCTGCCAACCACCCTGCCTAGGAGTCTGCAGCTTGTGTTTGCCCTGGAGGATGGAGGCACGGCCGCAGCTTATAGGGCAGTTTGTCTGCACCTGCCCAAATCAGGAAGGCACTGCACTTGTTTTTCAAACTGGGTATTTTAAATTACAGATTTATTGATTGACTTAGTGTGTACAGAGAGGGGAGTTGCAGGGACACACATGCTGTGATGAGCATGTGAAAATGTGAGAGGGAGCTTGCTGGAGTCCTCTGCCTCCACCATATTGGTCTTAGGATTGAACTCATCATCTGGCTTGATGACAAGCGCCTTACCTACTGAGCCATCTCATCTACTTCTTCAGGCCTCAGCCTCCCCTTCCCAAGGAACAGTGCTCTCCTGTGGTCATCCACAAAAACACTTTGTTGTGCGGATAGTGGCAGGAGGGTCTGCTGTGGGGACTCAGAGTACTGTATTTACTTTTGAGACAAGTTCTTACTGTAAAGCCCTGGCTGACCACAGAACTAGATCAGTTGGCCTGCTTCAGCTTTCCAAGTGTTGGAACTGCAGACATACGCCACCATGGCCAGTTGTCATGATTTGTACAAAGGGACTGTGTAATATCTCCAGCTCGCCAGCCTGACTCTGGGCGTGCACTGCAGCTATTGTCTCCCCACTCAAGTACTGGGGACCACGTTTTTCTTGATGGATTTGGGGCCTCTGAGGTAACATCCTAGGCAGAGGCTAAGTCTGCCTAGAGCCCAGCACAGCATCAGGGTCAGTTTCCTACTCAGCCCCCTGCACCATGTGCTCCTATGACAGATGCAGGCAGATGTGGAGAAAGCAAAGGCCATGGTTGAGGAGTGAGTACCCATCTTGTCCCCATCTTCTAGCTCTGTTGATCTTCAAAGCTGTTTTCCTTCTGAGGCTTAATCCCTTCACCAGTGTGTGGAAGGATCTGTGCCCTGTGAGAGGCAGCCCCCAGGACTCACCCTGGCCTCCCAAGTGTCCTGCACCCCGTTAGGCCTGTGGAGACACCAGGCATCCAGATAGTGTGGGTGCTACTGTCAGACAAGGTCTTGTGTGTTGTATTTGCCACTTGTGGGCATCTGTGGAAACCTGAGTCTGCCTGTGGGATTTCACTCATTAGATATTCTCGCATATAGGTTTCTCTGTTTGAAAAACAAGAACAGTGCACTGGTGGTCTTTACAACGTACACACAGAAGCACCCATCCATTGAGGATGGGCCACCCTTCGTTCAACCCCTGCTCAATTTCATCTGGTTTCTGCTGCTGGCTGTGGACGGGTGAGTGATCTGGGCAGGTGCTGGGTGCTGTGTGAATGTCTGTGCAGCCACAGGTCTCACTGGGAGTCATCCTTGATTCTTATTGCAGTGGCAAGCTGGCTGTGTTCACAGTGCTGTGCGAGCAGTATCAGCCGTCCCTGCGGAGAGACCCCATGTACAACGAGGTGAGCTCTTGCACTTGGTTGAGGCTCCCCACCTGGGCATCTGCCTGGAGGAGGGAGCACAGCGGGCAGCCGCAGCTGGGCCCTGTGGTTGGGCGCTTTTCACCTGCTGACCTACTGCCCTGCTTCTTGCAGTACCTCGACAGGATTGGACAGCTCTTCTTCGGTGTGCCGCCAAAGCAGACATCCTCCTATGGAGGCTTGCTAGGTGAGCCGTGTGATCTGGTCCTGGACAGGTGGCTCCCCTCAGTCCTTTCCAACCTATTGTTGAAGTCTGTGCCTCAACAGCTCAGGTTGTCCACTGAGCACCACTTGATGGGTCTGAACTCCAAATATGAGCACCTCCCCTCCAAGGCAGGGCATGGCCAGTGTAGTGTGGTCCTCTGGGCATTTTAAGTGTTCACTTTTCTTTTTCTGGTGCTGGATGGGAGGTCTTGCACCCACGAGACAAGTTTTTACCACTGACCTGCATCTCCTCCCCTTCTGTGTTCATGTTCTAAGTAGTAAATCCCACTTCAGCGTTCAGAATCTCTCTCTGCTGCTGGCAGGGTGACTCTACAGTCATTGTGCATGGCATGAGCTGTACTGTGCCATTATCTGCTGAAGTGGGGATCTTCCATGCACGTGGTGTGAAGTCACACCGTGTTGTGGAGTGGAAGGAAGTACAGCTTGGTGTACCATGAACAAGTCCACGTGGGCTCTCTGGGCACAGGCTGTGTCCTAGTGACTTGGTGTAGACTGTGACAGTATTTCTCTAGTTTGTTGATGGTTTGTTTTTTGAAACAGGGTCTCATTATATAGTTCTGACTGGCCTTGAACTCAGATCTTATCTCAGCGTCTTGGATGCTTAAAGCCAAGTCTGTCACCCTGCCTACCTATTGTTGGTACTTGTTTGAGACAAGGTCACTCACTACCTATAACTCATATTAACTTTAAACTAACTTCGATCTGCCTGCCTCAGCCTCCTAAGTGCTGAGATCCTAAGCCTATACACCTAGCTTTTCTTATGATGTTTATCTCTCTTGAACCTGCTTCCTGTGGAGTGTGAGCAGGGCTCAGCTGTCGCCAGTGAGCACTACTGCTTTCTCCTGCCTGAGCCTCAGGGGCCTGAGCGGCACTGAGGGATTGGCATTTCTGGAAACATTTGTACATATCTCAGTTTGGAGTAGCAGTTCAGGGTTGTTAGGATATATACTTGTCCATCCCACAGAGTTTTAGAGCCATCAAGTCCCCTTTCCCCCCAGAAATACGTACCCAAGGGGCCACAGGGAAATGCAGGCAGAAGAGCATCTACATCCTTGCAGAACACCCACCGTCTCTCACTCTCAGGAATAGAGGACTCCTAGGGTTACAGAGACGTGGTCAGTGTGAATCTGTACATTTGAGATGTGCACACAGGAGGTGGGTGTAAGGTATCTCAGATGTGGCCTTGGGGCTCTGGTTTACGTGCTGTGCAGATTCTCTGGTAGTCATGGGACTTGAGCTGCTCCTTCATGGCTTCCAAACTCCTCTGCTGATGAAGGTTCGGGGTTTGTCTTGCCCCATCCCTAGTCATCAGGAACATTCCTAGTGTGACCTCCAAGAGCTATAGCCAGCTGGGCCTCTGAGCTCTGTTTTCCTGCAAAGCATGGCGACCTGGGCATCAAGCTCCTTTGGGAGGGTAAGACTTCCAGAACAACACTGTTTCTGGGTATTGACAAATGGCTGGGTGTGTCTTTTCTAGACAACCTACTTGAATGGTGACCTGGGTAGTGGGTTCCTTGGGAAGGTCGGGCCTCCAGGACAGCACTGCCTCTGTGCATTAATCATCACTGGCCGGTGTCTCCCTCTAGGGAACTTGCTGAGCAGCCTCATGGGCTCCTCAGAGCAGGAGGAGGGGGAAGAGAGCCAGGATGACAGCAGCCCCATCGAGCTGGACTGAAGCTGCCTGGCCAGCATGGAGATGCCCATGGCCGGCACCACTGGGACGGATTCAGTGCCAGGCTGGGCACGAGGCCCCTTACCAGTGGGCTCTTGCTCCGCAGCTGGAGGGGCCACCTGTGCAGAGTCTGTCCCTATTTATGTATGGTGGCTGAGGGCTGTGTGGCCAGGACCAAGAGCAAGGCCCAGCTCCTGCTGGCCAACCGTGTTCCTTCAGATCACCCACAATAAAGCGCAGGCCTTGCTGCAGCACCCCGCTGCCATCCTTGTCTCTGGTTCCTTGGGGAGGGCTGCAGGGTGACAGGCAGCCTGGCGTCAGCGACTGGTGTCCCTTCTCCTGTGTCCAGTGCAGCCGTGGCATGCTGGAGGAATGGTGGCCACTGCTGTGAGCCAGGCAGGATCCTGAATCCCGAAGATGAGATCGGGTTTCTTATTTGTTTGAATTTTGTTTGGACACAGAGTCGTTTTGCAATCATGGTGAGCTTCCCAGGATCAGAGCACATGTGCTGTGGTGGGCAGACTCCTTGGAGGTCGCAAGCAGCTGGCCAGAGTTATGTCCCGTGATCTGTAGGGCTCTGGCCCCTGCTGTAGTCTGTGGGCTTGTCTGTTCAAGCCGCAGCCCTGCTGGTCCCCATGAGCCCCACACTGCTGCTCTGGAGATGTTTTTAAAGGGTGCCGTAGATTTTCATGTCCTTCATGTTGCAGTATTTATTTTTACTGGGTGAGGGATTTTTTCAACCTGATGTTTTAGGACTTAACCAAATAACCAGTCCAGGAATGAGCAACCCTATCCATTACCACAGATAATATCCACGCTACCAGTCTGATTATAAAGGGAGACACTTTATTTTTTCACAATTAAAATAGAGTTGTAGATTAATACACCTCTATCTTGCATGGGAAGGAGGGAAATATGCGTTATTTACTGTAAAAAAAAAATGGAATTTAAAGGAAGGCTTGTGTCACCTGTTGACTATAAATAAATCCTTTCTACTGGGCTTTGCAGTAGTCCTTTCTGGGTGAGCTCTGGGCCGGGCACGGGGCTGGCTTTGGGCCTTGGCATTCAGTTCCCACCTATGGGTACAACAACCTCAGGCAGGGTGGGATTGGCTGTGTGTCCAGGCTGGGCCTGGCTAGCTAGGGAGGAAGCACATCCTGTGCTGTCTGTACCATTTCCCTGTGCATCCATGCTGCTGTGTCCACCAGAGTGGCCAGTGTTAGTGCCAGCAGTGTCTACATTCACAGGTTGTCACATAGAAATAAGTTGTCTTATTGAAATCACCTCCACCATGGTGTGTGGCTCGGCCTCAGGGAGCAAGAGGGGTAACTGGTGCATGGAGGACTTGGTGCAGGGGAGTCTTAGACATAGGGAAGTCCCCAAAAGGTGGGGATATAGTTAGGCATGGCACCAGGAAGGAAGCCATAGTGTGCAGGGCATAGACCAGAGCTGCCTCCGCTCAGCTGTAACATTTGCTTCAGAATCATGTATTGGAGTTCATGTCATTGATGTATTTTGGAACAGTACAGAATTCAAATTTTGTGTATGTGTAAGGATGCCTGGAGTTAACCCCAGTTGAGTACAAAGGAAAGCTGGCATTTGTTCAGAAACATGAGACATGAATGGGACCCTCTCCATACGGTGTCTCTTACATACACAGTGCTCCTCACACCCCACTGTGCCCTTATACACACACTGCTCCTTACACACCAGTGTCCCTTACCCACACACTGATCCTCACACCCCACTGTGCCCTTACACACACCCACAGTGTCCCTTACCCACACACTGATCCTCACAACTCATTGTCCCTTATCTCCCCACACACACAGATCCTCACACCCCACCGTGCCCTTACCCACACACACTGATCCTTACACCCTGCGATACCTCCACAGCGCACAGTGTCCCTTCTACATGCAGTCCATTCCTCAGGACTTTATGACAACAGTTTACTGTGCCATTTTCATGCTTGTCACTGTCAGCAGGTGAGACGTCATCATCCTCTTAGCCCTTGTACAGGCTGCATCCTGGCTGAAAGATGTCCAAGGTTACAGTGACTTTTCTTGATTTGCCAATTTCCCATCTAGTGAAAAACTTTCCCTGCTATGTCATTTTGTGGTTACTTAGACACATGTCAAGGGGGTCACTGTTGCTAGTATACACTGATGTCTACATGCAGAAGTCTCTAGAACAGGCCCATCAGTAAGGTGATACTAGTGAACCTGTTGGTCCTGGTGGGGGAAATGGAGGGGACCCTGGAATGTCATCACTAACCCAGCTGCTATGGGGACCTGACCAGTTTGGGAGAAGGAATTGAGTCGTATATCAATGACAGAGTGCCTACCTAATATATTTAGGGGCCGCGATTCCTTGTCCAGTGCCACATGTAAACAGTTTTAAGTGGGAGAACAGTGAGAGGGCTAGGGGACCCAGCTGACACCTGGGTACACACCTGGGCTCAGCACTCCAGATATGGCCAAAGATGTCTGCTGGGCTCAGCATTCCTGGGTGACTAGGCACTTGCCAGGAGTGTTCAACTCAGGGTCTGTCACAGCCCACAGAGGCTAGCAAATGTGGGCAGCAGTGGTCTAGGACGGGTCTCGGTGTATAGGCTGTGGTAGGGGAGCCCAGGGTTCCTGCTGGGGTTGGACAGTCCAGCACAGGGGCTAGGCCTTCCTGGGGCTGTAACACAAACACACACACACACACACAGAGCATAGTGGGCATAGTGACTGGGGACTAAGGACACAGGTTGCAGAGTCAGGCCTGCCATGGAAGTGACATAGTTCTTCTCATATCCCTTACTATTCAAAGGAGGCTGCCAGCCCTCTCATCCCCGCTTTAGCCACCAACACACAGAAAGGACCACGCCAGAGCCACACTTTATTCCAGGGGACATGACACAGGGCAGCAGAAGCCCGACTAAGGACCCCTCCCCCAGCTCCCTGGGGCGCAGCTTTGACGAGGATCAGGTCACTCACAGATGTGTCCCTCACTAATGCTCCCCAGCTGTCCAGCGGCCAGGACCTGCCCTTTGGGGGGTCCCATAGAAGGGAGCCCAGTCGATGGGGTGGCCAGAGGGCAGCAGGGTAAATAAATACAGGTGGCTTTAACTACTGGCCTGCCAGCAGCAATCAGGGCTGGGGGCAGCCACTCCTGCCCATGGCCACCTCTTGGTTTGGGCTTTCATTCATCAAGGGCTCAAAGACTGTGAGGTCAGGGCCAGAGGGCATGGGTTACAAAGCGGGGACAGCACCGAACTGGGCACTGACGCCCAAAAGCAGTTGGGACCTCCCTGGCTCCCAAGGAAACCGCTGCTGGGCTCCATGCACAGCACCCTGCAGGCTCCCTCCCCGCTGCCCCAGCCAGCTGTCCCGAGGGCACTGGGTGCCACAAGCAGCTGGGCCCAGGGCCTGTGCACACAGTTAAGTTTTCTTGGGGAAAAAACTGCCCCCAATAAAACTACCCCCAGTGCCCTAGCTGGGTCAGTCCTAGGAGGAGAGCTGACCCCTGACCTTTGATCCCTGACTGACACACAGCAGGTGCTCAATAAATACTTGTTGAGATGGGGGAGGGAAGGGGAGGCATGCGGCATGTCCCAGAGTCCCCAGCAGCCAGGCCAGCCCACTGCCACAGCTGTCCATGGCTGTCCATAGCAGCCCAGCACCGAGTCCTGCCCTGAGGCCAAGATCCCCTCAGGCCAGGAGAGTTAGTAGGGGCCTGCTTAAGTAGGGAGGCAGGGCTTCCAGCAGCAGGAAGGTGGCTGGGTCAGCTGGGAGCGGCTAGGAGCAGCGTGACAGGGCCCCCGGGTCAGGTGAGGCCCAGAGCCAAGTCTGCCTTCACCTTCAATGAGGTTCTGAAGAAATGCCTGTCCAACGGGCTTGCCTGAGCCCCACCTGGCCATGCCTGTGCTGCACCAAGGGGCAGGATGTGGGCCAGGAGGCTGGGCTCCCCTACTATCCGGTGCCTCCTCTCCAGCCACGTGAGTGCAGAATCCTGGGGCCTCCGGGCTGTCTTCCTTAGGGTTTATGCTTGAAGTGGGCTTCCACTAGAAACAGGAACGGTCCACGCTTGGGAGCTGCCAGCTCACTCAGCCTCCCTCCATAGCCCACAGCCTCCCCTCCACTGCCTACCTGGGGCTCAGGATGCAGACACAGAGCCACACTTCACTAGGGGCCATCACCCATGACCCTGCCGACACCCTCCTTCCCCACACCCACGCCTCTTACCTGCGTACTCCTGAGGCAGCATGGGCCTGTCCACCACCTTCTGGAAGGCCGCGATCCACTCCCGTTGGTCTGCCTCTGTCTCGCAGGTGAACAGGAATTTGCGGTCAGGGGTGACAATGGTGATGCCATGGGACCAGTGGTGGCCTTGGGTAGATGGCGGGAGCCCCTCCAGCACTGTGTAACCACTTTCCTTGCTGCCAATGAAAACTTCCCCTCGTGCAAAGGCATCCTGTGTGTGGATGAGAAGAGGCTGGGATATGGGGGTGGGGACCCCTTCCCCCACAGGCTGTTCCCCCTGCTTTCTCTCCAAGCCTAGCCAGGCGAGGCCCTAGAATCCTAGGACCCTGAGGAATCCCAGCCCCATTCTCTCACCAGTCACCCCGAAACAGGCCAGTGGCGGGAGAGGGGGGCAGGGGACTGGAGCCAGACCTTCCTTACCAGGGGGTCTTTGAAGTACATGAGCCTCCGGTCATCCATGGTAAACCAGCGCTTCCTGAAGCCTTCTGTCTGCTGTGGGTCGGGAGGATGGGAAGCAGTCAGCAGCCCCAAGGCGTTCCTCTGCCCCAGCTGACCCCCACTGAATACACAGAGGGTAGGGCCTCACAGGCACCGCCTGGCCAGCCAGTGCGTGAGGGGCCACCAGTGCATGAGGGGCTTTCGTCATGCTTGAGACCCAGGTTAGGGTCCAGATCTTGAATGTACGCCACTACTGTGTTACAGAACAGATGTGACGGTCCCTCCTGAAGAGGGGCCTGAGGGCAGGAGGCTCAGGCTGACTCAAGCCCTAGAACCTGCAACCCAGTCACTTGTCCTCATGCCAGCACCACAGCACAGACAGGGACTCAAGGGACCACCCTGAAGCTCAAGGCCACAGCCCTAGGATACGCGGGATGCGCCTGGGAAAGGACTGGCCTAGTGAGTCACTGTGCCCAGTGCATCTAGTGACCCAGCACCCAGCCTGACCTCAAGCAGCCCCCAGGCAGACAGAAGCAAGGTGGTTGACCTTAAACAGACCTAAAAGCCTGCTGCTCGGCACCTACCTTGGGCCCGGTCTTCTCCATGTAGCCTTCCTTCAGGTAGTTCCGAGAGAGCTTGGGCACCAGCTGGGGCAGAACAGATAAATAGATGGTAGTGAAGCCCACCCCGTGTTATCCCCTAGACTGTGCGCCCAGCATGGCATACCCCTCTCGCTGGGTGCCAACCCTAGATTGAAGACCTGCATGCAGCCAACCCTGGTACATTTCTGGAGGCCTGTCGCTATGCCGCTGATCAGTCCTATGACCCAACCCGGATGGCTGCCTCCCCAACCCCCTATCCAGCGAGTGCATCTGGGCCAGCTACTCACATCCGCATCGCTGGCTCCCGGGAAAGCCACCTGCAGGTAGTGGAAGCGGGCTGCTCGCAGCGCATTGAACCAGTCCACGATCTCCTGAGGGCCGAAGCTGTGGTGAGTGGCGACTCCCGAGCCTCTGTCTCCTCCACAGACCCCCTCAGCTGGGCTGGCACTCTGAGCAGCCTCACTGAAGGATGGGACGAACCCCCATTGCCTATACCCCTCGTGCCAAAATAGGGCAATTTGGTGACCAGGATCAGGGAACAGGCTGAGGCCGGGGACTGAGTGGGGTTGACATCTGAGCTTTGCACATCACAGGTACCTCTCTGCACGCAGCTCTTTCCGCCCCCTTCCAGATCCTACACATATTTCAGCTCTCCCCTTCCTGATGGGTTCACAATGGCCTGGAGCTATGACCATGTCCCTATCTTGCCACGCCATAGGGACCCCACCCCCACCCCCACCTGCCTCACTCAGGACCTGTCCATCTTGTCTTCCCAGATAGCCAGAGCCCAGCTCCTGTCACCTACACTGCTTCCCTGGCCCACTGGGCTTCTTGGTGGCCCAAGACACTAGCTCTCACAGCCCCTACCACACATCCCCTCCCACAACTGACCCTACCCACTTCCTTATTGTGGTCCCACCCCCCTGACCTGCAAAAAAGGTTGACGGACCTCCTCCACACTAGTGTCTTCCCTCTGTCTTGCCCATCCTGTGCTGCGGGACAGACCTGAAGCCTCCCGTTGTCAATAACACTCACCCTACTCGGCAAGGCAGTGGCTCACACCTTAACCCAGCGTCAGCCCTCCCGAACCCTAGGCTTGAAGGAAGCATCCTTCTGCCTCTGCAGGTGACCCAGGCCACCACAAATTCAGCCTTGGGTATGCCTATTGCTCCCACCTATTTCACCACCCAGGCTCCTTCTCTCTCCTGGTTCAAAGTGGGTTCCGGGCTGGGGAGGTGGTGGAGTCAGTAAAATGGGTGCTTTGCATGCGTGAGAATCTGTTTCAGCTCCTGAACATACGGCCCAAAGCCTGGTGTGAGGACATGTGCGTGTAATCCCAGCACTGGGGAGGGGGAGGCAGGAGATCCCTGGGGCTTGATGCCCAGTTAGCTTGGTTTAATCAGTTAAATCCAGGTCAATGGGAGACCTTGTGTCAAAAAAAAAATAACAAAAATAACACAAAGGTAGGCCTAGGCAGATGGTTCAGTGAGCAAGGTGCATTTAGAACTGAATTTGAATCCCCAGAACCCATATAGAGCCAGACACAGCAGAACCAGACGCCTGTAATTCCAGTGCAAGATGGGGGGAGAGGGGAGAAGGAGGCTGGAGAAATGGCTCAGTGGCTAAGAGCACCACTTGCTCTTCCAAAAGTCCTGAGTTCAATTCCCAGCAACCATATGGTGGCTCACAGCCATCTGTAATGAGATCTGGTGCCCTCTTCTGGCCTGCAGGCAAACATGCAGACAGAAAACTATACTTAATAAATAAATAAATAAATCTTTAAAGAGATGGGAGGAGGAGACAGAAGGATCCCTGGGAGTTATCAGGCCAGCTAGCCTGGCCTGCGCAGTGGTGAACGACAATGAGACCCTGTCTCAAATGAGGTTACTCAAGGTTGAGGATACCAAAACCAAGTAGCACACGTGTCTGCACATACACTGTACGCACGCACACACACACACACACACACACACACACACACACACACACACACACGAGACTTTAAAAACTGGGACCTGATACTTTCCACGGCATCCTAGAACCTGCACCTAGGTGGGATCTCACTTCCTCCTGCCCTTTTGCTCTTCAGAACACTGTCTTCCCCATCACAGACTCCCCAGTTATTGCAGTTGGGGTTCTCACCCCCTGATGTCTGTGCCCTCCTCTGGAATGCTCCAGGGTGGTTCTTGCTCCCTGATGTCTGAGCATGTCAACATGGGTTCAGCACAGCAGCTGCCACTGCTGCCCTTGGAGAACAGAAGGGATGCTGGGGGTCCCACTGCAGAAGAGCATAGTGTCTCAGTGGCAGAAGGCCCCTCATGTCCTTCCAACGATCGTGAAGGTGGAGGCCTGTCCCACCCTGAGCCAGGTCTCTGGTCTTATCGGAACCAGCTAGCACCACCTGAGTATTTTTGGGCTTTGTTTTCTTTTCTAAGATAGGGCCTCACTGTGTATCCCTGATTGGCTTGGAACTCATAGCCCTGGCTGGCCTCAAACTCATAGAGACCCACGTGCTTCTGCCTCCCAAGTGCTGGATCAAAGGCAGCTGTCACTATATCCAGCCTATGCTCAAGAGATTTTTATTAAAATGTCGAAATCCACAAGATACTGAGAACAGCCATAGACTGGAAGCTAGCCAGTAGATGAGCTGGCATGAGTGGGCAGGAGCCCCAAGATAGCTACATGCCAGCTGCACAGGGAGAGCAGAGATGGGCTGATATATGTGGCCCACCGAGGGGCCGGCCCATCTAGGTCACTTGGGCCTGCAGGTGGCTTCCCTAGAATCCCAGAGACAGAGTCCCCAGAGCAAGCTGGCTGCTAGACTGGTCGAGTCGGTGAAGTCTGGGGTCAACTGAGAGGCCCTTCCTGAATGAATTAGGTGAAGATCGACTGAGACTCCCTGCCTAAAGCTTGGTCTCCCGGATGAATGGACACCTGCACTCTTGTTTTCCAGACAGGGTTCCTCCGGGTAGCCCTGGCTGTCCTGGAACTTGCTCCATAGACCACCTGCCTCTGCCTCCCAAGTGCTGGAATTAAAGGCCTGTGCCACCACAGCCTGGCTGCACCTGCGCTCTTCTGTACCTATACACATGGAAAAACATACACGTGCCACAAAGACATTTTTAAAAAAAAGGAATAAAGAAAAATGTGTGAGTGGAGACAAATGAGGGAGAATAGGGGCTCTCAGCACCGACAGCTCAAAGACGGGGCTTCCAGAAAGAGAATGGGAAGGAGGAAATCGCTAAAGGAAGCCCCACCGGCCTTGTGGACATGAGCCACTAGACAGGAAAGCAGAGGCCCAGTGCTGGGGAAATCCTAACCTGAGATCTCTTTCTAGGCAAAGTGCAGTGGGCAAAGATAAAATTCCAGAGGGGTCTCAGAGCCCTCACTTCTCAGAAAGCTACTGCAGGGTGTGTTCCAGTCAAAACAGGGCATACAGCAAGCCAGACTGGACCAAGACAGGGAAGGAGGTGAGGCCCCAAACAGTACTCCCATGTCCCTCGATGTCCAGAAAACCCAAACGCTTGGGTGGACACAGGCCACTACAGGCAGACACGGCTGTTTCCCATAGGTAAGTGAGACAGTGCCGGATGGAGGAGCTCAGACCGCACTAGTGTTTTTATGTGGACACAGGACACAGTGAGCACAGTATGAATAGACAACTCCCAGGTATGTGGCACAAGGGGACAATAGGAGGGAAGACCTTCAACTTCCCGGGGTCGCCAAATCAGACAGCGTGTTTAGAGACATGTAACAACTTCCCGAGGGATCAGCCCAAACTCCAGCTTCCTAGGCCTTGAGGAGACACTCAACTCTGTAAACACCACACACACACACACACACACACACACACACACACACACACACGCACGCACACACGCACATGTGCACACAAGCTTTGATAAAGCACACATAAGAGCTCCAGCCACAAGATGCCAGGGCCCCTCTGCCTGGCATTTCTGCTGTAGATGAAAGTATAGACTATATACTATATGCTATCCTTTTGCCCATAGATGGCTAGGATTCATGCCCCACCCCCAGGGGGGTGCATCGCCCTGCCTTCCCCCCCACCCAGTGGTACCCACCTTGCCATCTTCATGGTAGATAAAGATGTTGCGAGTGCTGTTGTCTTTCAAGTAAGTGACCTGCAGGCCATGAGGGTGGCCAATCTTGGCTGGCTGGAAGGTAGCATTCAGGTGCTCAATCTTCATGACAGCCTTAGGCTCCTTGGCCTGTGAAGGAAGGCTAGTGGGAACCCCAGACACAGCCACTGCCTAAACAAGGGAGGCTGGCTGGAGCCCTGCTGGGCTGTGTAGCCTTCAACAAGGGCCTGGGTTCCTAGCCTGTGAATGGAATCACCTTGGGTGATTTAGATGGGCTAAGTGACATCTGTGGGAGACACTTGGCATCTGGGTAACCCTCCCCCGATCTGTGACCCTTCATGTTCTCTGTCCTACCCTGACCCAATTCTTGCTTGCCTGTGCACCTGGAGCTTGCAATCTGCGACTGTTCCAAGACCCCAGGATCCCAGCTATTGCTTACTATTCCCAGGCTAGACCA
This sequence comes from Myodes glareolus, assembly GCF_982192425.1. Classification (NCBI taxonomy): domain Eukaryota; kingdom Metazoa; phylum Chordata; class Mammalia; order Rodentia; family Cricetidae; genus Myodes; species Myodes glareolus. Next base: position 105,803,479 of record NC_142027.1, on the reverse strand, counting down.
TCCAGGTCACCTGCAGGCAAGGAGAGTCTTTCTGTGGCCCTGATGGCTCCAGGGAGCTGTGTGACCAGCCACATCCCCAGACCTCAGCCAGACCTTAAGTCAGGACACTTTTCCAGGCATGTGTTCTGGCATCCTACCCCAGAAGGTGATCTCTTCTTGGCGCCAAGGGTCCCAGACAAAGGGCCGCTACGTACTTGGCTCTGTGGCCTCAGAAATACTGCTCAGTATCTCTGAGCCAGTATCTCATATACAAGGCAGGTAATGAAGCTGCCATTCTAGATGACAGCATCACAGAGCTGAGCTCCCTTTCAGGCTGCCACACCTCACCTCCCAACCCTCTGTCCAGCCATCCACCTCCATCTCCATCCCTGCAACCACACAGATGACCTAGAGCCAAAAACTCCACCCCTCACAGCTGACCCAAGGCACTATCCCTGACTTTCTGGAAGAATCCACTAGAGGGAGTGTCAGGCCTCCCAGGACCATTCCCAGCAGGCCCACACCAGGCCTGGCTCCTGGGGGCTCTAGGAAGGGACAGGGGTCAGTCTCGGATTGGGGTTGGGGTGTTAGTGTGTGGGTGCATACACATAGGACATTTCCCCGGGGGAGCCATCATGCGGGGTGTCCTTTGGGAAGATGATGGAACAGAAGGAGGGCAGCCACACTCCTGAAGTGCTAATACCCAGCCCTGCAGACCCTGGGGAGGCCAGGACCCCACATGGGAAGGCCGCCCTTCGCTCCATGCCAGGCTTACGTCATTTTTGTTGAAGTATTTCAGGGCACCCTCTCGTTCCGTCAGCACAAACTTCCGGCTTAAGAACTGTCCATTGTCCCGGCCACGCTTCCAGAGAAGGCCCTCACGGTACCCTGGGGAAGAGAGAAGCAGTCAAAGACCTTCCACCTTGCTGCCTCTCTCCCTGTCCTAAGGACCCTCTACTGCGGGGTGGCACAGACAAGACTGCCTGTCTGTCCTGCACTGGCCTGAGGCCCACTGCCCAGCAACACCTTGATATTCCCGTCAGACCACAGGTTCTGGGGCCCAGGCCACCTTGGCCCACTCAGATCTTCCCATTTGGACAAAGCCACCTAAGACGCAGGACCTAAGGACATAATTAGGGACATTGGGTTTGAGATGGCCCAGGGCTGCCAGGTGGGACTAATGTCACAAAAAGAAAGAGGTCATAGGGCATGAGAAGGGGCAGAAACAGACTGAGTCGTTAGCCCCACAATGGCAGGGGCTGGAAGGACGCCCCCAGAGCGCTAGGCTCATGATGCTAGGGTTAGCTAGCTCTGGGGACTCTGGTACGGTTCTGCCCCAGGGCAATTTTAAGCTACTTCACTGGTGGCAAAAAACAGGCACCCTCAGGCGATCCAGCCTCTCTGGTGCCCTCAGTTCCCCCCATAAGGCCCAGCTTTGCTATGTTGAGCTGGTCCCATCCATCTACAAGGAGATGACATCGTGGGCTCTTTTCAGCCCACTACCCTCCTCCACTTCATGGGACACTCCTTGACATTTGCCGGTGGGTCGTTGGGGGATGCTTGCATTGCTTGAAGCTTCTGGTTGTTGCCAGCCTCCCTGCAGGTGGTCACACACCGAGTGGCCATTTCCCCCTGGGTGATCTGAGTATGGACCATGAGCTTTGCTAGCTCCCTCTTGGTTGGGTATCAGGGTGGCTTTCTTTGGCAAAGAGGGCCCTGGAAAATCTTGTCTGTCGGCAGTGTGCTCGAGGGTGGGCAGGTAGCTCCTGTAACGCCAGCCAGACCCTGACACCCAGGTCAGCTCGATCCTGGCCACCAAGCTCCCTCCCCCCAGCATGTCCTCCTCTGCTGCCGGGCAGCCCTGTCCCTGTCACCAAACACAAGGGGCTATTTTCTGTGCTCTCAGAGACATATGGCCATAAAAAGGCAGCAGCCTGGCGTCAGGGAGGGGGCAGCTGGCGCCTGTAGGACTATCAGTCTCAGGGTGTGCCAGAAGGGGCCTGCTCCCTCCCCCAACTTCTCAAGGGACGGGGCCTCTCTAAAGCTATGGAGTGGAGGATGTGCCTTGCGTCTCTTCCTTGTTATAGCCTCGGCAGACAAATCTCTTTCTGTAAATGGATACTGGGCCACCAACACATCCCACTAGGGATGAACTCATTGAACACCTACCCTAGATGGGTAACAAGTCAGCTTGGCCTTCCTTCAGCTTTAGGGCCCAGATTCTCTAGGCCTGAATAAGCTGAGCATGTAATCCAGAAGTGGGGTGTTGAGGGGTGGCAAGACTGAGTGCAGCAGCTTCCCACCCCCACCCCTTCCAGCCATGTTTTATAGCTGGTACCAGTACCAAGGAGCCAGTAAGAACAAGTCTCTAACCTGATGTTCCCAAAACTGCCAGCAGGCGGCAGGAGCACACTAGAAGGCACCATTTCCTTGCTGGGTTTAACTGATGCTGCTGACCCTTTGGGGCTCTTACAGGGCATCAGGCTTAGTGCCCTGAAGCCGTTGGTCCTCCAGGCCAGGCCAGGTCCAGGGCCAAAGGATCCCCTGTGGGCCCACCCAGCTTTCCCGACAAACCACCGCCAGGCCTGTATCTCAGGCCCTGACAGCAACACAACGGATGTTTTGGAAATGATGCTAACAGCATCCCTGGCCTGGTCCTGCTAGCGTCCACACCTTTCTCAGAGCTCTGCTTCCTTATTGGTACCATGGGACTCTGGCCAGCTAAGGGCTAAGAGGTGGTGAATCTTTGCCCAGCCCCACTGGCCTGGCTGGATGGCCCCTGACCTCCCCAGCCCAGGATCCTTGGTGAGCAGCCCAGTCAGGCTTCGTCTGGGCACACTTGAGGCCAGGTAGGACCGGGACTGTCCATTCTCCCTGAAAGAACAAGCTGGCCTGAGGCAGAGGCCGTAAAGTTCAGGCAGCATTGATTAGATACCTATGGTTTGCAGGGCTGGGGTCAGCTGCAGAGGTTGGGGGGACTTGGGCCACATTCCCCAGAGAATGCTTCTGAGGAAGGCGTAGGACACAGACACACAGAGGGGCTCAGGATTGCACATCTGCATGAGGAGGAGGCCACCATTCCCTGGCATCACAAAGCCCATCACGGATGAAGCCGACCTTCCTCAAGGTGATAACACAGAGTCTTGGGCAGGGCTGTGGCCATAAGTGGCATGACCAGTCGGCAATCAAGCTGGAGGTTTCTTTGTGTTTTTAAGTTGTATGTGTGTGTGTGTGTCTGTGTGTGGGGTGTCTTACTAAGTAGACCAGGCTGGCCTTGAACTCAGAGATCCACCTTCCTCAGCTTCCCGAGGATTAAGATTAAAAGCCCAGTTTGAGGGCTTCACTCTTGATCTTCACCAATGGGAAAGAACCTGATGTCCCTCAATTGTGGGACACTTAAGCAACTATAGTGCCCCGCGTGCCACCCACAGGATGAGCTCCAGGCAGCAAGACAGGTGACAGAGAGGCCAGGCAGGCCCTGGGGCACCCTGCACAGCGCATCTCCACTGTGCTGCAGGGGCGGGGGAAGGCACTGCGGCATCTTCTCACTCATACAGTTTCAGAACCCGCAAGCTCCAAGAACTGCATTGCAAACAGAATATGCAAAGTGTATGCAAATTGTGTGGTAGATATGTAAACTGTGCGTTTGTTCTTGATTCAGGGCAATGAGCACGTGGTCTTGCTATGAGTGTGACAGAAAGCTGGCTAAGGTGTGAGCCAGGTGGGTGTTCCATGCTGTGGGATGCTCCTGAGTGGGAGAAGCATCCACATCATCTGGCCTCTCCCACTGGGGAAGGCTGGGCACAGAGCCACACCTCAAAGGCCCCAGGGAAACTGAGGCCTCTGACTGGGCCAATCATACTCAGCTTCAGGCCTCGGGGTTCTGTTTGCTTCTGCTGGCAACCATACCCAGCAGAACTGTAACTCCAGTAATGAGTATCTGACGCCCTCTTCTGGCCTCCACAGATATTGCACTCGTGTGGTATAGACATGCATGCAGGCAAACACACCCAGGGGGCTCAGACTCTGCATGTTCTCAGGGCTCAGTCTTTCCCTACCCACTGCTCTAGACTCTTGGGCTGTCCTAAAGCTCTCTGAGTCCCCTCCATACCTGAAAGAGAGGTCATGAGCAGGTTTCTGTGTGTGCAGGCTCAGACTCTGAATGGCTGGCCCGCTGCCATCTCATAGGGACACTCCAACTCCAAAGACAGAGGGGCCGTGCGGGTGCAGGAGCTGAGATCAAAGCCTGCAAGCCTCTGAGCTTCAGGTCCCTGCAGGACCTCCTTGGCATGTCTGCCCCCACTCTGCGTGCTCCCTGGGAGCCTTGTTTTTTGTTTTAGGAACCCGGGATCCCCTCAGCAGGTGACCACCCACTCAGCCCTTACTGCTAATTCCTGTCTTGGCTCTGGGAACAGCTCCCATTCTTTCCCCTGTGTCTCCTTGGGAGGCCTTTCTTTTCTGATTGATCACACCAGAAAGGTTTCCACAGCCCTCTGCACTGGCTCACTTGGGCTCCCTGACCTGAGGTGGGGTCAGGCAGGGTCCTCCTTCAAGACAAAGTGACACTTCTCAGAGACTGGCCTCTTTAGGCCATCGTGTGTCCCCAGGTGTATGCAATGCTCTGGCTTGAAGATGCCCTTGATGTTCTGGTCACAGGAACCCTTCAACGTAAGTACTGCACATTCCCTCCTAGGTACTTCTCTGTCCGTTCAATAGCCAGCAGAGCACACACAGCCTTGGGAGGAGGGGGCGTTGTGCAGCCAGCTCCAGCCTGCGACTCTAGGCACTGGGGTCCTGAGCTGTGTCCCATCTTGGATTTAAGTAATCTGTCCCCTATTCACAGAGTCGCACAACAGCCAACAGGAAGCTCTGAAAAAGAACCTCACCATCTGGTCTCATAGACAGGGTGGCAGGGGACCCTGGCTGCCACCCCTCTCTAGGTCTCGGTCCCCTCATCTTCTAAAGGGTCGGGGCTGAGGGAAAGCTGAAGGAGACAAGATGGTTTTTGTGGTACAGCAAGGCCACCAGACCTGCCTGCTGAACTTGGAGTGGCTGAGACATGGGACCCAGAAGAGGCCTGGTACCTTGCCAGTGACCTTGCCAGCTGACCTTGCCAGTGACCTCTCATGTGGCGCCCATCACCTGGATGGATCCAAGGGCACACTATAAGCACCAAACATTGAGGCCTACACATGGGACAAGCCTGCCCCACACGGAAGATACAGCCAGGAAATGGGGCTACCTGAGTTCAGGGGTGCCTTACCCAGCTCCACCATCGCTTCACCTTACCAGCCACCCTGGTAAATGTTTCACCCTGACCATGTGCCCAGCGAATGCCATGATTTAATGATTCCCCCAAACACCACTGTGCTGAGCGCACTGGCTTTACCACGCAAGGAGAAACTGAGGCCAGGCCGAGTTCTGCCTCTCAGAGAGCCTCACCTCTCTCCTTCCCTATTTGCATGGGGACATTTAGGACAAAGGTCAGGAAGGCAGCGGCCCTGGAATGTCCCTGCCTGGCACAACCAGGCATCCTGTGGAGGGAAAGGAGCAGCTCCTGGAGGGACCCAGGCAGGAAGCCATGTCTGTTGGAGGGAGGTGGCGGCCTGGGCCTGGACAACAAAGCCCATTGTCTGCATGCCCTGTCGCCCACCCTACCCTGTGAAAGACAGCCATTGAGGCTTGGTTGGAGGCAGGACAGACTGGGCAGAAGCCAGGGCAGCTGTCACACAGTCACCTCCGGGGCAATGCTGGGGAGGGGCAGGTATAAAGCAAGGTGGACACGCCCACAACCCTGAAATCTCCATGGTTTCCATTTCTGAGGAGAGTTTAGGCGCTCCAGCAAACTACGACCTTGGCTGAGGGATTCGACCTTGTCACATGGTTCCACGCGATGCTTGCCCCTGCTGAGGGACAAGTATACCTGTAACCCAGGACAAGCCCTCATAGCCTTGGATCCCCAGACACATCAAAGGTCCAGGCTACCGATACAGAGGCCCGACTTCACCTGCTGCTTCCTTAGCTGGCCACAGAGCCAGCCCAGGCATGGGAAGGGATGACCAGGACAAGGGGGTCTTGACCCAGCAGCCTCTGTCACTGGCAGGACAGGAAATACAATGTGAGCAGTAAGTGAGCCACTGGTCTGGAACTCTGGGGGTTGCCCCCCTCTTTTTCTAGCCCTGGATGACACTGCCTGAGGACCTCTCCCAAGCCCAGTTCCAGGGGAGCTCTGCTCAGCCCGCTGCCCCATTGGGAGAAGACAGCCAGTATATCCAAGTGGCTCCATCGACCCAAGAATGTCATCCTGGAACAGATGTTGGGTCTCATTCTACAGGGCTCTTATGCCAGGCCTGATAAGAGGCAGATGATGGCAGGGGACACCTCAGTGACAGAAACTCTGCCATCCAGCACCCCCAGGTCTCCAGAACAGTGCTTCTGCGAAACTTCTTTAGACTTCACAAAATCTGCAAAAAATAGTATAGGTTCCACTGTGGCTGAGCACCGCGCTCTGAGACAGAAGTCTGGCACAGAAGGCCACTCATCACGGCCAAGCTGGTGAACAGCAGGGAGAGAGAGGAGCAGACGGTGGTGGCTGCTGGCGTAAAGAGGCCGCAAAGCAGGGTCACTAAGCAGGGACAGGGTCTCAGCCCTGGGGTGGGAGTGTCTGGAATAGGCCTGGTGTGGCGCAATGAGGAGTGTGCTGGGTGGGGCGGGTCTGTGACGGACGGACGGAGACTTCACACAGATGACCCCTTGGCCTCCTGCTCCCATGCCCCTCCATCTGGAGGTGGGTGGGTCGATCGTTCCTGATGATGTCCCCGTGGCTCCTTGGCCTTTGGGGAGGAAGCTGTGGCCAATGTCCTTGCTTCGTGTCAGTCTTGACACACAGGTCAGGATATTCCTTGGTCTCTAGTTTGAATGTCGCCACCCCATCCTCCATCACTCTCAACCCCGGCACACTAACTCTCGAGTGATCTCGGCTATCTATGAGACCCTATGGGAAAACAGACACAGTCTCCTCCATCAATGGCTCCCAGTGAGTTATAGAGGCAGAGGCCCTGAGCAGGTGACATGAGAACCCTGTCCTTGGCTGGCTGCTTCATCCATTGGCTCTGACACCTCTCAGCCCACCAGGGCCTCCTTGTCTGTGCATGCTCACAGGCATCTAGGAGGTAACCCCTTGGAATCCACACTTCCGGTTCATTCTGGGCAGGCTTGGGGCCACTCCTCTGAAGAGTCCCAGGCCTCACCTCTTTTGGGGCCCCACATTTCCCCTTTCTTCATCTAAGGGGACTTCTGCATTTCCCAAGGATAGGCAGTGGGGAGTGTCCTTGCCCTGAGTGAGAAAGTACTATGTGGTAAGAGGAGGAGCAGACATACTGGGGACTGATATTCGAAGGGGATAAAATGCCTTGCCTAGAATCCCCCAGTGAGGGGCTGGGGTGTGGCTCAGTGGTAGAGCCCCTGCCTAGAATCCCCCAGTGGTGGAAGATTTATCTAGCATTCTTGGGTTCCAGCCCTAGTCCTGAAAGGAAAGGAGGGAGAGGAAAAAGAAAGGAAAGAGGAAATAGGCGGGACAAAGGCACCCAGAAATTCCATTGTCCCATGGGAAGCCATGAGGGGCACATGCATTGGTGCTAAGAGGCAGAGGGCACTGTGAGAGCAAAGTGGATGTGATGGAGGCCTTTGGGAACCTGAGCACAGAGCAACTCCAGGTCCTTCTCACACCTGCCAGGTCCTTGAGGGTGGAGGCAGTGGCCTGGAGCCTGGCTCTTCTGTATGCAGCCTTGAGGTGACGTGATATGAGGATGGATACAGGCAGGGTGCATCCTGACTGTGTCCCACATACTCCAACTTCTGCCCCCTTAGGTCTTGGGGTATGGTGGGGCAGGAAGGATAGCAACCCACAGTGCAAAACTCTTTAAAGAAAGCGGACAGGGCTGGAGGATGGTATGTGTGTGCCTGTAATCCCAGCTCTTGGGATGCTGAGCCAAAAGGATAGTGGGTCAGAGACCAGTGCAGGCCAGTCTGAATTACACAGAGACCCTAAAACCTAGAGCCCTCCTTACAAAAGAGTGAACACATGTGGGGCCCCTGAGCCCCTAGAGGTCTGTCTCCTAGAGGTCCTATGTATGAGCCCTGGGAGTGTGGGGGGCGGGGGTGACTGAGAATGGAGAAACTCAAGTGGGGGAGGCTGCCTACTGCATTATTTCTCCTTTAAGGAGTTACAGACCCCATTTAGATGCCAGAGTCCTGCTCCAGACAGTGGATCCCAGTGGGAAACAGAGTAGCATCCCAATGCCACACCACCTGCCCCTCCCTAGATGGTAGTGCTGGCTCGCCAGCATCTTAGCTCAGACCTAGGACCCCCGATAGAGGAAGCACAGACATCTCTTCCTGGTCTTCTATGCCCCACAGTCTGCTCCATTCCTGTTCCATAGTCAGGCTCCTCACGGCTGAATCCTGCCTCCCCACTCGGCCATGGTGACAGCCCCATCCGGAGCAACCCATCCCTCTTACTCCCTGGTCCAGGGCAGCTGAGGAAACCCTACACCATCTGCCTCAGCTGGGCAGCTGAGATGAGGGGTACACACAGTGGCTGGCCTCACAGCCTAACTGCAGCCTGGTCTCAAGGGCCATACTGTCTGGCCAGGCTTAGTGTATCAGACAGCCATGCTTAACTGTGTCTACAGAGTCGGGTGGGCCAGCTGGGCTTCTGACCCACTGAAGGGTGCCCTGAGGACCTCTGGAAGGCCACTCCCTACTCTGCTGGGTGCTGCAAGGGTAGGGGTGCGGCTCAAGCACCCTGGTGCTTGCTTTTCTTATTTGGTGTGTGTGTGTTGGTGTGTGCAGGTGCTTGCACATGTGTGTGCTATGCACAGAAAGGCCAGAGGACAACCTCAGGTGGCTCCTTTAATTATGTTCCACCTTAATTTTTAACATGTATTTCGTGTGTGCACATGATGAGGGAAATATGGGGGTGTGGGGTGTACATGTGCCGTGGCACATATGTGAAGGTCAGGGGACAACTTGTGGGAGTGGGTTCCCTGCCTCCTTCATGTGGGTCCAGAATCAAACTCGGGTCTCACCGAGACAGCTCTCCAATCCTGCCGCCTTCTTTGTTTATTTTGAGAAAGGGGTTTGACTGTTTATAGCTCTGTGTACTACATACTATGTACAGTTACGGCTGGCCCGGAACTCAGTACGTAGACCAGGCTGGCTTTGAACTCACAAAGATCCTTCTGCCTCTGCCTCCTAGGTGCTGGGATTATGGGCATGTGCCACTGTGCCTGACTCCATTTTATTTTTTGATAGGGTCTCTCATTGACCTGAAGCTCACTGAGTAGTTTAGGCTGACTGGACAGCAAAACCCAGGAATCCTCCTGTCTCTGCTATCCCAGAACTGGGATTCTAAGAGCCTGCTTTAACACGCACACACACAGACACACAGACACAGACACAGACACACGCACACACACACACACACACACACACACACACACACACACACACATGTGCATACAGGTGCCTGTAGAGTCCAGAAGAGAATGTTGGATCCCCTGGAGCTGGAGTTGCAGGTAGCCGTCAGCCACTCAATATGGGTGCTGGGAACTGAACTTCAAGTCCTCTGGAAGAGCAGCCAGTGCTCTTAACCACTAAACAGGGCCTGACTTTCTTGTTTCAAGACAGGGTTTCTCTGTGTAGCTCTAGCTGTCCTGAAACTTGCTCTGTAGACTAAGCTAGCTTTGAACTCACAGAGATCTGCCAGTCTCTGCTTCGCGAGTGCTGGGATTAAAGGCGTGTGCCACCACTGTCTGGCTGGGCCTACTTTTTTTTTTTTTAATGTGAGTTTTGGAGATTGAACTTGTCCTCATACTTGCAAGGGAAACACTTTTTTGACTGAGCCATCTCTCCCCACCCCCAACCCTCGCTTTTCTTAGGAGATAGTCTCGTAGAAGCCCGAGCAGGCCTTGAACTCAGGATCCTCCTCCTCAGTCCTCCTGAGTGCTTCTCCACTTCTGGTGCTAACGGGATTCTGAGTGGACCTTGGCCTGGGGAAACCCTGAATACCATGATGTCACCATCTCCTGAGCCCTGTGTATGACCTGGAGATTCCCAGGCCCTCACTGACCTCAGAACTTGGCACGGAGATCCAAACACCTGCAGGACGCTTGCTAGTCCTCTAGTCTGCCTTGGTTTTGTGACCGGCACGCCCTCCACTTCTAGACTCCAGATCTGGATTCTGCCAGGACCAGTCCAGGTCCAGAGGCAGGTATGTCACCTGGACACCCCATCTCCTCAGTCATAATGACAGTCAAACATATAATCAGACCAGTGATGGCCCGCACCTTTAATCCCAGCATTCAGGAGGCAGAAGGAGGCAGAGATCTCTGAGTTTCAGATCAGCCCAGGCTACATAGTAAGATGCTATCTCCAAACAAACAAACATCTAAGGTGTTTGTGCTGAAAAGGAGCACGTGGGCTAGGGCTCCGAGTCTCGCTGGCTCTGGTCCCCTCACAGAGCACGCAATGACACTAGGTGATGAAGGCTGTAGTGTCTGGAACACACGGCCACTGAATCACAGTCATGTGGGCTGAGGACTGAGTGCATTGGGAGTGAGGCAGGAGAGGGGAGACAGGCCCAGCACTCTGTGCTGATAGTGGGGAAGCCTCCTACTTCTACATACAGTGTTCCTCTTGGCCTCCCTTGGCAGGCCAGGATCCGCCCTCTGGGGCAAGAAAAGGGGCAACTGGCCTTTGGGTGGACCAGTATGGAGAGGGGAGAGGAACGCTCCCACCTAGCCCTGCTCCAGAGGACACAAGAGGACGAGGACGGAACCACACAGAGCCTTGGAGAGATGGCTGAGCAAGTTCCCAACAGGTGTGAGGGTGGCCTGAGCCAGCAGGTGCACAGTCCCCTGCGTAATCCGCAAGGAAGCCCCTCTGCCTTCTCTCCAACAGTGGTGGACATCACTCCTTTCTCCAATACTATCATGACGTGAGTGCAGTAGTGTGGGAGTCATACCTTTATCTAGTTCTAGAACACTCTGCTCACCCCAAAAGGGAGCTTGTGTCACGGAACTGTCAAACCTCTCAGACTTGCAACATGACAGTGTCCCGCCCCTCTTCCATGACTGATACTGCTCTACTTAGATGGGGCTGTAACATTTCTCCTGTCATAGATGACAGCCATCAGAGCACCTCGGCCTCATGGCTACACAGGGGTTCCAATGTGGGCCTCTACGTTTGGGACTCTGCTTGCTGTCCCCAGCTCATTCCTCTGTGGCGGACACTGGAGAGATGGAACTATTGCGACACAGGGCAGCTTGTTGCTTAACTGTTTCGGGGCACATTTCCTGTACACCGGGTGGACATGGGTCCTGCAAGCGTGCTTGCATCCAAGGTCCCTGTGATGGCTGTTCTTGGTTGTCAACTTGACTACACCTGGAATTAACCAAATTCCAAAATGCTCAGTACTTATCAGTGAGGGGTTTTTCTTGATTGGATCATTCGAGGTCAGAAGATCTACCCTAAATCTGGATCTCTGAGGTGGGAAGACCCACCTTAAATCTGGGCCACACCTCCTACTGCCAGCCCATATAGAGGGCGTGGGAGAAGGAAGCCTGCTCTCCGACTGCTTGTTACCCTCCCTCTCCTGTGCATGTCCATCCCTTCACGAGCATTAGAACCTTCTTCTTCGGAATTCTGGTGTATACCAGAGACCAGCTGAGACAACCTGCCTTGTGGACTGAGCAACTACTGGATTGATTGTTTGTTGTTTTAAGACAGGGTTTCCCTGTGTATTAGCCCTGGCTGTCCTGGCACTCGCTCTGTAGACCAGGCTGGCCTCAAACTCACAGAGATCCTCCTGCCTCTGCCTCCCGTGTGCTGGGATTAAAGGGGTGAGCCACCGCGCCTGGCACTACTGGATTCTTGGACCTTCTGATAGACAGTCATTGTTGGACTAGCTGAACCACAGCCTGTAAGCAACTCTAATAAATACCCTTTATAGAGAGAGGTAGATTCATTCTATCAATTCAGTTCTCTAGAGAACCCTGAATAATACAGACCCCAAAATAATACGAGGCCCCACATGCCAATGGGGGTCCGCACGCACAGTGGGGCACATCAGGGGTAGTGGGAATCACCAAGTGAAGGGTTCTTCTTAGCCTGCCCCACACTGAGAGCCACAGAAAATAAAGTGGCTTGCTGGCCCTGTGCTAGGGTGGAGCTGCAAGAGCAGCTCGCATCAGAAATCCAGGGTCCAGGCATCCAGAAAACGCCAGAAGGAGGACCTGGAGATAAACTTTAGAAAGTCCTCCTGCGTAGGGCGATGGGGACCACTTCAGACTCGTAGAGCTGTCCAGGGAACCATGGCCCAGACCCCAAGACCAATGTCCAGGACAAACCAAATATACAAGCATCAAGATGCCCAGCCAACCCAGGCTGGGGATCCCACAGAAGCATGCGAGAGGTTAAATGAACATATTTAATAAATAGGAGATAATACTGTTCGGTAACCTAGCAACTGAATGACTGATGGGAAAACAGAACTCTCAGTGGCCCTAGAGTCCCCTTAGTCCCTTTCTTCAAAACCGCAGAACCCATCGGAACCAACAGCACCTTGCAGGCCCAGGGGAGGCAGTGGCCACTGATGCGGCTATCTCCTCTACCAGTGTGGATGCTGGCCCACAACAGTTCTCTTTGGCTCCCCACATAAACCCAGACCCCTCCTGAGGCCCCTGAAAGAGGAGAATACAGTCTAAGCCGGGAACCTCCATAAGTTTGAAACACTGAACCAGCTAGAGACACTGGGAAGGCCATAGCTCACCTGCAGAATATGGTTCCTGCTTCTCCACATGAAGGAACTCTTGCCTCTCGTACTTGGCACGGATCCACTGCTCACGTAGGAGTCTACAAAAAGAGAGGGGACTCAGACGGCCTCCTGGACCTCAAGAGCTCTGCAGAGAGCCACCACGATCCTGGCTACCCCTGATAGCCAACCTCGGGAGCCAGAGGCCAGCATGGGTGGCTGTCCTTCTCTGGTTCAACTGGTCACATGGGGAAGAGCTTCATTCTACCCTCTCAGGGGTCCCTGTCATCCTGGCCCCTCTGGTTCCCCCAGATCCTGACTCGTGACCCCCCAGTCAAGCTGGCAGGTGGGGAACCTGAGCTCTGTTCCCTTGAAACAGCCCACAGCCCCTCACTTGGTTCTGCTGCTGACCATGTATGACTACGGTTAGTTATTAACTGCTGCCACAACACACCTAGAACCACCAGAGAAAAGTCTTCATTTGGGGATTGTTTAGATCAGGCTGGCCTGTTAGAGTGTTTGTAAGAGGTTGCCTTGATGGCTAGTTGATGCTCTAAGACCTAGCCCCCTTAGAGTGACACCATTCCCTAGGCAGTGGTCCTCAGCTGTGTAAGACAGGAGCAATCAAGCTGAGAATAAGCGAGCATGCATGCGTTCATTTCTGTCTGCTCTTGGCTGTGGCTAGGCCATGACCAGCTGCTTCACTGTGGCTTCTGTGCTTTGGTGACCTGGAACCTGGAACCATCAGCCAGGTGTCTTAGGGTTGCTCTTGCTGTAACGATGTGTCACGAGCAAAAGCAACTTGGGGAGGAAAGGTTTATTTGGCTTACGCTCCCACACTATCGTTCATCATCAGTGGAAGCCGGGACAGGGACGCAAGTAGGTCAGGAACCCAGAGGCAGGAGCTGGTGCAGAGGCCGTAAATTAGCAGTGCTGCTTTCTGGCTTACTCCTCTTGGCTCGCTCAGCCTGCTTTGTCATAGAACCCAGGACCACCAGCTCAGGGGTGGCCTCATTTCCAATGTGCGGGGTGTGGGGGCTCCCCCGTCAATCACTAAAACCGGGCTTGCCTACAGTCCAATCTCGTGGAGGTATTTCCTCAACCGAGGTTCCCTCCTCTGGGATTGACATAAAAAACTAGCTGCCACACCAAACAAACCCCTTTCTCCCATAGTTGTTTTCTGTCAGGGTATTTTTATCGCAGCAGCAGAAATGAAACTGGGATACCATGTGACCCCACTCTGGTCTGACCACATCTCTACCGTCCCGAGCCGTCACTCCTGTGTGGGACTTCCCACTGTCAAGCTCCGCTGGACATCCCCTCACAGAGGTCTCAAGCGCGGCGACTCTGACATAATTCCTCCAGCCCCAGTCCCTCACGGTGTCTCTCTATTATCTGGTTTCGTGAATGTGAGTCCCCAAGCTTATGGTCACACTATCTTGGCCTTCCTGGGTGGACGGAAGGTTAGCCCCAGTTCCTGCCTTCACTGCCTTTCACTAGCCTTGCTGGTCAGGCCTCCAAGTAAATCAAGGGCAGTAGCTCTCAGAAGCATGGAGGCAGGGCTGGGGAGATGGCTCAGTAGGTAATGGACTTGCCTTCAGGCATGAGTTCAAGCCCCAGAAGCTACATTAAAAAGCTAGGTAAATGCCTGTCATCCCAGCACATGGAGGTAGATAACAGGAGGATGCCCGTGGCTCCCTGGCCAATCAACCTAGTGGCGTTGATTCCAGGCCAGCAAGAAACCCTGTCTCAAGAAACAAAAGCAGACAGTACCTGAGGAATGACAACCAAGGTTGCCCTCTGGCTTCTATACACATGTATGCACACGCACAGATACGATCTCCTGAATAGTAGACGTGACTGAGGACTTTGGAGAAGCTGAGGGATGAGGTAGACTGAGCCAGAGACGTGGCTCCATCCCCAGGGCTACGACAGCCCTTGTCTGCCCCTGAAGCACTGATAAACAGGAAAACTGCCACCACTGGAAAGCAAGGATCTGGGTGTGGCCCCAGGTAGATAGTGAGCCTGTGGCTGAGAGCAGGGCATTCTGTTGGGAGTGGTTACTCGGAGTACAGGATGGGATCCTCTGAGTTCACCTAGGCGGTCAGTGGGAGGCTCAGAGCTGAGCCTGGGGGCCCCTGAGAATTTCAGCTGTCACTGCAACTTGGGGCTTATAGTTAAGAGAGTGTTTGGAGTCTCAGAGGAGATGTTGAACTTTGATCTTTGAAATGCGACCGAGACTACAAAAGGCTATGGGGAACTTGAAGCTGGACTGAAAACATTTTGCAGTATGACATGGTCGTGAGCCTCTGGGCGGGAGGGACTGGAATGTGGTGGTTTGAATGAGAACAGAACCCCCATAGGCTCATACGTTTGAGTGGTTGATCCCCAATTGGTAGAACTGCTTGTGGATCAAGATGTGAGCTCTCGGTTGCTGTTTCAGCCTATCCATTCTGCCTACAAACTCTAACCTCCTGGAACTGTAAGCCCAGTGAAAGTCTTTTATAAGTTGCCTTGGTCATGTTTGGTCACAACAATAAACAAACTAATCAGCCGGTGGTGGTGGTGGTGGTGGTGGCAGCAACACTCACCTTTAATCCCAGCACTCTGAAGGCAGAGGCAGGAGGATCTCTGTGAGTTCTAGGTCAGCCTGGTCTACAGAGTGAGATCCAGGACAGCCAGAGCTGTCTTGAAAAACAGAAACAGAAACAGAAAAAGGAAGAGAGAGAGAGAGAGAGAGAGAGAGAGAGAGAGAGAGAGAGAGAGAGAGAGAGAGAGAGAGAAGTAACCACTCCAACCTCCCTAGTGCAGTCCCATGAGGGGACAAAACCCTACTTCCCTGCCAGGGCTGCCCTGCTCAGAGCCCTAGGGCATGTCTCCTCTCATGGCCCCTCCCTGAGGCTTCCAGCTGCTATAGCATCCCTTGAAGTCTCACATCCCTAGGATAGATCCAGCCCAGGCCCTGAACTTGTCCCATGAGTGTGATGACCAATATGAGACTTGGCATCTCTTTGAACCTCTGTTTCACCATTGTTTATCCCTTTCCAGACTAACCCTTCTTAAAGGGGGTTGTTTTGTCAAAGCCACAACCAGAACAGAGCACACACTAGGAATGTCACTTGTCTAGAATCCTCCTCTAGAGCCCCTGCCTAGAATCCCCCAGTGAGGGGCTGGGGTGTGGCTCAGTGGTAGATCCCCTGCCTAGAATGCTCTAGTAAGGGGCTGGAGTGTGGCTCAGTGGTAGAGCCCCTGCCTAGAGTCCCCCAGTGAGGGGCTGGGGTGTGGCTCAGTGGTAGATCCCCTGCCTAGAATCCCCCAGTGAGGGACTAGGATGTGGCTCAGTGATAGAGCAGCTGCCTAGAATCCCTCAGTGAGGGACTTGGAGTCTGGCCTAGTGATGAGTACTTGCCTAGGATCTGCCAGTAAGTAGCAGAAGGTGTGGTTAAGTCTGTCTACCTACCTAGCATGTATGAGGCTCTGTGTTGCATTACCAATAACACACACACACACACACACACACACACACACACACACATGCACATATGCACGCATGCATGTATGCACACATACATGCACACACATGCACAGTGACCTCATTACCCAGGTACTCTGCTTTTTTTTTAATAACCTACCTAGGTAGCTCCCCATTTTCCTTTTTTAGTTTGGGAACACGGCAAGGGCATGGTAAGCTAATAACTTCACCTCTCTCCATCCCAGGCTGACCAACTTGTGTGATTTCTGAGGCCTCTTTGGCTGAATTACCACCAAGCCCTGGGTCTTATGCTATGGTCCTGAATCAGCCTCACTTGGAGACAGATTATCAAAAAATCCATCCAGTCCAAGTGAGGCCATGCTATGGCCTTGGTCCCAGTGCAGTTCAATCAGTGACTCAGACACCCACAGAGTGGTCACTGTGTGAGAGCTCAGAAGTAGGACCTTGACCACGGCAGCTATAGGAGGAGCTGACCTTGACCTCATGCTTGTAGCGGAAGAAGCTGGGAGAACGGATCATTTTCATTTTCCAAGTGCTCAGTATTGGACCCGGCTCCTCATATTTGCTAGACAAGTCCTCAGCCACAGCAGCATCCCTGGGTCCCGCTCCTCTCCCTTCCATGGTTCCAGTTTGGGTACTCGAGGAAGCTGCAGCAGAACACTGTCTGTATGCTGGGGAGCACTACTGGGGGACCCTTGGACTTCACTGTGGCCACTGGGTTTCCCCAGTGTGTGGCTCCACCTCAACCCGCACGCAGGAAGAGGGGTCTGAGGACAGGAATGTGCCTAGTGACACCGAGATCAAGGCTCAGGAGCACAGGGGGCAGTCAGCCAGCTTGTCTCCAGAGATCAGGGCTCAGGAGCACAGGGGGCAGTCAGCCAGCTTGTCTCCAGAGACAACACATCTTAGGGGGACTTCTGACTAAGCTCCTGGCTCAGAGCATCAGGAAGGAAGGCGGGGGGAGGGGGGTGTCACCCTGGGCACACACGTACTTCAGACCTAGCTTATCAGGACACAGTTGGGAACCACAGAGCAGCCTCCCCAGGCCTTCCTCGGGCTGGCTCAGGGAAGGGCCCTTCCTTTGAAACTCCCACCAGCAGACCACACAGCTGGAGACCTACATCCCTCCAGCAATGTAAGATGAAGCACTAACCCCAAAGCCACCACGGTCTACAGGCCACCACCGCTGCCGTGTGTCCTCCTGAACTGGGAGGAGGCAGACCGAACTGTGGCTGGGACACCCTGGCTGCCCAAAGCCTGCTCTGACAGGCCCGAACGCCAGAGCTCAGGGCCTCCTTACTGCACCAGGCTATGCCAGCACACAACACTGCCTCAAACCAATCACCCAGGACTCTACAGTCTGCATGGGCACCTATCTCCATCCCAGCTTCCCATTGCTCAGTGTCCCAGCCCCGTCACACTGTCCTCAGCAGCAGCCTGTGGTTCAATGTCCCCAACTCCATCGCTGTGTGAGACCTACAGTCTGCAGTCTCCCTCAGCTCATGACGACCCGAAATCCACACAGACTTGCACACAGCTGCCCATCACATCGCACACATCACACAATGACACGTTTCACACTTGACAGCGGTTCATACATGGTCTCGAGTCACGGCACCCACAGTTTGTACATGGACTCATGTGTCACCTTGGGTAAGTGGCATCCAGACCCAAGACACCTAGTCAGTGGGAAGGGTCTGGTGACCAGCAGCATGGAGAAACACGCGCCCAGTGTCCTTCTTATACCAGTGTGGACCATTTCAACCCAGGCCAGGAAGTGATGGCAGCAGAAATGCAAATGGCCCTGACCACAGAGCAGTCGGTGACAAAAAACCATGCCTCAGAATAGCTGGTGATGGCATGGGCTTCCTGATTTGTACTGAGAATCTGGCAGTTGGGGCAGATCCCTGTAGGTGAGGTCTGGGGTCCTCCCCTCACCCCGGGCAGCCCTATGTAGGGGTGAAGGCATGGAGTAAGGAGGGCAGTAGGGGGCTCTGCCTTCTCTCTCATGGCACCTGCCAGTGATGAGTTTTCTGATGGCCCATAAATGCCTGCCACCTGATACACCCAACTTCTCTTCCCCATAATAGTCCCAAACTGGACCCAGGGCAGGCCGCCAAGTGACCCTCCCTCCTCCCCCCTCTTCTCACCCTCTTCTTTCTCCCGCCTTTTTCTCTTCCCTCCTCCTCCCTCTCCCCCTTCTTCTCCTCACAATCCCGCCTCCTTCTCCTCTTCCTTCCTCCCCTTTCTCCCCTCCTTACTTTCCCCTCTCGACTCAGAGTCCTTCCTCTCTTCCTCCCAGCTCTTTCTTTTCCTCCCCCTTTGTCCCTCTCCCACACTCCTGCCCTCTCCTCTTTCTCTCTTTCCTCTCTCTCCTCCTTTCCTCACCCTCCTGCTACATCCTCCTCTTCTCTTTCCTTCCTTCTTCTCCCTCCTCCCCTCCTCAAAGTCCTGACCCTCCTGCCCTTCCTTTCTCCTTTTCCTCCCTCTCCTCCCTTCCCTCCTCCTTCTCCTCACCTTCCTCCCTCACTTCCTGCAGAGTCCAGGAGATCTCCTCCCCTCTCACTGGCCTGGGTCAGACCTTGCAAAACCTAACATAGAAACGCTGATGATTGGGACACAGCCATAGTCCCCACCAGGTTCTCCAGAGGCTGATGGTGGGGAGGGGGCAGGCTGCTGTATCCCTAAGTCAGGGTGGCAGAGGTGACCCTGGGAACCTCACTGGGGGGCAGTGTCCCCCTCTTCCATTCTGTTCCCTTCCATAGGTGTTTGGAGGCTTCTCTGCTGGAGTGTGCTGGGTAGGTCACCCCAGGACCTTGGGTTTACAAAGTGAGTCAATCCAAGAAAAACGCTGAGCAAACATGAACCTGGGTGGGGCCCAGGTGGAGTCAGAGCTAAACCACACCAGGCCTGGGAATGAAAGGCAGAGGCAGGGTGCAGAGGGAGAGTGGGGAGGGGTCGCTGCACTAGAGAGTGGGGTCAGGTCGGGTCTTAACCCTGTTTCCAAGAAAGGGAAAGCTCCTCGTGGAGAGTTCCAGAAGGGCAAGCATCTTACATAGTCATGCCTGGCCTCTCTCTGACCCAAGTCAGGGTAGCCTCTGCCTGCCCACGGAGTGGGGATTTCCAGTGTGGATCCCTGTCCCTGTATCCTCTGGGAGTTCTCTCAACCGCTCTGGGCCGCAGAGCCTCTCCTCAGGGGTTGGAATGGAGTGGAGGGTGAAGTGAAAGCCGCGTGTCCACAGTTGGGTCTCCAGGGCAGCACCCGTGTCATTGGAACAGGGGCATGACTGACCTCGGTTCCATTCTGCTTAGAGAAGACAGTGAGCTATGGTGCCCTGCTGGGGAAAGGCGGACAAGGAAGGCTAGGCCCAGAGGCTGTCCGGGAGCTGAAGGGGGAGAGACGGCCAGTGTGGCGGTCAACACCCAGGCCCAGTGGGCAGAGCCGCCTCTGTGGCGAGGCTCAGCCATTCTGTCTGACTTCCTGAGCCCTCAGAGGCAGCTGTCTGTGCCAGGCACCCAGAAGATGGACATGCTGGGATGGCCTGCCCCGCACCAAGGGAACCCTGAGACCACTAGGAAATTCAGCAGAGCATCTAAAGAAAGGGACCCCAACTCAGGGGAAATGAGTAGTGCCACACAGGCCAAGTCCTGAGAGCTGGGCAGGGCCAGGCAGACTGGAGGGCATTCCATGGAAGCCAAGGGCCCAGAGGGATCAGCTCTGCCCCCGCCCCACATGCCAGGAGGAGAGCTGGGGCTGGGAACCCAGGGGAGGGAGAGGAGAGAAGGAAGCCCACGGTTGTGACTACCTCATTATCCCTAGCTTGGAAGATTGGGGAAACGGAGGCTGGAGGCCGAGAGAAAGTAGGTAACTAGCCCCTTTGTCCCTCTTCCTGCAATTTCTTGATACCAGGTGGCTGGTGCCATCAGGCAGTTTCTTACACCCAAGCCACTAGGAACATCCAAGACCCACTTAAGATCCTGGGGAGGGAGCCTGATGCTCCCCACTGCATACAGGTCCACCCAGATACAACAAGTAGTAAAACCACGATGGTGGGTCGTGCCTATTCTTAGGACTCAGGAGGCCGAGGCAGGGGGGTGAGGATTTTCAGGTCAGCCTGGGCTGCATACAGACCAAGACCCTTCCATTAGAAAAAAAACCAAACAGATAGATAGATACATACATGCACAGATACATGCATCCGTGGATGGACACATAAACAGATACATAGCAGGAGAGAGGCCAGGCAGTAGAGACAGCCAGCGACTTCCTAGATGGGCTCCTGGGGACCCGTGCTGTAATCTCTCCCCAAAACTCAAAGTTCCAGCCCCTGCTGAGTGCCCCACAGGCCCGCCCAGTGCCACCCTGGGCCAGGCCGGGCGATGTTTACCAGCGCCCTGACAGAGCCCTTTCTGTACTCACTGGCAGTCGGAGAGCGTGGGCCGATAGTAGAAGGGTGGTACTTTGGACTCGAAAGTGGCTCTGGCGGCCTCGTTCCCATGAGATGCCATGAACTGCAAGAGAGAGGGGGCAGGGTCAGAACCAGGGAGCCCTGGGTCCAGGGACGGTGGTGGCTGCTGGGTCCCTGTTGTCCTTTAGGCCCCCGCAGGGTCATCTGACCTAGGATACTGAGAGCATAGCCAGTCCTTGGGATCCCCATACCTTCTGGAACCCTTCTGTCCCAGGGACTGGGCTGCCAGTGAGCAAATAGAAGAAATGGCTGAAAGAAAGATCCCTGAGGGGCCAGTGGCTCAGCAGGCTAAAATGTCTTCTGCACAAACTAGACAACCTAAGTCTGACCCCTGGGACCCACGGTAGAAGAAGATAGTGAGTCCTTAAGGTTGTCCTCTGATTGCCACAATCACACCAGGGCACATGTGTGCCCACACTCATTCACACTTCATACACAGAGCTGTGCACACAATAATAGAATAAACTAAATTTAGGGGCCAGTGATATGGCTCAGTGTCCCCAAGCCTAATAACTGAGTTTGATCCCTGGGACCTATATTTAGAGAGAACCAACTGCTGGCTGTTGTACTCTGGCCTCCACACAGGTCATGGCGTGTGCACACCCCCACACATATACATGGGCACACACAAACTCACAAGTAAGTCGTTGGAATAACGTTTTTGAAAGCAACTCATGGGCCTGCAAGATGGCTGAGTAGGTAAAGGTACTTGCTGTTTATTAAACTGAAAATCAAAATAACCCTCAGGGCTTGGAGATGGAGCTCAGCTGTGGAGCACCTGCCTAAAATCCCCCAGTGAGGGGCTTGGGTGTGGCTCAGTGGTAGAGCATCTGCCTAGAATCCCCCAGTGAGGGGCTGGGATGTGGCTCAGTGGTAGAGCCCCTGCCTAGAATCCCCAGCGAGGAGCTAGTAGACCCCAGAATCCATATCTGGTACTGAAATAAAATAATTGATTCTCAGGGCCTGAGATCATTCCGCTGGTAAAGTTCTTATCTTATAAACGTGACAGCCTGAGTCTGCTGCTAGAACTCATGTAGAAAGCTGGTGCAGAGACATTTCTTGTAACACAGCGGCGGGAAGATGTTAGGCAGACAAGTGGAAACTCAATGACCAGCGAGCTTAGACTATCGGCAAAGTTCCAGCTGGACAAGAGACTTTACCACAAACAAAAGGGGAAAGTGCCTGACACCCCAGGCTGTTCTCTGCACATACACTTGCTCCGTACACACATGCACCCAAGGCGACAAACAGCCAGCTCTCAGGGCTGTCTGAGTGTGCTGTAAACCACCACAAGCAAAAAGGTTGATCAGGTTGACTAAACCAAGACAAAAAAAAATTTCCATAACAGAAACCACCATGAGTAAAACCAAGACACCTTTGAAAAAAAAAATCTATTTTCAATGAGCCAGCTTCTTAGTGGGTGAGTTTCCTGAACATGTCAAGAAACCCCTAGAGGGTGAAAGCAGTAGAGGTGGCGGGCCATCAAGTGAGCTAAGAGCGGGCTGAGGCAATAGAGCTCTCTCTGGTCCTTCAGCTCCGGGTGAGGAAGTTGCCACCCTCTCCGGGAAGAGCGTCCACAACACTATCAGCTCAGCACCAGCCCAGGCTGGGGCCCTGGACACAGTCATGTGGGATTAGGCATGTTCTCTACATGCCACCGAGCCTCTGATCTTACACCACCACCTCGAAGAATTTAGGTCACCAGTGAGTTTCCAGAAGCACAAACGACATACTGGGAACAGCTTGGGGAACCCCATGGTTACAGAGAGAAAGGATTGAAAGCAACCCGAAGCGTGCTATCCTAATACTCCGGAGGCTGAGGCAGGAGGAACTCGAGTGTGAAACTGCTCTGGGTTGGAGAGAGAGAGAGAGAGAGAGAGAGAGAGAGAGAGAGAGAGAGAGAGAGACTCAAAAATGAAAGAGAAAAAGAAGTAGGGTGTGTGGTGTACAACTGTAATCTCAGTGCTCAGGGGTGGAGGCAGGAAGACCCGGAGTTCAAGGTCAGCCTTGGCTGCAGAGTGAGCTAGAGATCAGCCTGGGCTACCTGAGACCCTGTCACTGAAAACCAAAAAAAAAAAAAAAAAAAAAAAAAGGCGGCGGGGAGATAAAAGAAATAGGAAATAGAAGTGGGAAGAAAGAAAGAAAGGAAGGAAGGAAGGAAGGAAGGAAGGAAGGAAGGAAGGAAGAAAGAATAACTTAAGTGTCCATTCAGGGGGAGTAGAGCAAGGCCATGGTGGTCCACATACATCAGAGACCATGGCCGAATACAGAAGACAGTAGTGCCCGTGTGTGAGTTAATGACACATGCATGCTCATACAGGTCAACCCCTCCTCTAAAGAGGCACAAACACTGGTCCCCGGTGGCTCCTGGGGTGAGGAGTGGATGGGAGGTCAAAGTCAGAGGAAGAAGGGGCTCTCACCCAACCCGTGTTCTGCTGGGCCTAGTGAATGTGCCCTGTGCACAACAGCAACACATATTAAATCCCACTCGCTAGTAGGCTCGGGGGTGCATGCCTGTCACTCCATCCACTCAGAAGACTGGGATAACGAAGACTGTGAGGACCAGGCCAGCCTGGGCTACCAGGCCAGCCTGGGGTACAGAGGGAGAGCCTGTCTAAAGAAAGTAAAACTTCAGTTATGTTTATTTTAGTCCACTTTTTTATTTTTAAGTCATGGTCTCCTGGTTGTAGCCTGGCAGACCTGAAGCTTAATATATAAATCAGGCTGGCCTTGAACTCAGAGCTGCCTATCCAAGTGCTATGGTTAATGCTGTGCACCACCATATTCAATCACATTTATGTATGTATGTATGTATGTATTTATTCATTTATTTACTGTGTGTGTGTGTGTGTGTGTGTGTGTGTGTGTGCCCATGTGCCACAGCACATATGTGGAAGTCAAAGGCTAACTTATGTCAGGGGACTGAACCCAGGGCATCAGATTTGACAGCAAGTGCCTTTATCTACCTGCCAAACCATTGCACTGGCCACAGAAAACAATTCTTTACAAAGATCTGATACAAAAATCTCGAGGAAAGCAGGTCAAGAGGGCGGTGACATCTGCCTGAAATCCTGTCACTGGGGAGTCAGAGACAGGAGGATCAGGAATCCAAAGTCATCCTTGGATACATACATAGCGAGAGCCAGGCTAGCCTGAGCTACATGAAACCCTGGCTCTGAAAACCAAAGCAACCAACTATAGAACACTGAGAACAGTATACAACCTTGAGATGGGAAAGGCTGCAGAGAGCACAAGGAAAAGGAGTGGCCTGTGTTTCAAGTCCAGATTCCTTCAAGGGTCTGGGAACTGCCCTCTGCCCTAGGCTGATTGTTCTTTCCCAGTTAGAGTCAGGCATGGCCAGAGACAACAGTATCTCACCCTCGTGTCTCTGCCAGGATTGCCCCATGGACTCACTGAACCAAAGCCAGCCTGCCATTAATACAAAGTCTGAGATTCTATGATTGGCTGCTTCCTCTAGGATGGTGAAGAGAAGACTTAGAAGATTGCCAAGTCTAACTGCCTAGAATCCCCCAGTGAGGGGCTGGGGTGTGGCTCAGTGGTAGAGCACCTGCCTAGAATCCCCCAGTGAGGGGCTGGGGTGTGGCTCAGTGGTAGAGACCCTGCCTAGAATCCCCAGTGAGGGGCTGGGGATTTAGCTCAGTTGTAGAGTATCTGCCTAGGACATGTGAGCCCTGGGCTCCATCTCTAGTACTGAAGAGAAAGAGAAAGGATCAGGATGTTTGACAAAAGTGGTCCTACTGCAAATCAAATGTCCTACTTTAGGTCCAAGACAATGAGTCCACCAAGTACGTGGGCCTCACCCTACTGTGATCCCACAGATATTCACAGGACACAGGAGACCTCTGTGTCTATCTGCTGGTCTGAACTCAGTCCAGCTGTTGGCCTGAGTTGGTTTCCTACAGGATCCATGGATGGGCAGCAGAGTCTAGCAGCCCACTAGCCATACCTGGGCCTCTGTCCTGACACCTTCCCCATTCCCATAGCTGCTCTCAGCCTCGCTCACTTTCACCTGGGCATGTGGTTCTCAACCTGTGGGTCATGACCCCTTTCACAGGGGTCACCAAAGACTATCCTGCACATCAGATATTTACATTACGGTTCCTAACAGTAATAACATTACAGTTATGAAGCAGCAATGAAAATAGTTTTTATGGTTGGGAGTCACCACAACGCAAGGGAATGTTTTAAAGGGTCGCAGCATTACGAAGGGTGAGAACCACTGTCCTGAACCGTTGTGTCTCTCACTAGCAGTCAGGGGCTATCAGCATAGAAATCAAATCTATTGCCAAGCTCAGAGCCCCGGCACCACAGTACTCTTGGGAGTTGGTACAGCACCAGCTCAGCATCTCCAGTGAAGAGACACAGGAGTGTGGCTCAGTGGTAGAGCACCTGCCTAGAATCCCCAGTGAGGGGCTGGGGTGTGGCTCAGTGGTAGAGCCCCTGCCTAGAATCCCCCAGTGAGGGGCTGGGGTGTGGCTCAGTGGTAGAGTTCCTGCCTAAAATCCCCCAGTGAGGGACTGGGGTGTGGCTCAGTGGTAGAGCACCTGCCTAGAATCCCCCAGTGAGGGGCTGGGGTGTCACTCAGTGGCAGCACCCATCACCCCATACTGGGAATGTGCTTCCCCAGCCTGTCAGTGTTTCCTCAAACCCCATGTGGGGATCTGTACTATACTGAACCCATGCTCAGCCTAGCAGTATCACACCAGCTGCTCTATGTCCTGGGCTTGTGTTCACACCCATATCCCACCCCTGCCTTCTTAGAGGGCATCAATGTCTCTGCCTTGCTCAGTTCCTCCTGCCTGGTGTACAGTAAGCGCCCCATGCTTTTGTGAGATGAATGGACAGATGTATGTATACATGCATATATGCATGTATGTGTGTATGTATGTATGTATATATGTATGTAAAGATGGGGATGGATAGATGGATGGATGGATGGATGGATGGATGGATGGATGGATGGATGGGCATGTGAGTGGATGGATGGATGCATAGATGCATGATTGCATGGATATATACATAGATGGTGAGTGAGTGGATGGGTGGTAGATGAATATATAGGTGGGTGGATGGATAGGTGGGTGTGTGGATAGGCAGATGGATAAGTGGATACATGGATAAATGGATATATGAGCGAGTGGATGAATGGATGGATGGGTGGGAGAATGAGTAGATGAATAGATAGATGGATGAATGACATTTTGGCTGGCTAGATTAACAGATGAGTGGATGGGTAGATGGATGGAGGGATGGATGGTTGTGGGTGGACAGGGGGACAAGTGCCTGGATTTCTTTTTACCACATGCCTCTCCCAGAAAGATCAGCAGTGAAACTGTCAAGTTCCAGCTAACCCAAGTCCCCTTGGAGCAACAGTACCCCTGACAGTTTAGACCCACCAAGGTTCCCATTACCTAGAGATGAGGGAACTAGGGTTACCCCATATATGGCCATAGGGTTACCGTGCCCCTCACTCCATCCAGCATCCCTCTCCTGACCCATACCTCAACTTGGGTCTCATCCCAGGCATCCAGACGGACTGACTTCACCTTGCTGACCTGGGGGATGTTCCGGTGGATCCCAGAGCAGCTCAGACAGATGAACACACCCAGGGTGTAGGACGCCCAGTCAGGATCTAGAAAGGAAGGGCAGAGGTCAGGGAAGCTTGGTCAGGACTCCAGGGCATGCAGGGAAAGCTCAGTCTGAGACCAAAAGGAGTAGACACAGAGTCCAATAGAGGCTGTGGCAGGGGGTGGTGAGGATGGAACTGAGGACCTTGTACATACTAGGCAGGGGCTCTACCACTGAGCCACACCCAGCCCCTCACTGGGGGATTCTAGGCAGGTGCTCTACCACTGAGCCACACCCCAGCCCCTCACTGGGGGATTCTAGGCAGGTGCTCTACCAATGAGCCACACCCACAATCCTCTTTATTTTTTATTTTGAGACAAAGTCTCACTAAGTTGCTGAGGCTGGGTATCCCAGGAAGACCTTGGACCTCTGACACTCCTACTTCAGTCTCTCAAGTTGCTGAGGTTACAGATCTACCCAGTCCTGATCCAGCTAAGAAGCTCTAAAAAAAATTAAATTATATTCATTTTTTATTTAAAAAATTTTATGTGTATGGGTGTTTTGTCTGTGTGTATGTGTACCACGGGTGCTTGGTACCCAAGGAGGCCAGAAAAGGTTATCAGATGCTAGAACCAGAGTTACAGATGGTTGTGAGTCCTGGGAATTGAACATGGGTTCTCTGGAAGAGCAGCCAGTCCCCTTGACTGCTGAGTCACCTCTCTAGCACCTCACTAATTGATTTGTGTATAGATACATAAATGCAAGTGAATGTGTGCGCCATGGTGTGGAGCTCAGAGGACAACTTGTGGGAGTCAATTCTCCCCTCCCACAATGTTGGTCCCCAAGGAACGAAACGCAAATCCTCAGGCTTGGCAACAAGTGACACTACCCACTGAGCAATCTTGCCAAGTCAAGATGATATGGACGGTGCAGAGGCAGGCGGATCTCTGTGAGCTTGAGGTCAGCCTGGTCTACAGAGTGAATTTCAGCATGGCCAGGGCTACATAGAGAAACCCTGTCTCGAAAACAAGCAAACAACAAAAAGACTGATAGGGCTAGGCGGTAATGACGCACGCCTTTAATTCCAGCATTCAGGAGACTCAGGAGTCAGAGGCAGGCAGATCTCTGTGAGTTCAAGGTCTGTCTGGTCTACAAGAACTAGTTCAGAGCAGCTAGGGCAACACAGAGAAACCCTGTCTCAAAAAAATAATAATAATAAGACTAATATGGCCAAGAATTGACAAGGAGGCAGAACTGGAATGTTCATGTGCTGTGGGCAGGAATATGAATTTGGTCGTTGCCTTGCAATCAGTGTGGCATTTTCTTTCTTCTCCTCTTTCTTCATCTCCTTCTCCTCCTCCTCCTCCTCCTTTTTCCTCTTCCACCTTCTCCTGTTCTTTTTTTTCCTTCCTGAAACCGGGTCTCATATAACTTAAGCAGGCCTCAAACTTGCTACGTAGTTGAGGCTCATCTTGAACTCCCGATTCTCCCAAGTAACAGGGATCACCAAGCAGGCACTGCGAGGCCGACCACCAACTTTTGACACAGCTGAGTCTACATGTCCTGTATAAACCTGCCATCCCACTACTGGCTGCTCGCCGAGGAGCGACAAAGACACGCCCATGAAGAGATGCTCGTATTTGTGGCAGCTATGTTTTCCGTTATTGGTATATTTCATTTCCACATGCGTGATGTTTGTCTGTGAGTGCTCTGTACCTGCCGAGGCAAGAGGCTCACACCAGGTGTCTTCCTTGGTGAATCTCCACCTTGTCTTTTGAGACAGGGTGTCTTTCTGTACCTGGAGCAGGCCATTTCAGCTAGACTGCCCGGCCATTGAGTTCCGAGGCTATACCTGTCTCTGTCTCTGCATCCTGTTGATGGAATATGGCTCTAGAGCTGATCCATAGCTGAGACCTTGGCTAAGGGCTGAACCGCTACCCTGAGTGGGCCAAGAGCAGCAAGAGTGGGCAGTTCAAGGCTGGAGGGTGGAGTCCTGTCTCACTGATGCCCCAGGCTTTTACATGGGTGTTGGGGATTCGAACTCAGGTCCTCTTGCCTACATAACGGTTGCAACTAATTTTGATTTTCAACCTGACTTTGATACCAGCAAAGCCCACTTTGGTGTGTGTTTGTCTGTGTGGACAATTTTTAGGATCTCGAGGGCTCTGATCCAGGTGTGAGATTATTAATTCCTTGATACACACATTACTATGAGGTGGTAAAAGCAGGAACGAGTGTCTGGTTAGAGGAAGCCTGTGACTGAGGGTTTGATCTTGAGGACATATATCACTCTGGCACCTTCTGGTATCCACCTCTTTCCTGTTTCCTGCTCATGGTGATGTGAGCTCTTCTGCCACTCCACCCCTCCCCAGCATAACAGACTGACATTTCTGAAACCTGGGGCCAAGAGACCTAAGATGTGTCTCTTGGGTATTTGGTCACACAAAAAAAGCCTGCCTAACACAGTATCCAACAATACAAAAACAGAGTGCTATACCATAAAGTACAGGGGCTTCTACTAGGAATTCAAAGCTTGTCTAACACTTGAAAGTCACACAGGGTAGCCAGGTGGTGGTGGTACACGCCTTTAATCCCAGTATTAGGGAGGCAGAGGCAGGTGGATCTCTCTGAGTTTAAAACCAGCCCAGTTGGTCTACATAGCAAGTTCCATGTAAGCCAGGACCATAGAGTGAGACCCTGTCTCAAAACAACCACAAACTTTTTATAATACTACAAAAACATGAAAGACATTAGGATAAATATGACAAGAGATGAGAAAGACAGAAACTATGAAATATTGTGCCTAGAAATTAATTATCTATATCATGGAAAGAAGTCATTTCTGGGTTGGAAGAGGCAAGATTTTCAACACAAACTCTTGGAAAATGAATCTATGGGTTTACTGTAATCTCCACAATATTTCCAATGGGAAACATTATGAAGTAAAATTTCAAATGAGTCTAGAATTCATATGTGAGCTCAAAAGGCAGAGACCCGAGGCTGGGGCATGGCTCAGGGGTAAAAGTACTCGTAGTGAGAGAGTGAGGACCTGAGTGTGGATCCCCAACACACACACAAAAGCCATTTTCATGTGAGCATCTGTGACCCCTGTGCTTCAAGGGAGATGGGACGCAGAGCCAGGAGGACCCCTGGAAGCATATGGCCCAGGTGCCTGATGTACACTGCAGATAAACAGCAAAGAGACCTGCTGCAAGCAAGGTCAAAGATGAAAAGAGGCACCAGAGGTTGTCCCCTGACCTCCACATGTGTACTGTGGAATGTGCACAAATGCATTCCATCCATATGCACACATGTTGTACACACAAATAAATAAACAACTGATATCAAACCACCAAAACAGCCCAGAAAAGAGACCAAGATGAAATTGTGCACACGCATGCACATGGACCATGGACACACACACACACACACACACGAGAGAGAGAGAGAGAGAGAGAGAGAGAGAGAGAGAGAATATCTTTAATCTCAGCACCTCAGCACTCAGGCAAAAGCTGATGGATCTCTGTGAATTCCAGGCCAGCCAGGGCTACATAGAGAGGCTTTGTCAATCAATCACTCAATCAATCAATGTTTTATATATATATATATATATATATATATATATATATATAATTATATATATATACACATACTTACATACATACAATTTTATTTTGTGTGCATTGGTGTTTTGCTCACATGCATGTCAATGTGAGGGTGTCATACAGTTGTGGGCATTGAACCCAGGTCTTCTGGAAGAGCAGCCAGTGTTCTTAACTGCAGAGTCATCTCTCCAGCCCAAATAAGTCTATTCTAAAGATACATTACTAGAGGGGCTAGACTGGGAGGTGTAGTCCCCACCCTTCATCAAGGTAATGTCTCTTTGCAACCGCAACAGATGGAGACCACTACAGTAAACCACAACCAATCAAGATGCAGAGTTGTTGAGCCGGGACCCAATGGACACACTCTCTACCTAAGGCTCAGGGGACATTGCGGAAGAGGGGACAGGAAGATTGTAAGAGCCAGAGGATTGGGGAAGTTGCTGTGAGACTGTTGATGACATCAGAAACTGCACCCATAAGCTCATCAATGTGACTGTCCAACCATGAGCTGAACAAGGATGGCCTGGATGGGCATGCCAAAGAGGAAGAGGAAAAGCCCATGAGGCCTCTGCCCAACACTACACAGAAAAACTAGAGTTAACTGAGGAAAGTTGGGAGCCAGAGAGAGAGGTGGTCCTCTCCAATTGGCTGTCCAGTGCCAAGCAGTCAGCCCTGAAAGCATCCAAACAAGTAACATATGGACTCCACAGGTCATACTTAAGAATATATGTGTAACAGATTCAACACAATGCCCATCAAAATCCCAGCAAAATTCTTCACAGACTGATGTAGGAGGGTCTTCTTTCTATGTGTTGCTTTCATTGGTTAAATAAAGAGACTGCCATGGCCTTTTGATAGGACAGCAGCTTAGCTAGGTGGAGTAGACAGAACAGAATGCTGGGAGAAAGGAGGCAGAGTCAGAGAGCCGCCAGCAATGAAGCTGTCAGGTCAGACATGCTGAATCTTTTCCGATAAGCCACGACTTCGTGGTGACATACCGATTATTAGAAATGGGTTGAAATCAAGATTTGAGAGTTAGCCAAAAGAGGTTAGAACAATGGACCAGGCAGTAATTTAATTAATACAGATCTCCGTGTGATTATTTCAGGCATAAGCTAACCGAGTGGCAGGGACGCAGTCCATTGCTCCTTTTACAACAGTATACCTCAAAAGAACGGTACTCAACTTCATATGGAAAAGCAAAAAAATCAGGATAGCCAAAATAATCCTGTACAATAAAAGAACTTCTGGAGGCATCACAATCCCTGACTTCAAACTCTACTACAGAGCTACAGTACTGAAAACAGCCTGGTATTGGCATAAGAACAGACAGGAGGACCAATGGAACCGAATAGAAGACCCAGATATCAATCCACACATCTTCGAACACCTGATTTTTGACCAAGAAGCAAAAATATCAAATGGAAAAAAAGAAAGCATATTTAACAAGTGGTGCTGGCATAACTGGATATCAACATGTAAAAGAATGAAAATAGATCCATATCTATCACCTTGTACAAAACTGAAGTCCAAATGGATCAAAGACCTCAACATAAAACCAGCCACACTGAACCTCATATAAGAGAAAGTGGGAAGTACACTTGAACGCATTGGCACAGGAGACCACTTCCTAAATATAACCCCAGTAGCACAGACACTGAGAGAAACAATTAATAAATGGGACCTCCTGAAACCGAAAAGTTTCTGTAAAGCAAAGGACACAGTCAACAAGACAAAATGACTACAGAATGGGAAAAGATCTTCACTAACCCCACATCAGACAGAGGTCTGGTCTCCAAAATATACAAAGAACTCAAGAAATTGGACACCAAAAGATTACATAATCCAATAAAAAATGGAGTACAGACATAAACAGAGAATTCTCAACAGAGGAATCTAAAATGGCTGAAAGACACTTAAGGAAATGTTCAACATCCTTAGTCATCAGAGAAATGCAAAGCAAAACAACTGAGATTCCATCTTACACCTGAAAGAATGGCCAAGATCAAAAACACTGATGACAACTTATGCTGGAGAGGTTGTGGGGTAAAGGGAATACTCCTGCATTGCTGGTGGGAATGCAAACTGGAACAGCCTCTTTGGATGTCAGGGTGGCGATTTCTCAGAAAATTAGGAAACAACCTTCCTCAAGACCCAGTATACTTTTGGGTATATATCCAAATGATGCTCAATCGTGCCACAAGGACATGTGCTCAACTATGTTCATAGCAGCTTTGTTTGTCATAGCCAGAACCTGGAAACAACCTAAGTGCCCCACGACTGAAGAATGGATAAAGAAAATGTGGTACATTTACACAATGGAGTACTACACAGCAGAAAAAAATAGCAACATCTTGAATTTTGCAGGAAAATTGATGGATCTAGAAAACATTATTTTGAGTGAAGTAGCCCAGACAAAGAAAGACAATTATCACATGTACTCACACATAGGTAGTTTTTAAACATAAAGCAAAGAAAACCAGCCTACACACCACAATCCCAGAGAATTTAGACAACAATGCGGACACTAAGAGAGACTTACATGATATAATCTACATGGGAAGTAGAAAGTAGAAAAAGACAAGATCTCCTGAGTAAATTAGGAGCATGGGGACCTTGAAGGGGGATTGAAAGTGGGAGGGGAGAGACAGGGAGGGGAGCAGAGAAAAATGTAGAGCTCAATAAAAATTTAAAAAAAAGAACTTGGAAAAAAAAGAATATATATGTATATATAAATACATATATGCATGCAATAGCAATTAAAGGGAAAAGAGTCCATGTATTTAAAAAGAGTGGGGAGGGGTCTATGGGAAGGCTTGAAGGGAGGAGAGAGAGGGGGAGAAAGGTCATATTAAATGACAGTCTCAAAATAAACAAGAGTTACACCACTAACAGCAGACTCGTGGAAGAGGGACACAAGTTATCTTGATGAAATGAAAACGATCTGCTAGCTTGCTGAAAGCGCCTGTCGAGAGAGGGAAAGGTTAAAGGGCAGCCACACCCAGAGAAGGCTGAGCTGCTGGAAGCGTGGTTGCAGCTCAGTAACACAACAAAGAACAGACGGCAAAAATAGGCAAAGCAGCCAGTGCGTTTCCGAAGGGATTCTGTGTATGTGCATGAGTGTGCGTGTGTGTGTGTGTGCGCGCCTATGTGTGTCTTCATGTCCGTGTGTGTGTGTGTGTGTGTGTGTGTGTAGACAACCTGAGGGGGTCATCCACCTTGGTTTTAGCTTTTGAGCCAGGGTCTCACTATTTGGGTCGGTCTCAAATTCATAAGCATGCCTCTGCCTCCCAAGTGCTGGCACTAAAGGCATGCGTCACTACACCTGGATTCCATCTTGATTTTTTTTTTTAAGACAGAGTCTCTCACTTGACCTGTAGTCGGCTAGGCCAGCTGACCAGCCAGAAAGGCCCAGGGACTCCTCCTGTCTCCACCTCCCCAGTGATGGAATTACAAGCACATGCCACCCCTCCTGGCTTTTTTTTTTGTATGGGTTCTGGGGATGGAAATCATGTCCTCACATTTGCACAGCATGGGCTTTACTGAGTCATCGCCCCAGCCCCGGAGGACGTTCTAAGATCATAAAAACGATCGGCAGCTGATAGCCACTTCCTCCAGCTGGCGTGATGGAGTCACTGCAGTGTGTTCCGTCGTGGACAAGGGTCCCCCATGGGGGCAGCAGGAATGTCCGGCCTCCCCCACTGCTCACCACCAGCCCAGGAAAGCCAGCTTGTCCAGGTGCTGGCCCTGGGGTCAAGCCTTAGGTTGGGCCATGGCAGAAGTGCTGGTGTGACCAGTAGGCCATGTGCAGGGTGCCTGCGAACCCTGGATGATCCAGTACAGCAGCCGTTAGTCTTTGGGGTCAGCCAGCACCTTCCTCCCCAGCCTCCCCCACCGCTTATGATGGGTGCTCACTGGAGCCCAACACTGAACCAACCACAGCGCCTCGTTCCTTCTCCATGTGACCTCTGTGCATGCCCATGAATGCGTGTGTGTGAGCACATGTGTATTGTGCACGCCCGTGTACATATTTGTGCACGTGTGTGTAGGGCCCAGAAGTTGATGCCAGATGTCTCCCTCTATCACTCCACCTTGTTGAGACAGGGTCTCTCATGGAATAGGGAGCTCGCCAATCCAGCTGGCTGGCCAGCAAGTTTCAGACCGCCACGTGGTACTTCACATGGGTCCCGCTTGCACACCAAGCTCTTTACCAACTGAGCTAGCTCCCGGCCCAGCCCCACCACAACCTTCAGAGGCGCAATACTGTCAACGCTTCAGATTATGGGATAAAGCGAATATAACTCCTGCAGGGTCAGACACCTGCCTGGGGTCATGCTGTGGCAGATCTGGGACTCGAGTGCCAGCAAATTTCTTCCAGGACCCAACACTGTCCTTGGATCACCTCCCTGGTACCTGTAGCTGGTCCTACTGGGACTTGGAGGTGGGGGGAAGACAAAGATCCTGGGGTAGAGACAGTGCTCTAGCTGAGCCCTTTGGCCTGGTTACCTGGGAAGACTTCCTCACCTGTGATCTCACAGGGGTCTGTAAAGGCCACCAGCACCTGGTCAAGAGGCAGATCTCTTGTTTCAGTTCTGATGGGAGAGAGGGTGACCCCCAAGCCCCCGAATTCTTGTCACCTTACAGAGTCTAATCAGGAACTCCTTAGGTGTCCTAAACCCCAAGCTTGGAATGGAAGGTGACAGGGCCCATAACTGGTCGCAGGCCAGGCCCAGCTGGGACTCCAGGCTAGCGATGTTCACGCCCTGCCTTTCCCTCAGGCAAGCCCTAGGCCTCAGGCCCACAGGGCTGAGCCCAGTACCAGAACACCAGTTCCTGGAGGTGGAACTACCCTGCCCTGAACCCCTGGCTCCTGGGGTCTGGTGGGAAGTGGGGAAAAGAAGGAAGATGGAGGAGGTGCTTTGACCTATGCTATGTCTAAACAGTTCCCAGTGACACTGGGGTCCCTGCCGGGAAAGCTTGAGCCCAGACAGGCCCCAATCCGGGAAAACTGCTTTTATTTACACCAAGGAAAGGCCACAGGAGGGTGGCTGTGGTGTGGCTGGGAACCAGCAGTGGGAGGCAAGCATGGGTAGGAAGCCAGGAGGCCTTCCTGGAGGAAGAGCCTAAGCTCTTGTGGCGAAGATGGGGGCACTGGCTAAGAGGTGGTGGGGCTGGGCTGGGAGTGCGGTGGGAACAGCATGGGCAGGGCCTGGCAGAGGGCAGAGCTTGGCCAGGCCCAGGGCAGCAGGTGTGGCCTCCTGCCTCGCCCCAACCTGAAATCCCCTCAGCACTGACCTTGTACTCTAGGGCCTGCGAAGATCCCCCGCCCAAGGGAAACCTTGAAGGCAAAGAAGTTGGCCCAGAGCCAGCCAGGTCAGTCAGGTGGGCTCCTGACTCCAGCAGACAGTTGGCAAACCCGAAGCTCTGTGCCAGCCATGTTTGCCTTGTAAACTGCCGCGAGAGGCAGAAGCTGCTCTGGGCTGGAAGTCCCTGGCTCTGCCCAAGCCCTTCAATCCACCAGAGGGCCTTGCCCCAGACTTGGAAGCTTCCCAATGGGAGGCTCTAGTTGAGATGGGGGGGGGGTCTCACAATGTAGCCCAAGCTGGATTTGAACTCAGGATGCTCTTACCTCCCTAATGTTGCTAAAATTTCAAGTATGAGCCATATCTGGCTTTGAGACTGCTCTCCCCCCCACCCCCGTGTGTGTGTGTGTGTGTGTGTGTGTGTGTGTGTGTGTGTGTGCGCGCCCCGCTCTCTTGCTCTCTATTTATTCCCTTGAGACAGGGTCTCTCACTAAGCCTGCAGCTAGGCTGGCAGCCGGCAAACAGCAGCACTCCTCCTGTTTCTGCCCCCCACACACACACATCAAGTATAGGAAGCCACGCTTGGCTTTCTACACAAGTGCTGGGATTTGAACCCAGGTCCTTGTCCTTGTATAGCAAGCATTCTTACCCATCAAGCCATTGCCCCAGGCTGAGGCTATGTTTTCAAATGTCTTGACTATTGTGGGTGACCTTGGGCAGCACAGCCCTGGAAAGCCACTAAAACAGAAGTGGACTTCAGCCAGATAGCACCTAACCCACCTGTGACCTCAACAGCACCAAGGGGTGTCTCCTGGACAGCCGAGTGTGTATACCAAGTCAACTCTCGATTAACCATATCCCAACCACTTGCATCTCAGTGCCTCAGTTACTCTCTGCCACCTCCATGCCCACCAGAACAAAAGGCTCAGCAGAATTTTGGCCACTGAAGGCCACCATGGTCTGTCACTGGAGATCCTGGATGGGTGCCACAGCCCTCTAGGGTGGGCCTGTGAGTAGAGGAAAGGTCAGATTAAAACCTATGCACAGACCAAAGCTGGCCAGAGCGCCCTCAGGCCCTCCAGGTGGTCCCTACATGGGTCCTGGCTCCATCCGGATGCACTGCCCCCACAGGGGCTAGCAACACCTGTGTGCTGTCTCACTGCTTCTGTCTGGAGCGTGTCTTGGCCACCCAGGATCCCAGAATTCTCTGCCGAATGGCTTGGAAACTGTTCTAGGGCCTGTGTCATCCCGGGACAAGCCACACAAGTGTCCTGTGTCAAGAGTGGCCAGGGATGTTGAACGGTGAGCAGGAGATCACTGGTGGCAGCTAAGTCCTCAGCACCCACCAGCACCCCGGTTACTTGGTGCTCACTCCAGCTGGGCCACCACTCTGACTGTCGAAGGCCATCAACCTCCCCACTCGGCTCTCCTCCTCCTCCTGGCTCCCTAAGGCCACACACCCTCCCCCTGCCCTTCCTCCCTTGGTCCCTTCAAGGTGACTCAGACCCTCGGTGCTTCCGGGAGCAGCTCCCAAGCACCCGAGCAGGTCGGGCGTGTTCTGGGGCAGAGCCAGGTGGGACAGGTGTGTCCCCCTTGGCCAAGGCCTAGGCAGGGGGAAGAGTGGAGCAGTGGACCCTATCAGTGGAATGTGGTTCTGGCAGAGTCCTGTGGCTCAGCTTTAGGGAACTTTGCTCTTCCGGAGGTTGGTGCGTAGCTGAGATCCTGGTCAGATAGCCACTCTGCTACCCAGGCCTGAGGCAGGTAGGCAGCTCCAAACTAGAAGGCAGGAACCTCTTAAGGGAAATAGAATCCAAGATTCTCGGCGGGGGTGGGACATACGCATAGCTGCCCCCAGCAATCCACCTGCATGGAGGTCCTTTTTTCTGGGCTACCATTAGCTGTTTTATTTGTTTTATTTTGTCTTGTTTTTTTCCTACCCCACTGGAATGGAAGCATCAAGAGAGAGATGGCTGCCTCTAGACACTGCAGATTCCCACAACGAGGCTGTGTTTCTTATATTTGGTGCTCAGTCGGCTTCAGGACCCTGGATAATGGAGGGGCTCAGGCTCTCCTCTCAGCAAGGCCCCTACCCACTGGAGGGGAGCAGCTCCTGTCCTCATACCTCCCCTCCCATTCAGATGAGGAGACCTCCCCACACCTCACAGTCCCCTGACACCTCTGCCGTGGACATCCTTCTGTCCCCACTACCACAGGGGCTCAGGCTTCCTGCTGTGCACCTCAGCTGGTCTCATGGATGCTAAAAACCTATTTTAAGAACTCGCTAGCAGTGATGGCAATGTCAGGACTGGGTTTTACACGCCACGGTGTTTTCATGTAGTCAGTTAATTTTATCACACGTGGATTGCTGGGAGGGGTTTTAAAGGGAGAAAGAAGTATTTACACGTCGATGCCACCCCAGTTCTGCCTCTCCTCAGAGGTACACCCAACCCCACTTATGCACCCCAACATCCTCCCCAAGTCCTGAGTGGAAGCTCTGCCCTCCAACACCATCCGGCTCAGTCACTCCCAAATTAGCTATTGATTTTGGGGGATTATCTATCTATCTTATCTATCTATCTATCAATTGATTGGTTTGTTGTTGTTGTTTGAGACAGGCTCTTACTATGTAGCTCTGGCTGTCCTGGAACTCACTTTATAGACCAGACTGGCCTCGAACTCACAGAGATCTGCCTGCTTCTGCCTCCCAAGGGCTGGGGTTAAAGGCCCAAGACACTATGCTCAGCTGATTATATCTTTGAGACAAGTTCTCACTTTGTAACTCACACTGGAATCAGACTTATGGCAATCCT
This sequence comes from Myodes glareolus, assembly GCF_982192425.1. Taxonomy (NCBI): domain Eukaryota; kingdom Metazoa; phylum Chordata; class Mammalia; order Rodentia; family Cricetidae; genus Myodes; species Myodes glareolus. Next base: position 105,765,417 of record NC_142027.1, on the reverse strand, counting down.
CCTGCCTCACACACCCTGAGTGTGGGGGTACAGACATATGCCACCACACCTGAGTTTTTGAATGCATCCAGTCTTCAACATCAGCTGGTGACCCTGCTACACAGTCAAAAGCTGGGACAGGTCTTAGTTGTTTGGCTCCGTGACTCCCACTGCTCCAGGTAAAGCCAAGCCTTGCTGTGGTTGTTAGAGCACCCTTCCTCCTGCATACACTAGTTTTCTGGCTTCTCTGGCCCACAGAGCAGAATTCACGGCTAAATCCTGGCTCTCTTTTTACTTACTTGGAGACAGTCTCACTAAGTTATTTAGGTTGGCCATAAACTTGCTCCGTAGCCTCACTGCTTAGGATTGAATCTGCAACCCTCCTGCCTCCGTTTCTCAAGTACCTAGGATTCTTGGCCTCTGCCACTTACTCCACACCACATATCAGGGACTCTAGGTCAGTTTGTGCCCCGCCCACCTCTCTTGTAGGCTGTGCCCGCCCTGTGAGCATGACTTGCTGATCCCAAATTCAAGTCCCTGGAGTCCTCTATAACCATGGCAATGCTTGAGCCAGTACTTCTGGGAGCATCTCTATAGTCCTCCCTATAGGTGGGGTGCTCCCAGAACCACAGATTAGTGCTGTATGGGAGAATGCCTTCAAAGATATCATAGTGCAGACCTGTCTGTCATCCCAGCCTCGGAAGACTAAAGCAGAAACATGGCAAACCCCAGGCCAGGCAGGGCTACATAGTGAGACCTTGTCTCGAAAACACCGAAACAAGCCTAAGGCCATAGCGCAGTTGGTAGAGGGCTTGCCTAGCATGCACGAGCCCCTAGGTTCCCTCCCCAGCACTGCAGAAGACAGGAGAGTGGTGTGTACCTGCCACCTGAGCACTCGGGAGGGGGGTGGAGGCAAGAGGACGAAAAGTTCAAGATCATCCTTAGTTGCATAATGAGTTCCAGCCTGAGCTATGTGAGACCTTGTCCATAAATAAATAAATGCAAGGCTTGTGAGAGGGCTCAGCAGCAATGGCGCCTACTGACAAACTTGATCCGAATTTGATCCCTGTGACCCACATGGCAGACAAGAGAACCAACTCTTGCAAGTTGTTCTCTGACCTCCACAGGTGTGCACGGGACATGCGCGCACACACACACACACACACACACACACTAAATAAGAGTAGTAACGCAGTTGGTCATTAAATATAAACTAGCTGGGAGATGGAGCACGCCTTTAATCCCAGCACTTGGGAGGCAGAGGCAGGCGGATCCCTGTGAATTTGAGGCCAGCCTGGTCTACAGACCGAGTTCCAGGACAGCCAGAGCTGTTACGCAGAGAAACACTGTCTAGAAATACTAAAACTAAAATAAAAACCAAAACGAAACAAAAACCTAGACGATCCTGCATCTCTGCACTGTTGTTCCGGAGCCTTCACCCAACCCAACTCCCAACTTGCGTTTTTCTTGTTCCTCTACCTCTCCAAACCAAACCAGGCTCCTTCACCAGCTTTCCCAGTGGCGGCGTTCCTCCCTAACTTCTTATGGGTACTGCTGGGTAAGATCAGGGTGTTGGCTCCCCCTACTCCCTGCCAACTATGTGGCAGTGACAGTCCGCCACCAGCAAGCTTCTGCCGCCAGCTCCACCCACAGCACCCTGTGCCCGCTTGCTTCTGGGTGAAGTCCCTGCCTACCTCAGTCTCCCCACCCTGGGTACCGCGCATGTGCACAGAGCTGGGGAGAAACTGATCAAAGGCTCCATCACACAAAGCCTCAGCTCCTCCTCTCTGTGAACAGCACATGCCTCCCACACCCTTAGCCACACTCCTCACGCCTTCCAGCCATGCTGTACGGGAGTCACTCTCTGTCACCCTCAGACGACCTTCCTGCCTGGTGCCAAGTAAGAGTGTAGAAAATGACCCTAAATCTAAAGCGACCTAAGAGTCAGGCGCCTGGGTCTGAGGTCATGTCACCCACATTCAAGATGCATGTGGGCCTGGCCGCAGGGCCTGCGTACAGAGAGAAGCCTACAGCTTGTGGCTGGCCCAGCAACCTAAGGAGTTCATTCTGGGCTATCCTCAGCCCATAGGCAGAACCGGCTATACTTCAGGGATGGCGGGCAGAGGGACACTGTTTAGAAGGAAGGGATGCCGGTCCGAGCTGGGGCAGAGAGACAGACCTCCAGTCCTCAACCCCGAGTGTGGACCAGCTCCCAGTACTGTCCTAGAGCGGGCAGACCCGATAAGCCCACACAGGACACAGCGGTTCTTTAGCAACCAGCGTTCCCATAGGCAGGTGAATAGATAAGCACAATACAGATAGCACCATATGGGATAGCATTCTGCTCTAAAGAAGAGGGGGTTCTAACACCTGTTTCAACATGGGTAGACCTTGCAACCACACTACCGAGTGAAGCAAACCCCGGACCCCGACCGGACAAATGCAGTGTGGGTCTGTTCAAAGAAGGCCCCTGGCAGGTCAGAGTCCTTGAGAAACCAAGAAATGGTGGCTCTCAGGAACGGGGAACTGGAGGGAAAATCAGCGCGTATCGTGTAAGAGAGCTCCTGTTTGGGAAGAGGAGAAAGTCTCGAGAGTGGATGGTGGTGGCAGCTGCACAGAACTGCAAATGTGCTTAATGCCTCCAAACTGCACGTTAAAAATAGTTAGAATGGGGGCTCAGCAGTTGAGAGCAATGGCTGCTCTTCCAGAGGACCCGGGTTCAATTCCCAGCACCCACATGGTAGCTCACAACTGTCTGTAATTCCAGTTCCAGGGGACACAAGACCCACGGCAAAACACCATAATAATAAAACAAATAAAATAAAAATAAACTAAAAAATAGAGTAGTGTGTGTGTATTAAAACATATACATGCATAAAAATTTGGAGACACACACACACACACCAAGTAGGCCTGGTGTCACATGCCTATAATCCCAGCTACTTGGGGAAATGAGCCAGGAGGATTGAAAATTCAAGGCAAGCAAATTTGTGGCCAGGCCAAGTAACTCAACGGACTGTCTGAAAACAAAATGTTTAATAAAGAAAGGGTTATGGATGTAGTTTTGTGACAGATTCCTGGCCTAGAGTGCCCCAGTGAATGTCTGGGCTAGATCACTTGCCTAGAATCCCCCCCCCACCCCGTGAGGGGCTGGGGTGTGGCTCAGTGGTAGAGCACCTGCCTAGAATTCCCCAATAAGGAAATAGGGTGTGGCTCAGTGGTAGAGCACCTGCCTTGTATACCCAGGGCTCTGGGTTTCATCCACAGTACTATGGAGGAAGAAAGGAAAAAGAAAAGAAAAAACAAAACCTGTTGGGATACTGCTCTAGCCATGGCATGGTCTGCCAGACCCACTTCTCAGCCCTGGCCAATCCCAGCCCCCACCCCACAAGCACGTGCGCGCGCGCGCGCACACACACACACACACACACACACACACACACACACACACACACAGGGACCCTCTTCTAACCTGAGCCATATTCTGAAACATTTTGTACTGAGGGCTGGACCAGAAGCTGTTTCAGAATGCCCACAGACTCCAAGTGTAACGAAGACCCATACTCTGGGTCCACCCCTTGCTTCAGGACTGGCCCTAGGGTCATTCTCACCTAGCCTGTGTCCAGGACCTCCAGAAGCTTGGCTCTGCAGCCAAAGGGGCAGTGTCAAGCAGCAGCCCCTGACCTACCTCGTTAGAAGCAAGCACTTCCTTCCTCTCCCTCATCCCTCCAGAGCTGCCAGTCAGAACTCCTGGGAGTTGAGGTCTGACCAGCATCAAAGCACGAAAGAGTGCTTCTCAAACCTTCCAGGCTATCCAATGGCCAGACACTTTAGGGAGAACCTTCATGAACAGCTTGGGGACACACCAAGCACCCTCCCTCTTCCACAGCCGAAGTCTTGCCGGAAGAAGGGCCATGCCCCGCCAACAGCCTACCAGCTGGACTGAGAAAGTATCTGAGGTGGGTGATGGGTGGACCCCAGGTTCAAGACCAGACTGGAGTAAGGTTCAGTGAGTGCTGCAGAAATCCTCACCCCCCACCTGTCTCACTCCCAGACCTCTTACAGCTGGGTGAGAACTTCTCAAAGTTCTTCCAGAGGCCCCGGGCCTGCTGGGCCTGCCATGATGTTCTGCTGTCCAAGGAAGATGTCATTACTCCTCAGGGTCCCTTGGTCCCCACTGGTGTGGCCAAGAAGAGCAGCCAAAAGCCAGTGGCCATGACAACATGGAACACATGTCTCCCTCCTCGACAAGGCCACTACAGGACAGGAGACTCCAGAACCCCACAGCATTGAAAAATTCCTGAAAACTAACTCCCCACTGGGCATCAGAGGCCTGGGTGTGCATGAGCAGGCCGCAGGGGTCATGGTGCAGGCAATGGTTCAGCCCAGGGTCTAGATAAAGATGGGGGACTTGCATACACAGTGTGGAGAGCCACAGATTGGGCATCAGGAAACTTGGTCAGCCTTGTGGACACCTAAGACAGTTCACATCATGGAGGCCTCAGTTTCCCTGGTTGCAAAGTGGAAACAAGCCTCATACCTCATCTGCCTCACGAATACGGAGGGAGTGTGGGGGAGCAAGCAGCTGTTATAGGCCAGGTCTGAAAACGGATGACTTGGCCTATAGCCAGCAAGGGCTGTGCCCTCAGAGGGCAGCAGCTGCAGCAGCCAGAGGCCTGAGACTAAGGGGTCACCAGGACACTACACAGGTAAATGGTATAGGGTAGTTCTCACTAAGTGTTCAGAAAGCCCCTTCTTCCTGTCTGGCGAGAAGGTCTAAGAGTGTCTAGAAAGTAGCCATGTGTTCTGAGAAGCTGTTCCTGGGCTGGATAGCCAAAGAATATGGGGAGAAGCCAGTTCCCCTCTCCTGGGGTCCACCACCCCCCAGGTGGGTTTGGAGCAACCCATTAGCCTTCCTTACCAGGAACTCCAGCATTGCCAGCTTTCCTGAACAAGCTGAAAGGCAGGTCTGAGAGAGCGAGGTGGGGAGGCTCCCCTGAGCTAGGCCAGCTGGCAACAGTACCACATAACACCAGGGAGTCACCACCCCACTGCACCATCAGCAGGGCCCTGCGGTGCCTCCGAGACCAGGAAAGGGCTACTTCATCTTGCCCAGCTTCCCGGTAAAGCTTGGTTAATGTCTCCTCTAAGAGACACCCGAGCCTCTGGGGTGGCATGCACTACTATCCACTAGCAGATTCTCAGGCTGGGGCTAACACTCCTCAGCCCAGAGGCGGGGGTGGGGTTGGGGGGAGGTGGGGAAGAGGTCCTATTTACAGGCTGTGTCTTGGGAAGCCAGAGTGATGTCTCCAAGGATACCCGCTATGTACGTTCTGAGGGGTTCAAGCTAGGGTCCTCTATATCCCTGAAATGTCTTGCAGGTCTCTCCCCACCTGCACACCCAGAGAGGATCAACTTCAGGAAACTGCCAGGTAGTGGGAGAACTCGGCTCTTTTTTCATAGCCAATACTAAGCTCTGGTGTTCTGGCGGATACAAGTCCCTCCAAACCAGGGTGACTAAGGGACAAAGTCTGGGAGATGCCAGGCAGATGTGTCTGTGGCTCTCACCCGTCCCCCACTGTCCTGGTCCCAGACAAGCAAGGTATAGAGAGCCATAGGCACATGGCCAGCATGTCCTCACTGGGGCCACCCAAGGCTCAGCTTCCTTCCTCAGCCTTGAGCGCGCACAAGACGTGTGGCCCCTGGAAGGGATGCCATGACGTCACCTCCAGGTAGCTGGGAACCAGGTGGACCCCACACTCCCTGGCAGACACCCTGGGTTCACTGGCCGCTTTCCCTGCAAGCTAGCCGCCCCCAGTGATTTCCTCTTTTTTTTCCTCCCTGAGACACCGAGGTTTCGCAAGGCTGGGGAGGGGAGGCGGCCGCGGGTGACAGCGTGACACGCAGCCCGGCGGGGGAGGGGAGGCGGTGGTACCGGTCGCGCGGAGCCCACGAGGTGCCCTCCGGATACTGCGCCCCGCTACCGCCAGCCCCGGCCGCCGGCAGGTGCACCCGGGCCGCACCCCAACCCAGTCAGGACCCAGCGCATGCCTCGTCCCCGTTCCCCGCACCCCACGCAGTCCCGTCCACCCGGCCGCACCCGGTGCCTCCGCCCGACCCGCACCTACCCGGGGCTCCGCAGTCAGCGCAGCGCACGTTCCCCGGCCGCGTCAGCAGCTCCAGCAGCGCCCGGCGCCGCTCCCCGGCCATGGCTGCGCGGCCACCGCGCAGTCTCGAGCGCGCCCGCCCGACTAGGGCCCCGCGCCGCGCGCCCGCCGCTCGCCCTGCGCCATCGCCGCCGCTCAGCCCGCGCGCCGGCCCCGATCGTGTCGCCGCGCGGGGCCGCCCTGAGCGGAGCTGCGCGCGCGGGGACCGGGGCGCAACGCACGGCGCGCTCGGGACGGCACGGCCCGCGGGCGGCCCCCAGCGGCGCGGTCAGGGAGCGGCCTTTTCGGGAGAGCCCGGCCTCTCCCGGTCCACCTGGGGCGGGGTCGCAGGGCACCCGCGCAGCGGAAGAATGGACCACCCCACACGCAAGTCGTGTCTGTTGGGTTGGAGCTAAGGACGTGGGCAGCTCAGACCAGCAGCCCTGCCTGAGAATGACAAACTCCAGTGCCCCGAGGATCCGAGGGCTCCACCCTCACACGTGTCCAACCAGGTCCCATACCCTCATCCCCAGGAGATAGGACAGGAGCTGGCCACACCCCTCCTGATCTCCAGCAAACTCCCTTCTAGAGCTGTGTGTCTGTGCCTTTGCTGGCCCTAGCATTTCTTTTCAAAGCCCATTTTCTCCCTCGATTGTAAACGCAATAGCAGCTGTTTAGAACTCAATTGCCACACCCTGGTGAAAAATAAAAGCCTATGCCCTAAAGACCCTGAGAATCTGCGGATCCCATTTCACCTTCCAGCCGCCTTTGGACGCCCCACCCTCGATCCCTAGTACTGTTGGTCTACCTCAGCCAGGGTGTTGGTTGCACTATGATTTGGCTCTGAGTGTCCCCCGCCCGCACAGAGACCCCGTGTTAAGTGCTCAGTCCCCAGGGAGGCGCTATAGCGTAGTGCTGGAACCTTTAAGGGTTGAGGCCTAGCTGGGAGATGGTAGTGCATGCCTTGGCCACATTCGAAGTCAGGTCCACAGAGGACAGCCTAGGCTACACAAAGAAATCCTGTCTCGAAAAACAAAACAAAGCCAACAAACCAACAAAAGAGGTGAGGTCTATTGGATGGAAGTTAGGTCATTGGGACCCTAGCCTCTTTCTCTTTCTTCCTAGGGATTGGGGGTGAGAAGTTTCGTGGCATCACGTGTTTCTGTCATGATGCTCTATTGCACGTTGTCTTTCTGAGTGTCTAACTTGATGTTAGTTACAACATCAATGTCATGAACATTTGCAAGGTGGGTAGACCCTGCCAAGCGGCCCTCTGCTGAGGCTGTGTTCTGGAGACAGAACATGCAATCAGACCCAGCATACATTTCAGACGTCATTTATTTATTACGTATATTTATTATGTATGCAATATTCTGTCTGTGTGTATGCCTGCAGGCCAGAAGAGGGCACCAGACCTCATTACAGATGGTTGTGAGCCACCATGTGGTTGCTGGGAATTGAACTCAGGACCTTTGGAAGAGCAGGCAATGCTCTTAACCGCTGAGCCATCTCTCCAGCCCTGTAGGCTCACTCTTTAACTGATACAATGTCTTCCTCTTCCAGCCCACTGGAGCCTGGGTAAGGACAGGTGGCATTTCCACCTCTGGGCCTTCTGCCAGGTTGCAGACCTGGCACCCAGCAGGAGCTTGGAGAATGTGAATTACAAAGACAGACTGATGGGGGCTGGGGATGTGACGGAGAGTTTACCAACATGCATGGCGCCCTGGATTCTGTCCCTAGCACCGCAGAAACCCGGCATGCTAATGGACACCTCTAATCTCAGCACAGGATCCTCAGCTACACACTGAGTTTGGGGCCAGCCTGGGCTAAATGAGACCCAGTCTTAAAATTTTTTAAATAGATAAAAATTAAAACAGAAAACAGAATGAAGACAAAAAAAAAAATGGACCGATGCTAACCGCTCTGTGCCAAGCCTTAGAGAAAACACCCAAACAGATGTTTTCTTATTTGGTCTTCGCCGTTGTTTGTTTTTGAGAAAAAGATCTCTCTAGTAGTCCAATGGGCCTCACACTCACAGCCATCCTCCTGCCACTGCTTCCTGAGTGCTCAGTTAACAAGCAGGGGCCGCCAATCTTAAGCCCTGTGCTTCCTTACTCAATCCTCACTTTACAGTCAGGGAAACTGAGGCACACAACAGCCCGTGTATTCACGACAGGACTGGGATGACCATAAATTCAGGAGACAAAGAGGCACAGACCCAACCCTTCCCCCATCCCCCGAAAAGAATAAAATTGCCCTCTGGAGAGAAAAGTCCCAGGGAGACCTCAGAGCATATGCAGACAGTCAGCAGGTGAGGTGCCACACAGCAAGACGCACCCACTACCTGGTGGCAGCCTTCTGGGTGTGGCGTGGCCATCATGGTCTTGACACACACAGAGCAGTTGGGATAGTCTGTACCAAGATGACTAACAATGCTCTTAGGCCTTTCCACGGGACTCTAGCCACTGCTCCCTCCTACCCCAGCTGCACATGGCCTTGGCTGCCAGGCGATGTATGAGGTGGAAGGTTAACTTGGGATGGGGATTCTGCGTCGTTTTCTGTGAGTTGTCTCCCATGCTGGGGTATGGGGGTTTTTGGTGAAGCAGATGCCTGTGAATGGTCTGTTGTCCTGAATATGACCCCGATAAACTCACTGGCTCACCATGGCACACCCTGGTAGACTTATTTCTTTGGTCTTCTCGGCGCCCCTACCCTCTGGGGCAGATGTGCGTGTTTGCATGTGTGCATGCATGTGTGTGTGTACTTGTGTGTACATGCACACATGTGTGTATGTGTGTGTGTGTGTTTCCCTGGGGAAAGTCACTTCACACCCATGGATTAAGGAGGCAGGAGAGAGGATAGGAGAATAAGGTGTATGGAATGGACAGACCCTGAATATCAGCTGGTGGGCCACCTTCAATGGCTTCTTGGATGACAGAGCCAGAAGGGCACAAGCGTGCTAGAGAGCCTAGCAGGTCCTCCCTAGCTGTGCTCAGCTAGGGCAATGGAAATAGCACTCACAGAGAACCCTGGGGAGCCAGGCTGACCTTGCTCCCTTGCCGGGGCCAGACCAAGGCCTGTCAAGGGCATCTCAAGGGCAACAGGGCCCTGCGGTCTCAAGTTCATGCTGCCTGTCTGCAGAGATGATTTGCTCATCTGAACTTTCTTCTGTTCTGCCCTTCCCGGTCCCCCCCCCTCTGCTGTCTAGGCCCCCAGCCCCAGTTCCCTAGCACTTCCCAAGCCTGAGGTCAGACATCTGCTTCCATAGAACACACAGCCGCACTGGGTAGGGAGTGCCTCAGACAAGGCTTATCTTCCGCACCATCCTCTGAGTACAGGAAGTCTGCAAGCCTCTGCCAGCAGGAGCTCAGAGACAGGGAGCTGAGTCCAGAGCCTATGGAGAAGCTCAGAGTGGCCATCCCAGCTTCAGGGCTGCCATCTAAGCACCAATGACAGGCCCTGCATCCCTTCCCAACCAGCCACCTGTGCCCTAAAACCCTGACTGCTGAGGAGACAGCCACCCCGAGTGTAAAGAATTGAGCAAGCCCCCAGAACTCCCGCCCGCAGCCCGGCATGCTGGTGGCTGTCCTTGCTCGGAGGAAGACAGAGGCAGTTTCCTTTCTTGTTATCACCAGCAGAGATATCTTCCTGCATCTGCTGGAATTAAAGGCTTGCGCCACCACCACCTGGCTGCTGACAGAATTGCTAAGACCACAGAGTAAGAGCCAATAGGGTGCATGAAGCAACCTCGAGGTGGTGGAATGCCTGGTTCTTATCGGTCCGGTTGTGTGTGTGGTGTTGTGCATGTCTGTACGTGGGTGCATGTGTGCACGTCTGTGGAGGCCAGAGGTTGATGTTGGGTGACTTCGTCTCTTACGCTCCACCTTATTGGAGGCCCAGGGTCTCTCGCTGAACCTGGAGCTTACCAATTCAGCCAGGCTGACTGGTCAGCGAGCTCAAGTGATCCTCCTACCTCTACCTCCCCAGGGTTGGGGTGATAGACACATGTTACTACCACTTAAATATTTACATGAGTTTGGGGATCCACGCAGAGGTCTTCACGCAGGCACTTCACTGACAACCATCTTCTCAGCTTCTTGGTTTGATTTTTTTTAATTAAAAAAATATTTTACATGTATATTAAGTGTACCACATGCATGCCTGGTGCTTGCGGATACCAGGAGAGGGCGTCCTATGCCCTGCAAGCTAGAGTTACAGACAGGTATGAGCTCCCATGTGGGTGCTGGGAACTGAGACCGGTTCCTCTGCAAAGAGCAACTGTTACTCTCAGCCACTGCGTCCTCTCTCCAGTCCCAGTGGTTTGGTTTTCTGAGACAGGATCTTAATAGGCACCCCAGTCTGGTCTCAAACCTACAGCCACATAAGCTGTCTGGTGTTGCCGTAATAGCGCCTGTGGCTCAGGTGCTTCTGGGAGCTGAACCCTCTCTGCTGCACACAGGTGGGCAGGAGGTCAGCATGACGGTGGCCTTGTCATCAGAGTCCCTCAGGGGACAGTAGTTACCAGATAGAGAGACTCTGTGGCCTAGCCAGGGAGGACGGTTGGACGGCACCCAAGTCTTGGGCCAGGATGGGGAAACTGAGGCTTCTGAGGGAGGTGAAGGCGAAGCCAGGACATTGAATACCCTCATTCTGGGCATCTCGTTGTGGACACCTTCCTTGTGGGGAGGGAGGTTTCCTGTGAGGCGTGAGGCGGTGGTGAGAAGGCTGGCCAGGGTGCCGAGGAAGAGGAAGTCCAGGAACCAAAGTCCTGAGTCAGTGTTGGCCCCCCAGAACTGCAGGAGCAACCACCAGCAGTGCTGACACCTGTTGGCTTATGCCCTGGGATAAACTGTGCCCTCCAAAAGACTGCCTATTGGGAGCCTAACCCAGGTGCCTATTGGGAGCCTAACCCAGGTGCCTACTGGGAGCCTAACCCAGGTGCCTACGGATGTGACCATATTTGGAAACAGGACCTTTGCAGGTGATGTCACAGTTGAGCGGGGTGGAATACGGCTGGAGTTCTCACTCAAAGAGGACACGTGGCCAGGCAATGGTGGCGTGTGTCTTTAATCCCAGCGCCCCGGAGGCAGAGGCAGGTGGATCTCTGTGAGTTTGAGGCCAGTCTGGTCTACAGAGTGAGTTCCAGGAAGTTCAGGGCTACAGAGAAATCTTGTCTCGAAAAAACAAAAACAAAACAAAACAAACAAACAAAAACCCAACTTGGTTTCGCGTAGCCCAGGTTGGCCTAAAAGCCTAAAATGCATTTGGTTTTATTTGTTTGTTTTGAGAAAGGGTCTTTAATTTTCCGTGTACCCAAGAGTGACCTTCAGCGCCTGACTCTCCGGCTGCCACCTCTGCAAAGTTGGGATTACAGGTGTGTGCCACCACACCTGTTTTAAGTGGTGCTGGGAACTGTGCCCGGAGCTTCATGCAAGCTAAGCCAGCCCCAGACCAGTTCCAGTGGTTTTGTGAGTCTTGTGCACAGCCTTGTGCGGCTCATATCCACCCATTGGCTTTCTTGTCCACCCCCACGTCTCCCTGGGAACCAATTTAATTTTAATGTATTTGCCCCAGAGTGGGGAGGGAACCAGCTGATTTCCCAGCTGACCTTCACCCCAATTACTCAGGTGGGTCGGAGCTGAGGGTTCTTCCAGGATCTCACTGCCTGCTTGCCCTCTCTCTCTCTCTCTCTCTCTCTCTCTCTCTCTCTCTCTTCAGAGATGAAGCTGGGGCCGGGGAGCAGGGATTGGAGTCGATTGCAGGTGATGAAAGATACAAGGTGGGAGGGAGCAAGGACTTCTTGGGGCTTCCCGGGGGGGTGGGGGGGGACGACACACGGGGGGGGGGGGCGGGACCCAAAGCAGCTCCGGCTGCCACTGGCACACCAGCGCAGCCCCGCCCCACCCCCACAGACAGCATTTTGTTGTTCTCACAGCGGAAACAGAAAAAATCAGATGGAAAGATGATCTGCCGCAAGGAGTGTTTCCAAGGAGTCCTGCTCAAGGGAGCGTTAAAGGAGACGGCAAATGTACGACTGAGAACCAGGCACGGGCTGCCGGGGCATGATTCCCCACGTTCCGGAGGCCAGACCCAACGACCTCTGCTGCCAGGCAGGGTGGGAAGGGCCTCATCTGGGACCAAGCTGGCTTGGGCACCATGTCCAAGAGAGGGAAGCACTTTGGAGTCTCCGGAAGGAGATGGAACCCGGGGATGGGAGGCGCGGCAGCGGTGAGTGCTAGGTTCACTTATGCCCTGGAGGAAAATTAGAATGAGTCTTTCAGGCTCCGAAGGTAGCCTGGTTCGGTAGAGTCCTTGCCTGGCGTGCAGGAAGCTCAAGACACCACCCCAGCACTGCCTGCAATCCCAGTAATGGAGAGATGGAGGCAGGAGGACCAGGAGTTCAAGGTCATCCTCAGCTACATAGCAAGTGTGACCAGTCTAGGCTACATGAGACCCTGTCTCAAAAACAACAACAACAACAACAATAATAATAATAAATTCTTGCTTAGATCCCATATGAGACACGTGGAGGGAGTGCCTCATAGGGGGCAGCCACAAGATTGACAGGTAGACAAAGGCAGTGAGAGCTGGACATGAATGTCCCCAAATGTCCCCCCAAAAAATGTCCTTCCCTGGCCAGTTTGGCAATGGAAGGGGACCTATTTTTGGTTCTCATAGTCCCCATAAAGACAAGAAATGAAGGGTCTCAGGGGCTGGGTGTACGCACCTGGTCTTGGGCAGGCTCCCGACAAGATGCCAGGTGATCCTCTCCTTCTTTTGGCCCTGGTAATAGTTGCCTTGAGCAGCAGATTTTAAAGTCTCATGCCAACTGGCTCGGCCTCAAGGAAAAGTTGAACCAAAGGCGGTGTCCTCCAGGTGACCCTCTCAAGTGCCGCAATGCCACTACTGGCCAGCAGGGGGAGACAAAACACAAAATTTCCTTTCTCCAGATGCCAGCACTGCAGGTGAGTAGGACAGTTCCCCAAATGTGGTTTACTCTGTAAACCTGAGAATTTTGGGGTCGGGGTGGGGGCCGGGAGACGGGTTGGAGAGAGTTGATATAGTGTCTCTCTCTATATAGACCAGGCTGGGCTTGAACTCAGAAATCCACTAGCCTCTGAGGTCACAGGTGTGTGCAACCATTCCCCATCTCGCCTAAGGATTCATTCCCAGATCCTCAGGTGAGGTTTTATACCCGCTGCTGGGGGAATGTCCCTTCCCAGCATTCATCCCAGAGGTTCTGAGGCACTGTCTGAACTCAGGACCCAGAGAGTCAGTCCTTGGGTCCAACTGCATTGCTGGCCCAAAGGACCACACGGAGTGCTGCATAGCCAATTCCCAATGGACAGTCTAACCCTGCTTCTCCCCAGTCCTTTAAACCCCACACTGAGATAAAAGGAAGCTGTGGTCCCGTTGCAGAGTCCTCAGAAGGGCTGTGAGAGGACCATAGGTCAGTGCCGCTACCTTTGTGTCAGGACTGAGTACTTCTGGACCCAGCACCAAGGGCCTTGCCCCTCAGCTTCGCTGGTGCTCACCACCAGTGCCAGGATCAGCCTGGCACATGCCCTCTGCATCCTATCTACCTCTACCTTCTGACTCCGGCCTGGTGTCACACTAGATGTCTGTGGTGACAATTTTGAGTGGGCTGAGGGAACCTGAAGAAAGGCTGGTGGCGGCTGAGCCTGTGCTGTGGGGTGTAGACTGCTTGGTGTCGCTATGAGCACACCCTCCTGACACCCACCTGGCTAGCACTGCCACTGGGTCCCAGTCAGGCCTCAGCTTCTGGGTCCTCCGCCTGCCCAGGGTGGGGCATGAGGCTTGTCTTCCCACCCTAGAGAGCCTCTGGGTGATTCTGCGCCTGGTTGCTCCTCCTCCACCCTTATCTCTGCTACTTGCTACATGCCTCCCTCCTGGCTAGACCAGGGGCCCCTGCTCCTTTGTCCTTTGGACTGGGGTGGGGACAGGCTTCTCTCTGGTACAAAAGAGGGTGGGATGGGGCTCAGGGAGGGAGAGGTAGGGCAAACCCAACTTGGCCGGGTCACTAGCCAGAGGTCTGGTGAGGGGCGCATGTTCGAAGAAGGGTGCAGTGGACGCAGGAAGCTCCTTCAGTGCAAATGCTTAGGCCTGGTTCCTCAGGTCCAGATGGTAGGGGGAACTTCAGGGAGACGTTGTTCCTCTCAGAAAGGGCACAGTTGGGACTTAGACATGGACAAGAACCTTCTTTTCCTCCTCAGTATGCATGGGGGCAATTCCATCTGACTAGAAAGTGACACATTCCAGCTCAGGGCTGGCCTTGAGATACCATGAGATCCCAGGGACACCAGTTCATACCTCGGTGACCAGGGACCTGTGGCTCCAGGCGGACATCTCTTCCCTGAGTGGAGTCATGTTCTCACAGCTGCATCTCCACCTCTTTCTCTGTCTGGGACCACAGGTTTGCATGTGGTGGCTGTGGTTTGGGGTGGTCAAATTCTGTGATGGCCACTGCCATGTTGGGTCGGCTGCTGTGTGCCAGCCCTGGGCTCCTCCGAAGACAGACACAGGACTCACCCGTGACAGGCAAGGTGATGCGTGCCCTCATGGTGTTATTTTCTGCTGGAGACTCCATGGACCACTGACCGAGTCATTAAAGGGCTTTGGGGAGACCGACAAGCGGGGCAGGCAGGATCATCCGTGGCTGCCTTGATTTGTACCTAAATGGCAGCTGGCTGCTCCGTGGTGGCTGGCTGCTCTGGGTATATGGGCCAGCTGAGGATGATGGGAAACAGGATCAGAATTCAGACTGGATTCTGGGTCCCTGGAGCACATGCTCCCCACATCTCCCCTCAGCCCAGAAAGCTTCCTGGACTCTCAGCCTCTGTCCTTCTGCCAGTGCAGGTTCCTAGTATCTCAGCCATCTTTCAGGGTACTCTGGGTACAATTCTACGATGTTTGGTGTTTGTCTTCTCTGAAGAAATTAAGCTGAGGTGACATTTGCCCACGTTGCCAGCAAAAGGAGGGGCTTGGTGGCGGTTTCTGCCCCAGGCGCTCCACTTCATAACACTGGGCGAGCACAGAACTGTGAAATTTGATTTCACTCCTCAGAACAGAACAGAGGTGTGCGATTTCATTCCCAGGATTATGACAAAGCCACTTGTTCAGTGGCTTAATAGAAACTTCTTTAATGTCTCTGGCAATAATAAAATCCCCGAGTTCTCACCGGCGCGGGCATTCATCTCACTGAAAGACTGCATTGGAGCACAAGGTGGGCAGGTCCACACCTACCATAGATGGGGCCCATCTTCCAGAGGAGATGGAGGGAAGCCAAAGGCGACAAAGAGCAAGCCTTGTGGGCTGGGCTAGCCCGAGTCTCTCACCCCTCTCACCCCAGGTGAAGGCCATTCACATTTACCCAAGGTGCCTCTTCAAATCAAGGCCTCCTCTGACTGGATGTGGTAGCATGGGCCTGTGAGCTCAGGACTCTGGAGGCAGAGGTAGGAGTCCAAGGCTAGCTTGGGCTATGAGACACTGTCTCAATTTTTAAAACTTAAGAGTCTACTTGCTTCATCAGCATATACACTAAGCTTGGAAAGATGCTGAAATTAGCATGCGCCTGTACAGGGAGGAAATGCAAATCCATGAAGTGTTCTACATCTTGTGTGTGTGGCATATGTGTGTTTGTACATGGGGGTGTCCATGCATGTGGAGGCTAGAGAAGGATATCAGGTATCCTGCTCTATCAGCCCCTCCTTATTTTCTGAGTCTGGAGCTAGGTTAGTGGCCAGCAAGCCCTAATGATTCTCTGGTCTGCCCCTCACAGTGTTGGGGTTTTAGGTGTGTGTGTGTCTACAGCTGATTTTTTTACATAGGTACTGAGGATTTGAACTCAGATCTTTGTGTCTGCACAATAGGCACCTTTACCCAATAAACCATCTCCCAGTCCTAAATGTTCCTTTAAGAAGAAAGGAAGGAAGGAAGGAAGGAAGGAAGGAAGGAAGGAAGGAAGGCAGGCAGGCACGTAGCAGTGGCACACGCTTTTAATCCCAGCACTCAGAAGGCAGAAGTAGGAGGCTCTCTATGAATTTAAGGCCAACCTGATCTATACAGTGAATTCTAGGCCATTCAAAGCTATAGTGAGGCCCCATCTTTAAAAAAAAAATCAATCAAGCCAGATGGTAGTGGCACATGCTTTAATCCCAGTACTAGGAGGCAGAGGCAGGCGGATCTCTGTGAGTTTGGGGCTAGCCTGGTCTACAAAGCAAGTTTCAGGAAAGTCAGAGCTGTTATACAGAAAAACCCTGTTTCAAAACAAACAAACAAAACCAAACAGTCATCTGATCAATAAATAAAGTAAAAAAGAAGGACTAGGGTGATAAATCAGTGGGTAGAGCACCTGCTGCACAAGCATGAGGATCCGAGTTCCATCCCCAGCCCCGTAAAAAGGTAGGTGTGGTGGTACACAGTTGGAATCCTAATGCAGGAGGGGCAGAGGCTGGTGGAACCCTGGGACTCGTGAACCCACCATCTGGCTTGCTTAGTGAGCTCCAGGGCAGTAGAGACCTTTTCTAAAAAACAAACAAACAAACAAACAAACAAGAGGGATGGTTGCTGAGGCACCGTGACCCCTGGCCTCTGCATACATATGCATGCATAAAGACATGCACATACCAGTACATAAAGAAGAAACCTGACGGATGTGCCCCACCACTGTCTAACTACCCATGATGTCAGGAGACAAAGCTGCCCCTCCAACCCTCTGGGCAAAAACCGGCTGTAAGATGACTTCAGGATAGTCGAGGCCCATACTGCATCCACTCCCATACACACACCTACAAACACACACACACACACCTACATGTACACACCTACACACTCACCACCCACATCCACACACCTACACACACACACGCCCACCCACCCCCACATACCTACACCTACACACCACACACACCCACCCACCTACAAACACCCACCCACCTACACCCACTCACCTACACCCACAAACACACCTACACACATCTATAAACACCCTCCCACATACACACACACACACACACACACACACACACACACGGTGCAATGGACCACTAGGAGAATTCATCGGTTGGGTGGTATTCACAGGGGATGAGAAATTACAACTGGCCTGTGATTTACAGAAGATGTAAAATACTACTCAACACAGGAAGTTCTTTTGAGTAAGGATTTTATAGTTTCTATAAAAATGATGCACACCTGTTATAAAACATAATTGTGAAAATTCCAGGACGGAACCAAGTATCCTCCAACTCCAGCCCCGGAGCCTTTGAAGCTTCTATGCTATGTGCCCTGCATCTCCGCGGAGATGGACAGGCAGTGGAGCAGTCACAGATGGAGCCACCATGACACGCCAGTGTCAGGGAATATCATATTAAGGTTTGTTGCTTTTGTTTATGTTGCTTTCGCTTAACTCTGTGAAGTTGTGCTACTTTGCCTGCCTAGAATACCTGATGGTCTAATAAAGGTCTGAATGGCCAATAATGAGGCAGGAGAAAGGATGGGTGGGGTTGGCAGGCAGACAAATATACAGGAGAAATCTGGGCTGAAGAAGTAGCCAGAGAAGGAGGAGGACTTCAGAGCCAGCCATCCAGTTACACAGCAATCCATGGAGTAAGAGTAAGATTTATGTAGAGAGCTGCATAGTGCTGCGCCTTAAAGATGGCGCTGGTTTCTGCCTTCCACCTCCCCGATGGTGAGTGCTCTTGGTCGCAAACAACTCCATATATGGCTAAGGCTAAGGATCTGGCTTGCTTCCGTGTTTCTGGACCTATCTGCATTTTCCAGGTAGCATGCTGGGGTTGGCTACCCAGAGGCTATTTAAGCTGTGGGCTGGCTTTCCCTGGGGTCAGAAGATTGTTCAAGGTTCCTGAATAAACTGCAGAAAGAAGAGTCAGGTGTTGCATCTTCCTTGCTGGTCGAGGCGGTAGCCACAGATTTACAGAAGTAAGAGAATAGGAAAAGCCCAGAGGCAAATGTAGATGGGGTAATACAAGTTAAAGAAAGTTGGCAAGGGCTGGAGAGATGGCTCAGAGGCTAAGAGCACTGACTGCTCTTCCAGAGGTTCCGAGTTCAATTCCCAGCAACCACATGGTGGCTCACAATTATCTGTAATGAGATCTAGTGCCCTCTTCTGGCCTGGAGTCATACATGCAGACAGAATACTTTACATATAATAAATAAATCTTTAAAAACAACAATAACAAAGTTGGCAAGAAACAAGCCAAGCTAAGGCCAAGCATTTCCAGTTAAGAATAAGCCTCTGTGTGATTTATTTGGAATTTGGGTGGAGGGCCCCCCCCCCTAAACCATTGGACTAGTACACATCGGAATGTTCACACTCGGCCGCTCGTGACTGTTAGGGACACAGCTGTTCATTCTGTCATTTGCCAGCAGGGATGCACCAAAAACTTGGGAACTCTGCATGTTGCAGGTATGGCGATATATATCTGAATCCCAGCACTTGGGGGACTGAGGCAGAGTTCAAGGCCAGCCTTGGCTACAGAGTGAGAGCCTCTCTCAGATAAATAAAACAAAAGGGCCAAGGAGATGACTCAGTCATCAGAGTGCTTGCCATGCAGTCATGAGGACCTGCGTTGGATCCTAGAACCCTACTAAAACAACCAAACAAGCTGGGCAGTGGTGGTGCATGCTTTTAATCCCAGCACTTGGGAGACAGAGGCAGGAGGATCTCTGTGAGTTCGAGGCCAGCCTGGTCTACAGAAGGAGTTCCAGGACAGGTTCCAAAACTACCCAGAGAAATCTTGTCTCACAAAAGAAAACCAAAAGAAAAAAAAAAACAAAAAAGCAAGCAAACAAACAAACAAAACAAAAAACTAGGCATGTTTGCATATGTGTCTGTAACTGTAGACCTGCAGGAGTTGGAGACGCGAATCACTGGGGTTTACTGACCACCAATCTAGTCTTTTAGTGAAAGCCTGTTTCAATGGAGGAAGGCGGAGACTAATGAGGCAAGACACCTGATGACTTCCTCTGGCCTCTACATACATGAATACAGGCACACGCACACACATGCACACACAGGTGAATGGGATGTGAGGAGCAACACTGTTGTCGTCCTCTGACATGTGCACACTGGCCCATGCACACACACAAATGTCAAAAGGACACTGTATAACCTCAGAACAGACCTCATATGACAGCCAAGTCCCCAGCCTTCAAACCTCTCCCAGGGCTCCTTCTGGACAAGACACACAGGACGCAACCTCTTCACGTCCTTTCTGCTCAGCCCTAGAGTTGCTCAATTCCTTTCCCTCGGCAGGATGAGTGCAGGCAGCGGTCTGCGTCCTTGAGCTCAGACTCTGAGTACTTCTGAGTACTTTCAGGGCAAGCCAGTTCAAGAGAGATGCTATGTCTTCCGTATGTCTAATATCTGAGGATGACCATGTGGCCAAGTGCTGTCCCTTTATTATTTTGTTCTCCGAGACAGGGTTTCTCTGTGTAGCCCTGACTATCATCCTAGAACACGTTCTGTAGACCAGGCTGGCCTCAAACTCAGAGCTCTCAAGTGCAGTGCTGAGATTGAGAGCGTGCGCCAACATGGCCTGGCAATGTCCCTTCATACTGCCCTTGGTGATTGATGCCCGTCTGGAGCAGAGATTTCTAGAAGACCTCAGACATCACCATTTGCTGCTAACTTTGGTGGACTTCTTGTCTGTGTCACCAACACTATCATGTTTGTTAGGCCGTTTTTTGTTTTTGTTTTTCCTATGCTAGTCAGAACTAACAAGGGCCTAATGTAACCGGTCCCTTTACCAAATAAGGATGCTGGCTGTTGGCTTGCACTGGTGAGCTTGCCTGACCACTGCATGCTTTCCTGCTTGGTTTGTCTGAGGCCGCCACTGTGGTGCCTCCCGCATTCTACAGCAGCTCTCTGCATTCTGCATAGATCCTCAGGCTCCCTTGCCCTTTCCCTGCAGTAGCCAGGACCCTGGTTTTTGTTTGTTTGTTTGTTTGCTGAGACACTAGTATTAGGACACAGACATGGGACATCATGGTTCCCAGACCAGGAAACATTGTGAGTACCTAAATGTATGCACATGCCTCCCCCCCAACCCCCCAGCAGCCTCCCACTTAGAGACTGGGTCTCACATTGTTTATGCTGGCCTTGAACTTCGAGGATGACCTTGAATTTTTGACCTTCTTGCCTTTGCTTTCCTAGTGCTGGAATTGCAGTCACGTACCATGCCTGTTTATGTGATGTTGGGGACGGAAGGCAGGCCTTCGCACACACCAGGTCAGCACTCTACCAACTGAGCCACTGCCCGCGTCTCTGTGCCCATCCTGCCTGCTCGGCTTACTGTGGTTAGGGGTCCTCCATAGCCAGGCTCTTCTGAGTGTGCTTCATAGTCAAAATGCTACAAGGTTCACCATGCTGCGCTCATCGACCTGCTTCGCTGATGCAATTCCGTTTACTCTGATTTCTTTGTTTCTACAGTGGACGGCTGTATAGCCTCTTGCACCTTTTCCTTTGAAACACACAGCAGATTTTACTCATTCAGTGGGGGTGCTATGGCCGGGGGCTGTGCCCTGTCAGCTCGGAATTCTTCATTTTTCCAGACAGGGTTTCTCTGTGTAGCCCTGGCTGTCCTGGAACTCACTGTGTAGATCAAGCTGGCCTTAAACTCAGAGATCAGCCTGCTTCTGCTTCCCGAGTGCTACCATACCTGGCTAGCTCAAAATTCTCTGATGCGGCTGTCTAGGTCTTGGTGTGGATTCACTGCAGGCAACACTCTGCAGCTCTCCTGTCCTGCAGCTCACACACGCATCCTGCACTCCAGCGAGTGAGCTTGGTAATTATGCACAATGCTATGGTGACACTGTTGAGCCATAAAACCAAGGCTGACGGGTGACGGCACACCAAATGTGCAGTGTGCCGTCGCTGCTGACCTGCCCTGTGTGGCTGGGCTCAGCGAGTATGTGGAAACAAGCAGACCTTGGGGGTACCTGACTGTGTGCAACAGAAAACGGGGCTCCCAGACAGTCACATCCACTGAGACCAACATGAACATGCAATGAACATGCAGAGTCCTCGCCCCCCCCCCAGGTGGTTTTTTATTTGTTTGTTTTTGAGAAAGCGTTTCTTTATGTAGTCCTAGCTGTCCTGGAACTCACTAGGTAGATCAGGCTGGTCTTGAACTCAGAGATTCACCTGCCTCTGCTTCTTGAGTGTTAACGGTGTGCGCCACCACATCTGCACCCCTAACCCCCACCTCTCACCACCTTTCACCAGTCAGACAGAAGCCAGGCAAGCAGTCTGGGCTAGCCCTTCTCCGACAGCTCCAGGAAGACACAGCCCTAAGGGGATTTGAGCCTGGTGGCATCTGGCACTGGTATTTTGCTGGTATCTTTGGATCCTACACATGCCAAAAGCCCTCGGCCAGGTGACGCAGCATGAAGGCACCTGGATGTTCAAACACCCACAGCTCAGCACTGCTTACTGCGCATATGACAGGGTCACTGTTTGGCACCCGGGGTCTCGAGCCAGCACGGGGTTACTGTAACAGGCTGCAGAAGTGGAAAAGTAGCAGGCACTAGCCCAGGTTCTAGTGCACTGCCGGTGTGCCCTGTGGAAGTGCACAGTGGGTTCCTGAAAGGAAACCGGCTCGGAACAACCAGAAGACAACCCTCAGCATAAAGACACCACTGCTATACCAGAAAAATGAGGGAGTTCAGTTGATGAGATCCACCAAGCCTGGTGAACAGGGTTCAATCCCTGGGGCCCGCATGTGTAAGCAGAGTAACGACCCCTGTAAGTTTTCCCTTGACCTACACACACACACACACACACACACACACACACACACACAGGGTCAGCGCTCCCCTAAATAAATAATATGCAATTTAAAATAAGTACTGTGCTGGGGACACATGAACCAGGTGCAATGTGCACACCCGTAATCATGGCATCTTAGAGGTGGAGGCAGAAGGATCAGGAGTTCAAGGTCATTCTTGGCTACATAGGGAGCTTGAGGCCAGCTTGGGCTACAGGACACCAAGCCTTAAAACACACAAAACAAGAAGTCAAATACGTCAAAAGTCAGTTTCCCACTTCCTACTTTGTATTCCAGTTTGGTTCAAAGAAAAGAACAGAGCTGGTATGTGTGCATCTGTGAGCACGAAGGGCGGACATTCTGCCGTCACATGGTTTCACTGACACGTTCTAGTATGGAGACCCAGGTCTGTGACAGGCTGCGTCTGTGGAAAGCTGTCCGGGGCTCTATGGTGTGACGGCCACACTGGGCAGGATATCACATCGGAGTTCGGCCCTGAGGGAATCCTGTGACATATACAGATGGAAGAATAAGACCACTGTCTGAAGGGAAACTGAGGACAGGTGAAGAAGCATTTGGGGGTGTTCTCCAGTCCCCTTGGGGACTCCCTCCACTGAGCAGCACAGGTGAGCCTCGGGTCTCCCGGCCCTGTGGGCAGAAGGGCTCGGATCTGCTTCAGGCAGCTGGGGAGCCGGCCCTGTGGTTTTCTTCTCAGCATTTGTCCTTGGTCTCTGGCTTCTCGTCCATCACATCTCTGAAGCCCAGTTTCTCCAGTGGCTCTGGGGCCATCAGCTGCCTGGAAGAGAAAGACGCTGCCATGGGACCATGCTCTTATGTTCACTCATCTACCCAGCCTCCCGCACCCCATTTTAAAACAGAAAAAGACCCAGAGAACAGGGTCCTCCCCACAGCGTGAGGAGCCCACAGGCCATGTGAGCCCCAGTGTCCCTTCTAGCCACACGATCAGCCCAAGTTCTCAAGGGTGGGGCTGAGGATGTAGGTAGACGCAGATAGTACATGACTCCATGGGGGTGAGCAGAGCCTGGGAGAGCCGAGGCTAGGTAAGTGTCCCCATAGTTGAGTAGGACCAGGGGTAGGAAGAGAAGGGCTGATCAGTGAGCTCCAGGCTGGCGAGACTTTGTCTCCAAGAGTGGGAAGGGTGGCCTCTGAAAAACAAAACCCAGGGCGTACAAAACACACACACAGCCAAAGGAATGCTTCCAATGTGCCTCTGTCTCCTAAGGGAAACCTAAGGGAAAAATGTTTGCAGCGCTCTGGTGCCTTCCTGAGGGCTCAGCCCCGACTGCCTGTCCCAGCCCCCCTCACTCCAGACACACTGTGCAGGATTTTCACATCCTCCAGTCACCTTTGCCTCTGGAGTGGGGGCAGGAGGGCTGTAAGGTCAAGGCTGGGCTGCAGAGGCCAGCCCCTGAGGTTACCCAAGCCCATGAGGCCTAAGGAGGGCTACTTCAATTTAATTTTTATTTAATCTTTTTCTTTTTTTTAATATTCTGCCTGCATGTATCCCTGTGGGCCAGAAGAGGGCACCAGATCTCATTACAGATGGTTGTGAGCCACCATGTGGTTGCTGGGAATTGAACTCATGACCTCTGGAAGAGTAGCCAGTGTTCTTATCCTCTGAGCCATCTCACCGGCGCCTAATCTTTGTTTTTCAAGACAAGGTTTCTCTGTGTTGTTCTGACTGTCTTGAAACTTTCTCTACAGACTAGGCTGACCTTAATCTCACAGAGATCCACCTGCCTCTGCCTCCCTAGTGCCTTGATTAAAGGTATGTGCCATTACTGCCCAGCGTTTAATTTTAATTGATTTATGCATTTGTGTGTGTGTGTGTGTGTGTGTGTGTGTGTGTGTGTGTGCGCACACATGCTAGGTCAGCTTGAACTGTATGTCCGACGATTTCATTCCCAACTAACCTAACAAAATAATGGACCAGCCAAGCATGGTGCCATACACCTGATACACCCACCATCCTAACACTCAGGAGGCTGAGGCAGGAGGACAAGCATGGTGCCATACACCTGATACACCCACCATCCTAACACTCAGGAGGCTGAGGCAGGAGGACTGCCAGAAGTTCTAAGCTAGCTTGTGCTATTAGACCTTGTCTAGAGAATTAAAAAAAAAAAAATCCAAACCCACCAACCAAACAAAAAAAAAAACAAAACAAAAAAATCTTTCCACCACAAAACAAAACCAGAAGCATCTTTGTTTGCCTGCACTGCCTAGCTCAGGTCCCTGTAAGTCACAGAAGTGGGCGGGCCCTTCCTTCTGGGCTCTAAGGCACCTGTTCTACACAGTGCTAAGTATGGCACAGATGCATGGAGACTAGGAAGTCCAAAACTAGTTCATCCCACTGACAACAGACAAGAAGTCCCTCTGCTTGTCCTGCCCAGAAGCCTTGCCCATAGACCAGTTGCTTCCCCAGGGGACCCCAAACCAGCCACATCATCAGAACAATGATAGGTAGGAGACACTATGATCTGTGCCAGGTGTGAGAGTCAAAACAAGTCTGCTCAACTTTTTTCTTTTTTGGCAGGGGGAATACTGTGGGTAGAATCTGGGGCCACACATACTCTGAAATGTATTACTACTGAGTCACACCCCAGTCCCTCACTGGGGGATTCTGGACAGGCGCTCTACCACTGAGCCACACCCTAGCTCCTCACTGGGGGATTGTAGGCAGGAGCTCTACCACTGATCTACACCCCAGCCCCTCACTGGGGGATTCTAGGCAGGGGCTCTACCACTGATCTACACCCCAGCCCCTCACTGGGGGATTCTAGGCAGGGGCTCTACCACTGATCCACACCCCAGCCCCTCACTGGGGGATTCTAGGCAGGGGCTCTACCACTGACCTATATCCTCACCCCTGTTTTTTCTCATTATTTTGAGATAGGATTTCTTTTTTTCGAGACAGGGTTTCTCTGTGGCTTTGAAGCCTGTCCTGGAACTAGCTCTTATAGACCAGGCTGGCCTTGAACTCACAGAGATTCACCTGCCTCTGCCTCCCAAGTGCTGGGATTAAAGGCGTGCACCACCACTGCCCGGCAAGATAGGATCTTAATAAATTTCCCAGATTTTTTTTAAATGTTTGATTTTATTTTTGTAAGATTTATTTATTATGTATCCAATGTTCTGGCATGTATGCCTATGCACCAGAAGAGGGCACCAAATCCCATTATAGACTATTGTGAGCCACCATGTGGTTGCTGGGACTTCAACTCGGGACCTCTGGAAAAGCAGCCAGTGCTCTTAACCTCTGAGCCATCTCTCCAGCCCTCCAGATGGTTCTTGAACTCATTCTCTAGCCCAGGCTGACCTCAAACTCTCCATCCTCCTGCCTCAGCCTCTTGGGCCGAAGGCATGACAGGCCTGAGTTACGGGCCCCAGTATTGACCTCATTTGCTGCATTTGCCCAGCTTGTCTGTGAAAACCTCTCCTTCTGCAGACACCAAGACATAGGGGCTGAGCCAGGGGAAAGCAGGAGCCTGCTCACATCCTTATCCCCAGGCTGGTGTCACTCTGGTCCCTCTTCTAAAGCTCAGCAGAGCCAAGAAGAAATTCTTGGCCACCTTCTGAGGCTACAGGCAGTCACCCAGAGGCTCTGTGGCGGCCATGTGCCACCTGGAGGCAGCGAGATCAGGACAGACTCAAGCACTGTTTGCAGTGTCAGGACAAGGCCTAACAGTTGGTTGTCCCCACTGCCAGAGTCAAAACCCCCCAGACTGTAACCCCCACATGCCTACACCTCAGGGACTTGTCTGGGTTTGTCGAGCAAAGAAAGCAGGCTTAAGTGGACCACTGGCATCTCGCACCTTAGCGACTAAGGTGCCTGAATTCCTGTGTGTGCAACTGCAACAGACCCCTCCCCTGGGCAGTGACACACTACCTGCTTCTTCATGCTCATGGCTAGAACGGCTCTCATTCTAATGCAAAGCTCCACGGAGCACTATTTTTGTTCTGTTTAAACTTGGGGGAGTGCAGGCATCGCCATCCATCATTGCTTAAGTCTCCTATTGTGCCCGTTACATTCCAAACAGCTTTCAAGGGAAGGAACGAGGCAATGCATGTTCTTACGGGCTGAGATCGTGAAAGGCATGAAAACCTGTTGGCTCAGTCAGCGCTGCTGTGATGGACGATTCTGAAAACTTAATGAGAGGGACAAAGCTCGGAGGAATGGGGCCGTGGACGGGGCTGTCACTCACAAAGGGGTTCCCAGGGCAGCTTGGCAGCCTCCATGCCACCTCACCTGCTAAGCTGTGACTTCTTCCAGCAAACATCGGCCACTGGGATGTGGCTGGGAAGATAAAACAGACCTGAGTTCTTTCCCAAGAACCCACATGAAGAAAGCTGCGTGTGCTGGTATGTTTACAGTCCCAGCACTGGCAGGCAGGAATGGGAAGATCCGTTGGCTTGCCTATGGCCAGCCTAACCTAATTAGTAAACTCCAGGCCAGCAACAGACCTTGTCTCAAAAACTACAGTGGGAACTGGGGAGATGGCTCAGCGTCTCTTGCTTGCTGCTCGTTCAGAGGACCAGGGCTCAGCTCCCAGCACCCATATGGTGGTTCACAACACCCAGACACACACCGAGGGATCAGAACTCAGGTCCGAATGTGATGGTGGTACTCGCCTTTGCATCCTGCACATTAAATACTCTTTAGATTCATTTCTGCACAAAGCATTTTCAAAATTCTTGTCGCGGAGACACTTCATGAATTTTTCTTTAAAGCTTTTACATTCACCTAGAAAGAAAAGGAACACAGTGTCCTGTTTGCAAAGAGAAGGCCTGACCGGCTCACTCGGCGGCCTTGCTATGGTTTCCATCAAAATTCATTTCCTTCCTGGGCTCTGGATGTGGGATAGAGTGCATGCTTGGAATACAGTCCCCTGGGTTCAATCCCCATCACTTCAAAACAAAACACAAAACAAGGAGTGAAGAGATGGCTCACTGGTATGAACACCGGCTGCTCTTGTACAGGAAATGAGTTTGGTTCCCAGCACCCACATTGGGCAGGTAACAAATGCCTGCAACTCCAGCTCCAAGGGATCAAACACCTTCTTCTGGTCACCAAGGGTACACACACATCATGTATACACTCTGATGCACATGCATCCACTCTGATGCACGCGCATAGACTCAGATGCACACGCATCCACTCTGATGCACATGCATAGACTCAGATGCACGCGCATCCACTCTGATGCACACGTATCCACTCAGATGCACACACATACACATAAAGTTAAAAATTTTTTAAATAAATTTTAAAAATGGAAAATTCCCCAAAGAAATGTTGGTAAAGAAATAATCTAAGGAGATTAGATGGCTCAGTGGTCAAAGGTACTTGCTACCAAGACTGCCAACGTGAGCTTGATCTCCAAAACCCATGTGGTAGAAAGAGACACGCCCCTGCTTCCACAAGTTATCCTTTGGCCACATGTGTGCCATGGCACACCCTCAAACACACTAAATAAATAAATATAATTTAAAAATACAATAATCTTTAAAGCTGTCTCTGGAACATCACAGCGTCAACAGCATTTTGTAGGGTTGTTTCTGTTTGTGGTAGGTTTGGGGCTTTTTTTTTGGTTTGTTTGTTTTCTTCTTATTTTTCTTCTCTTTTCTTTCTTTCTTTCTTTCTTTCTTTCTTTTTTCTTTCTTTCCTTTTTTCTTAGAGCTAAAGACTGAACTCAGGGCCTCTGTTTCTGTGCCTGCTAGGCCCTTGTTCATGAGACTATTCCCAACCCTCTCCGGGTTATTTTTGGTTTTTTTCCTTCACAGGCTCCAGTTTTCCAAAAGGACATTATCTGTAGACTTCAGTACTGTGAATGGCAATCCTCTGGGCTGGAGCCACATCTCAGAGGTGGAGCACTTGCCAGCATGTGCCAAGTCCGGGTTCCAGCCCCAATATTAGATATCAAAACGCTTTTTGAAAATATTTCTTTGCCTAATGTTCACTGAAGACCCAGAGCCTCAAGCTGGGGAGTGAGGGTGGCTCCTGGGCTGGCAACAGGGAAGCCTAACATCGAGTCCCGGTAGTATTCCGAGAGTCCCGTCACCATCCTGGTTACATAAGATCCAAGTCTGAGCTCTCAGTTGGAAGGACCATGCCATGACAGGTGGCTCTCTGAAGTAGGAATTCTCAAGACTCAGTTTCCCTGCTTGCACCCACAAAGGGCTCTGAGCATCCCCAACCACACAATCTGAGAGGTCGCTGGAGCTCTAACTACTCTGCACTCCTAGGTCCAGTACCTCAGACTCCACCCACCAGATCTAGCGTCCCAGGTCCTGGTACCCAAATCCAATAGACCTGACTCCGCCACTGAGGTCGATCCAGCACCCCACATCCTGGTTCTCAGTACCCCATCTCTGTCATGCACATCTAACTTCTCAGACAGTGCACCTAAATCCAGCACCTCTGACCCTAGCACCCAGATCTAGCATCCCAGGCCCTGCCCCCGGGATCCAGTACCCCTGAACCTGCCATCTATCACAGAGAAACAGCACTCCAGACTCTGCCACCCAGACTGAGAGCCTAAATCCAGATCCAGCACCCCCAACCCAGTCACCCAATTCCAGCGCCGCTGACCCTGCTATCCAGAACCAGTATTCCTGACCTTGCCACCCACATCCAATACCCCTGTCACCTGTCACCGAGAAACAACATTCCAGACCCTACTAATCAGACTCAGCACCCCAGACGCTGCCACCTAGACTGAATACCCCTAACCCTGCCAACCAATCTCGGGCCACCGGTAGCCTGAGCCTCGCCTCGCCTCGCCTCGCCTCACCGAAGTGGTCCAACGGGAAGCTTCCTTTGTCTGGGGGCCGCGGCTGGAAGCTTTTGGTCCCGAAGTTCATTGCGGTCGACATGACGGCGGAATCAAGAGCAGTGCGCAGCGGCAACGCAGGGCGGACGGCCGAGCACCGAGCAGGCCAGGGAAGTGCCGAGCTGGTCGAGCGGTGGGCCTGCCCCTCCCCACCCTGCCCGCTCCTCCCGTCTAGGCCCCGCCCCTACCCGTCTAGGCCCCGCCCCTACCCGTCTAGGCCCCGCCCCCGCTGTGCTCTGATAGGGCGCAGTGGTGGCCGCAATCAGGAGATTTTCAGTCCCTCTCTCTGCAAAAGTCCTGCCAGCTTTTGTTACCAAAGAGCAAACAAGGCCGGATAGGTGCAGCCCTTTGCCCGAGGACACCAGTTTGTGCCCCGGGTTCTTCATCCCATCCAGTTGTCTGCCAGGAACTGAGTTTCCCATATGCGCAGAGGGTCTAATCAAGGCAAGAAACACACAAAAGGAGGGAGTGGCTAGCTTCCTGTGGGTGTGGCGACACAATTCCACAAACGGGTTTTACAGTTAGAAATTAAGGCAGGGTATAGTGCTTCACACCTGTAGTCCCAACTGGGGAGGCTGAGGGAGGAGGATTGCCAGACTTTTAGGCAAACCTGGGCTACACTACTCAAGTCTCACAAAACAAAACTGCCCGAAATGGCGTCTTCTATGGTTCAAGAGACTGGATGTCTGAGCTTTAGGTGTGGGCCATTAGCCCCATTGTGGGCTGCTGTCCCTGCTGCCTGCTCCAGGGAGTCCAGGTTGTCCCCCACGCAGACGCAGCCTCTGGGGTATTCTGTCAATCTTGGGGAAATCTGGATTGCTAAAAGCAATGCTTCTCCTGGGCCTCCACTTCTGGTGGTGTTCTCACCATGTGTCTGTGTCCAACCACTCCTTATATGAGGCCACTACCACATAGGAGTAGGGCCATCCCAATAATAGCCCTGGCTGTCCTGGAACTCTCTCTGTAGACCAGGCTGGCCTCAAATTCAGAGAGCTGCCTGTCTCTGCCTCTTGAGTGCTGAGATTAAAGGTGTTAACCACCATGCTCACCTCATCGGAAAAATTTCAGCCTCAGCTGCTCAAAATCTGCCGTGACATTATTTCAGATGAGGTCATCAGGTCCTGGGGACTTGGGACTGTGCCGTGTGGATTTGGAAGGAATGTTACGTGGTAATGGGATGCAGTCAACTGACTTGTTATAGCAAGAACACCTGTCCCCAGAACCCTGCTTTCCAGCTGACAGAGAAGACCACTTGCTCCCTGCCTCCCAACACTGGCTGTGATTGTGGGATGCTGTCCATCATTCCATCTCAACCACAGATGGTCTCTGTGTCACACAGCCATCCAGACTCTGGCAATGAGCATCAGTGGGCTCCCAGCAGCCCCAAGGAGCTGCTGACCCTCTACAATCCTCTGATAGATCCCAACATCACTAATAATTCTCAGGGGTTGCAGAGAGGTGGTTGGCCAACAGATCTTTAGCCTCACCCCAGCGCCCACCCCTTTTTACCTTGCTGGACCCCCCTCCTCCATAGCCATCCATTGGTCTCCTTGCTGAATCTCATGCTGGCTTCCTGTGTGGGAGTTTGGATGTAGCTTCCAGTGTCCAGACATATAGACTGCCTTGCAGAGGGGTACCACCTCATTAACCCAAACCTCCTAGTTCAGTTTACCTCTCAGGAAGAGGCCTGGGGAGGTGGCTTAACAGGCAAGAGTATTTGCTATACAAGCATGAGAACCTGAGTTCAAATCTTTAGAGCCCATAAAAAAAGAAAAAAAAAGTCACCCGGCCTAAAATGCCAACACTGTCACTGTAAGGGGTTGGGGCGTGCTGACTGCCAGCCTAGCTCCAGGGTCAGCAAACAACTTGTCACAAGGGGATAAGGTGGACAGGACGCCTGACATGGGGTACACACATACACACATATGTACACATATGCCACACACACGTGCACACGCGCGCGCGCACACACACACACACACACACACACACACACACACACACAGAGCACAAGCAGGGAGACTCCAGAAGGAAAATTGTTCTTGTCATATAAACAACCCTTTCCCATCTCTCCCATGCCTGGAACCAGACTAACACTGAGTTAGTCTTTTTTTTTTTTTTCTTTAGCTGTGAAGAATGGTGACTTTATGACTAAGCAAGCAGCCCTTTCTGCTTTAAAATAAAGGCCATCTCTATCCCTGAGGTCGCAGGACCTCGGTCAGGCAACCCTGAAATACCAAGAAAACAGGCAGGGACTGGTGTCTGGGCTGTGACAGCAAGCTTTTAATCCGCATTCCTAGGAAATGGGTACTGCCTTGTAGGAGCTTTTTTGGTTGTTGTTTGTAGCTCTGGCTGGCCTCAAACTCACTGAGATCTCCCTCCTAAGTGTTGTGTTCACAGGTATGCACCAGGACACCCAACTATTTAGCTGAGGGAGGTGTGTGTGTGTGTGTGTGTGTGTGTAGTTGGATACACCTGTGTAGGCCCGAGCAGGATGCTAAGCATCTTCTTCCATATTGCTTTAAGGTGGGGTCTCTCCCTGAATTGGAAGCTCAACATTTTTTTGGCAAAGCTGGTTGGCTAACAAGCTCTCAAGATCCACTTGTCTATGTCCCTCCCACAGTCAGTGCTGGGGTTACTGACATGTGCAGCCATGCCTGACTTTTTATGTGGATGCTAGCAGTTCAAACTCAAACCCTCATGATTGTGTAGCAAGCACCCTTACTTACTAAGCCATTTCCCCATCTTTTGAGACAGAATCTCTCACTGACTCTGGAGCATCCTAATTCAGGAGACTGGCTAGCCAGTAAACCCCAAGGATCTGCTAGTCTGACTGGTCATCATTGGGAATGCTCAGGTTATAGGTTTTCCATACCCCCCAACAGGTTTCTCTGCCGACGCAGTAAGGCAGATCAAGCCAAATTAAAAAGTAAAAGATCAGATATATTCAAGCAAAGCAACTCCCGGGTGAGTCCTCTGGCTCACCTCTGAGATCTCTGCCAGAGATCTGGGCGGGGGAAGGGACAGGAGAAAAATCACATAGCCTATCACATAGAAGGAGAGGGCTTAAATACCATGTAGGTTGGGAATGCTGACTAGTCCTCCACAAACTGGGTTTGTTCCCAATCATGGTAGGTGGGGGTTTGAGAAGCTAGCAGCCTAGCGGGAGGAGCCACGCCACTGGGAATGTGGAACTGGACTCCTAGCAGCCCTTTATGAGAGGGCAGGGTTTGGAGAGAGAATTGGGCCGAGCTGGAGAGCCAACTGAATATCATGTACCAAGCATTTGGCTTTCCTAAGGATGCTGGGGATCTAAACCCAGGTCGCCATGCTTGCAACGGCAAGTACTTTACCAAGGAAGCCATCTGTCCAGCCCTGAGATGTTTCTTTTTTAATATATAACTTTCAGTTTATGTGTCTGAAAAGTGGCAACAGAACTCCCAGCTTTGACCTGATGTTGTACTACAGCAGCCCACTCAGACCGACGACCGGAGTGTGGCTGTGTCCTTCGACTGTGTTCTACACTTAGGTTCTTCCAGGTCACCCAGGTTTCCTCCCAGTATCCCCCACAGTGCCTCTAGAGCCAAGTGTGGGAAATACAGACCCCTTCCGACCTTTCTCATACCAACACAACATCGTATTACATGAAGGACATACAATCGGGAGCATCTTGCGTGGCCATCTTTGGTGGATACTCACCCACCTCCCCATCAGGTCAAGGCCAGATGGAACCTGAGCCGGGAATCAGAGCTCTGCACACACGATTGCTCAGGGCAACTGTCAGCCTGGCCCCAAGTAAGTCTGATGAGAACAGACCCTGGGTGGATTGAGCAACCGTGCTGGAGACAGTTGGCGCCACACCTTTGCAGGGTGTGGGGGAAATTCCATAAAAACTTAAAAAGGGAACAGCCCGGGGCTGGAGATGTAGCGTAGTAAGACTAAGATTTAATCCCCAGCACTGAAGGAAAAAAAAAGAACAGCTACAGGCATGACAGTGCCTACCATGCCAGCCAGCACTCTTGGGGGGAGGAGTTAATGGTCAACCTGAACTACACATAGACTCTGTCTCAAAACCTTGGAAGTGGGATGTAATTCAAGGTGCCTATTTAACATATCAAAACGGACCTGGCCACCAGGTTCTCCCAATATTCCTCAGTCCCTACCTGTGACAGAGCATATAGCTGACTCCCACCCCAAATTTCTCCAGCCTAGGGGTTGGGATGCCCTTCCCTCAGCTGCCCTAACTTAGATAATCCAGCGATTTTGATGACCTGGTTCTTTTTCTTTGCTTTGCTTTTTTCTTTCTTCCTTTTCTTTTTGTTTTGTTTTTGTTTTCCTTGAGACAGGGTTTCTCTGTGTAGCTTTGGAGCCTTCCCTGGCACTCGCACTGCAGACCAGGTTGGCTTCGAACTCACAGAGATCTGCCTACCTCCTCTGCCTCCCGAGTGCTGGAATTAAAGGCATGCGCCACCACCACCCAACAACCTGGCTCTTTTTGCCTACCTACCCTTTCCTCTCCTGGCTCTCCCCTATCCCCTCTCCTCTAACCCCTCACATTGCCTAGCTCAGGATCATGGATGCTCCTAGATGTCCCTGTCTCTGGCTATGCTCTCCCTCCTATCTACAATAAACCTTCTCCAGCATGACCTAGAGGCAGTCATGTCCTTTTGATATTTTTTTTTCATTCATTGAGCACCTGCCTGGAAGCCCCCAGTGAGGGGCTGAGAATGTGCCACAGTAGCAGAGCGCTTGTCTAACAAGACCCTGGGTTTGAATCCAACCTCCACAAGAAAAGACAACAAACCCTGCACCTTGATGCAGGCATCCATCCCTTTGCTCAGAATCTACTCTGCAACATCTCTTGCAGGTGTGCACAGTACCAAGTCTCACTGTACAGGCCAAGCTGGCTCAGAGCTCGCGATCCTCCTACCTTCGCCTCCCCAGTGCTGGGATCGCAGGTGTGCCCACCTCCCTCTGCTTTACCCTGCTTTTCACTCTGCAGCAGGCTAGGAACATGAATGTTCACGCCCACCGTGCCCAGCCCAGCAGAGGAGGCCCGTGTCTAATTCTGGGTACACAGTCATGTTAAAAAACAGCATTAATGTATGATGAATTGAGGGACACACCGGGCTCAAGGAAACTGCAAGGTGACTGATACTTGCTAGTTTAATCGCGGTAAGGGCCCAGACACATGCCAAAACACATCCGAATCTGTTTAAAATCCCTCTCCCCACCTTTTTTGTTCTCAGCTCTGGTGGGTGGAGCCCTGGGCCTGGTGCATGCTCAGTGAGTGATCTGCTGCTAAACTGTACCTAGCTGCAGCCCAGATTGTGTGTGCTATGCATGTGGATTTGTGTGTGCTGTCATGTGGATTTGTGTGTGCTAAGCATGTGGACTTGTGTACGCTATGCATGTGGATTTGTGTGTGCTATACACGTGAATTTGTGTGCACTACACATGTGGATTCGTGTGTGTTGATAACATTGTAAGTGTGTGTGGGGGTACCCATGAAGACTTGTTTTCTATTCCCAAACCCATGTAAAGCTGGGTGAAAGCATGTGGTATGCACTCATTGTCACAGCACTGAGAAGGCCGGGACAGGACAACCTCTGCTGACTAGCTGGGCAGCCAGTCTAGCGGAACCGGTGAGCTCCAGGCCAGCGAGAGATCCTGTCTGGATACACGAGGCAGGGCTTGGGAGATGGCTCAGGGGCTAAGATGCTCACTGTGCAAGTTTGAGGATTCCTAGATTCTATGTAAAAATGGATGTGGTACCTTCCACGGGTGTAATCCCAGTGCTCCTACAGCGAGACCAGAGGTGAGAATGGGAGAAATCCCAGAAGCCCTCGGGCCAGCTAATCTGTCATATGCAGCTGCAAAAAAGAGACTGTCTCAATAAGGTGGAAGGTGAGAATTGACACCAGAGGTCATCCTTCGACCTCTACACACATGCTGTGGCACATATGTACTTACAATCACACACATGAACATGTACATGTGGACACACAACACACACACAGACTCTTTCAACTGGGCATGGGTGCACACTAACAATCTAAACCTAGGGAAGGAGAGGCTGGAGGATTAAGAGTTCAAGGTCAGCCTCAGTCACGTAGTGAATTTAAGGCCAGCCTGAGATACTTGAGTGGTGAAAATCCTTTATCAAATAAACAACAACAAAAATCCTTCCCCTAAATAGCGCTCAAGCTAGCTGGGTAGTGTTGCCCATAATTCCAGCCCTTGGGAGGAAGAAGCAGGAGGATTTAGGCCACACCAGTCATGGCACAAACAAGCATGGATGCCCCAGCCTTCCTCTAGGGTCTCCGGAAGGAGATGCTCACATAAGCCTGGACATCAGATCACTTTACTCACCCAGGCAACTTTGGGGTGACCTGTGGATCTTTAGGGACTCTCATGCTGGCAGTGAGCTCATGTCTGCTCCTGGAGGGGTTGCAGACTCCAGCCCCGACCACCCTGACACCTCTCCTGGCCCAGCCTGACTGGCTTCTCTACATCTATTCCACATCACATTGTCTCTGACAGTCAGGCAAATCTCAGCTGCAGTACAGACTCCATAAAACACCATCTGCCTTGACGTCCCCCACCTCCAACAATGCACGGTCAATGGCAAACGGAGTTACACCAGTCTTGCCCTGGAATTGTGATGGCACGGTCCCGCTGATCCCTCTGCCTCTGATTTCCACAGCCCTGACTCCCGGCCAAGGCTGGCACATGTGAGTGCTCAGTAAGTGCTCCCTGCAGCAATTATGCAGATTTCCCTGGTTGGGTTGGATCCCTGCCTTGGATGCCCAGTTAAGTGGCTTTGGCAACAGTTGAAGCATGGCCCAGACATCTACAGTGGTGACAAGGAACTGTCCCAACCCAGGCTCATGCTGTTCCAGGGAATAGAGGTGCTAGGGTCACAATGCAGGTGAGATGCAGTCTAGGTGAGCTTTGCTCCACAAGTCATACAGGGGAGCAAGACCTGGGTGCAGGAAGCAGGGATGGCTTCTGCTTCAGCTCAGCATTTGTGCAGGGTGTGGATGACACCCCAGGGGGCAGGCCCCATGGTGAGGGGCCCTACTGGAGGTCGGGGGCGGGGGGTGGGGGGAGACTCCAGGTGCCTCATGTTGAGGCAGGCTGTGGAAAGGAAGCAGCCCAGCTACTTCTGGTGCCAAAAGTCACCCGCCCCGCACAATCCTATCTCACGGGGCACCTCCTCCCCAGTGAGGCCACCAGGGTTTAAGAGGCAGGCTTAAGGCCCAGACAGTTGGGGCTGTAAACCTGGCCACCTGCTGTGTCTGTACACAGTCTGCTGGATGGCCTCTCAGTGTCTGGGTGGCCCTGCCCCTTTCTGCAGGCTGTGGAGTGAGCTCCCTTGGCTTCTGAAGACTCTGACTGCTTCTGAAGGCCGTTGGCTTTGAGGCCCTTAATGGCTGCACAGGGCATTCATTGTTAGATAGAGGTCCTGCTTCTGGAGGCTCCAATCTGATGACTCAAGAGACTCTTCAGAATGAGGAAGCAGTCCCCAAACCCACAAGTTCCACTTTGATGAGAAGACCACGTAGAACTAACAGGTTCCCAGAGAACTAAGGACAGAGAAGACAATGGACTTTGACCATTTCACTGGAACCTGGGGGCACACGGAAGGGTGTGGACATCTTGGAAGCTTGACCCTGAATGGTCCAGACTTGGACAACCTGTGACCAAAAAGCCTCGGCTCTGCACCTCCTACAGAGGTTCTTTTGGCTCCAACCCCAGGTTCCCTACCACAGAGGCGACCCCACATTTCACACAGCCTGTAGCTTTAAGTCTCATGCTGGGCTGTACCCTGCGAACTGCTCATTCCACATTCTCGGGGTGGTGGGGTGGGTGGGGTGCCGGCACGCCCTGGGGAGGATGGCTATAAGGCACGGGGATCACGGGGCCCCTGGAGAGCTGAGGGTTTGCTCAGCTCAGCTGTTCACATGACTCTGCTGCTCCTGGGTGTCTCGGGGATCTTGCTGCTTCTGGGGCTATGGGGGCTGCTCCGGGGCTATGCCCAGCATCGCACCCTGGCCCCTCGGTGGCCCCCTGGGCCTCGCCCTCTGCCGTTCCTGGGGAACCTGCATTTGCTGGGTGTGACCCAACAGGACCGGGCACTGATGGAGGTAGGGTAGGCAGTCCTATGTCATCTCACTGCCTGGATGGTGTCTGTGTTCCAACTCCGACAAGGGAAGCCAGTGTGGGATACAAGAGCCCAGAGGCTTGTCCCCAGAGAGGTAGGAAGTTAACACGTAACCTAGGCTGGAGATGTAGCTCATTCTAGTGTGCTTATTCAGCATGCACAAGGGCCTGGTTCTATGCATGCACTGCAAATAAGCAAGCAAGCAAGCAAGCAAGCAAACAGCGGGAAGCTCAGTCCAGGGTCATGGCTCAGGAGTGGTGGGCAGGGTGGGCTCCGGGAGGCATGTTTGTAGGAAAGCCTGCATGGGACAGTGAGAAAGAAGCTGGCAGATGTATCTAGAAGCGACTGAAATGGGGTATGGTTGCAGATCGTTAGGCAGTGACCTTATTTGAGGGGTGGGGGAGTGTCACTGGAGTATGGGTTCTCCCCAGACCCAGAGGTGAAGGTATGCTGGTTGCACTACCTCTAACCAGGACTGACAGACTCAGTGGGGTGGAGGTCCTTGAACTTTGTCCAGGGGACTCTTGTTTGTCGAGAAGTGCACACACCTGCAGACCTGACTTGAAGTGGCTCTGTCCCCACCTTTCCTCAGGTGGATCAGGCTAGACTCCACGTGGCTTCAGGCACTAGGTTCAGGGGTTCAGGTCCCACTTCAGGTTTGATTCTAGGTAGCAGATATTGGGCAGGCCCAGACATGGATCTTGGTGAGACAGGTACAAATTCAATTCCTGCTTTTTCATTTTCAGGGTTTTTGTTGTTGTTGTTGTTTTGTCTTTGAAGTGGGGAGATGGCAGTCTGAACAGTACCCGCTCCTGGGGAGACTGAAGGGTTTCTTGGGGTGGTCCCCTCCAGCTGGAAAGTCCACAATACTGTTGTCCTGCTAATCCGAGCTCTTGGAGGGGAGGTGGGGGTTGCCTCTCTGACGTCTGTCTGTCCCTCCCAGCTCTCAGAACGCTATGGGCCAGTGTTCACAATCCACCTGGGATCTCAGAAGACTGTGGTGTTGTCAGGCTACGAGGTGGTGAGGGAGGCCCTGGTTGGGACCAGGCATGAACTGGCCGACAGGCCCCCAATCCCCATCTTCCAGCTCATCCAGCAGGGCGGGGGTAGGTGGGCACTGGGATGTCCTGACAGATGGGGGGGTGTCTTGGCCTCTTGGGCTGGTGCTGGGGAGGAACAGGATCAGTCCATGGCAAGCCTAGAGAGGTATGACCAACGGTAGCCTCTGAATGGGAGGGGCCTGGAGTTGAGCCTGGGCCCCCCCCCCAGTTGGGTCCCCTATTCCCTGCATGCATCATCAGGATGGGGAGTGACTGACTCATGGCTCATCACGGTTCATGTCTACCCAACAGGCATCTTCTTCTCCTCTGGAGCTCACTGGAGGGCAGCTCGCCAATTCACGGTGAGGACACTGCACAGCCTGGGGGTGGGACAGCCCCCCATGGTGGACAAGGTGCTGCAGGAGCTGGCCTGTCTTAAGAGGCAGCTGGACAGCTATGGAGGTGAGTGGGGGACCAGGCTGCCCTTCCCTGGGATCTCTGCCCACCTGAGGCCTGTTTTCCTCCCCGACCTCCAGGCCAGCCCTTCCCCTTGGCCCTGCTGGGCTGGGCACCCTGCAACATCACCTTCGGACTCGTCTTTGGCCAGCGCTTTGACTACCAGGACCCTGTGTTTGTATCCCTGCTGAGTCTCATTGACCAGGTCATGGTCCTGTTGGGGTCACCTGGCATACAGGTGAGAGGCCACCACACCACAGGGAATTGAGCCCCTGTTGAACTAGGGTGTGTGTGTGTGTGGTCAGGGCTGGTTGGTACCCAACACTTTCCCTCCTTGCCCAGCTGCCAGCTTTGTCACCCTTTGGACAAGGAGCCCTGGGACTAGGGAATGTGGCTTCACTAGTAGAGCATTTGCCTAGTGTGCACAAAAGCCCCGGGTTTCAGGCCCAGCACCAGACACCTGCCATCCCAGCACTCTGGAGATGGCGTCAGGAGGGTCATAAATTCAAGGTCATCTTCCACTACATAGTGAGTTTGAGGGCAACTGAAGCTACAGAGATCCTGTTTCCAAAGAGAAAACAAAAATAAAAAGCATTGGGTGACATTGGCCAAAGACAGACATTGGTTGGCATGTCTTGCATGTGAACCAAGCCTATGCTCTCTGGCAGGCCTTAACAGTATTGTGGGACCCATGTACCAGAGGTCCCCACACCCAAGCACCACTTATTTATTTAAACTTTATGTGCATTGGTGTGAGGGCGTCAGGTCCCCTGGAACTGGAGTTACAGACAGTTGTGAGCTGCCATGTGGGTGCTGGGAATTGAACCTGGGTCCTCTAGAAGAGCAGTCAATGCTCTTAACCACTGAACTATCTCTCCAGTCCCTTTTATTTAGTTTTTGAGAGAGGGTCTCTCTGAGTAGTTGTGGCTGTCCTGCAACTCTATATAGGTCAGGCTGGCTTCGAACTCACAGAGATCCACTTGTCTCTATCTCCTGAGTACTGGAAACTAACGATGTTCTTGACCACACACTCCTCATCACAGAAATCATGAAAATGAGCCTTTCCTATGTCCAGTGCCCTAAAGTTTAAAGAGTTCTGGCTTTGGGCCACCATGCTGATAACTGAATCCTAGAAGACACGCAGCAACCAGCA
This sequence comes from Myodes glareolus, assembly GCF_982192425.1. Lineage (NCBI taxonomy): Eukaryota > Metazoa > Chordata > Mammalia > Rodentia > Cricetidae > Myodes > Myodes glareolus. The sequence continues at coordinate 105,725,816 of NC_142027.1, read as the reverse complement.
CTCGGCCCTTACAGTTGGGCCCTGACTCAGGATGGGGCTCCATAAGGGGTAGGGAGAACAGTTACTGTGATGAGCATGCTCTTAGCATCCCACCTGTGCAGTCAGAGCAAGCAGTGAGTTCAACTTCAGAGCACTCCCTGAGGGATGGAGAGGTGGGGTCCCCCTGGATAGCTCGGGCAGTAGGGATGGTCCCTATCACTTTAGAGTAATATGTGCCATTTCCCACCAGCAATTGCCAATGTAGGGGCTGCTGGAATCCTGAATACCTACTGGCTGTAGCTGTAAGCTACAAATTGCCCCTCCCCAAGACCTATGAGCCCCCATAGCCGTGACTCCTTCCCCATGGTAGCTATCCCTCCTCTGCCCTTCCCTTTCAGCGATGATAGAAGGAACATGTCCCTAAGCAGTCATTACTCTTGGTCTTGGCACAGCCATCCAAGTACCTCAGGTCACCTGGCTCCTTTCTGAATGCCCTGAGATTCCCTTCTGGCCCCTGGACTTCCAGGAGGGTGTAAGCCTTCAGCACTGTTGGCCTGGTGCCCTCTTGTGGCCAAGGGCAGCATTGCCTGGTGCACCTGCTGCTAGACGGATTGGCTTGCTCACAGAGACTGAATTCATCACCTCACCTCTACCCCACTCCACTGTCCCTTCCACTCTCAGCTATTCAACACCTTCCCCCGGCTGGGGGCTCTGCTGCGGTTGCACAGGCCGGTCTTGAGCAAGATCGAGGAGGTGCGCGCCATCCTAAGAACTCTGCTGGAGGCACGGAGACCACCCTTACCAAGTGACGGCCCCATGCGGAGTTACATGGAGGCTCTGCTCCAGCAGGGCCAGGTGTGGACAGGCCAGGACTTTCCTAGAGACCAGTCAGGGGCTTAGTGGCCCCAGCTCGGGGGAGGGAACTACTGAGGGTTCTTTTCCACCTGCTGGAGACCTCTGGGAGTCTCAGTCTCCTCCTCTGTGAGATTGGCTCCTCAAAGTCCCTGGAATGGGCACTGGGGCTGGGTGGACCCTTAGTAAATGCCCGTTCACTGCCCCCACCCACCTGACTTCTACCTCATTCTCTGGGGTCTAGGACTGGGGTGTGTCCACAGGTTGGGGTTGGATCCCCAGAGCTTCAAGTCCATTTCTAACCATCTGCCCTGCAGGAGGATGACCCTGAGGACATGTTTGGCGAGGCCAATGTCCTGGCCTGCACACTGGACATGGTCATGGCTGGAACAGAGACCACAGCAGCCACACTGCAGTGGGCAGTCTTCCTAATGGTTAAGCACCCACATGTGCAGGGTGAGAGTCACCCTATGGAAGGGGGTTGGAACCCTGAGGGGGCAGGGAGGGGTCACTCATGCAACACCACCCTCTGGCCTAGGCCGCGTGCAGGAGGAGCTGGACCGAGTGCTGGGCCCCGGGCAGCTACCCCGGCCGGAGGACCAGCGAGCGCTGCCCTACACCAGTGCAGTGCTGCATGAGACCCAGCGGTACATCACACTCCTGCCCCATGTGCCCCGCTGCACAACTGCTGATATCCAACTGGGGGGCTACCTGCTTCCCAAGGTGCCGTCCTACTTACTTCTTTGCTCTGACGGGGTGGACAGGGGACTTCCTGGGTCTCATACTCACTTGTCCAGGTGGTGGAGGTGGGAGGCAGGAACTCCCCCAGGTGGCGCTCTGCCCCTTCCCCTCCCTCCAAGCAGATCAGCCTACCTTGGGACCCCTCTACCCTATAGGGCACCCCTGTGATCCCTCTGCTGACCTCAGTGCTCCTGGACAAGACGCAATGGGAGACCCCAAGCCAGTTCAACCCACACCACTTCCTGGATGCCGATGGGCGTTTCGTGAAGCGGGGCGCCTTCCTGCCTTTCTCCACTGGTAACTTGCTGGCCCTCAGCCTTCACTAGCTCTTGCTTGCCCCTCTCCCCTCCAGGAGCAGGCCTGGCACCCTACACGGTGCTTTGGTTTCTCTTTCAGGCCGCCGGGTCTGCGTTGGAAAAAGCCTGGCCATGACGGAGCTCTTCCTGCTGTTTGCCGGCCTCCTCCAGCGGTACCATCTGCTGCCCCCACCAGGCCTCAGCCCCGCAGACCTGGATCTGCGGCCTGCCCCAGCCTTTACCATGCGGCCACCTGCACAGACCTTGTGTGCAGTGCCTAGATCCTAGGGTGCTTGCACACAGCCAGAGCCTCGCTGCCTCTCCCTCGGGGCACACTGCAGGCTATGGTGTGGTTGAAGCGTCCTTACCAATGCATGATGGGCAGACAGTGCCTACTATGTCCCTCTGGACCACAAGCTGAGTACCACAGCTTTTACGTCACAGTGTACAGTGGGACCAGGCTGCCACGTTTGACCACTGGAGGTTGGAAGCTGGCCTTTCATCTGGGCATGGGGGGTGTAGATATGTCTCCTGCTTAGCCCAGCAGCCCTACCTTGGCTTGATATGGTGCTCCAGAAACCTACCTTCCAGGCTCCTTCATTCAGAACCCTACAGACTGTTCTCCACTCTGGTTCCCGAGGCAATCAAATCCCCAGAGCACGGACTAGGCCTTAGTTTCTTCATTGTTCTCCTCCCCCACCAGAGCCTACCATTGGTTATACCAGCTCTGCACAAGGCCATAGGGGTCCCCAAACTCAGATACCTGGTATAAAGCCCTTTTCACAGTTCCCAGTGTACCCTCCTATCTCTCTAACTAGGCAGAACCTGTCAGTCACAGTTCGGGGTGCTCCACCTTTGACCGGAACCAAGGGGATCCCAGGGGATGCCTGAACTTGACCACAGGTGACATTTCTGTCCCCTTCTCCTGCGAAGACTGACACTCTGTGGTGACCTGGGGCAAGAACATGTGGCAGAAAAGAGCATCTCCCAGCTGATTTCCTGGGAACCCCTCTCCCAGGTTCCTAAAGCCAGGTCTCACTGACAGTGAGGGACCTACCACGTTTCCCTTTCGACCTGGCTACCGGGAGACCCATGGCTCTTAATCCTCCTGGCTACTCCCTTCTTTGTGCTGTTGTTTGAATTCCTTGTTTCTCTGTGTGCCCATTCAAGGCTTTAGAACGTGCAGACTGATAACCCAGCTGCGCGTGTCTGTTGTGACAACATGCCAACTCCAGCAGTGCCTTCTTCAGCAGTATCCCTGTAGCCCCTGAGACAGCCACAGACAGTGCAAGGCTTCCCCAAGTGCGGAAGGGCAGGGCTCGATGCCACCAGGAGTGGGAAGAGCCAGCTGGGGTAAATGTAAGACCCAGATCGTGTGACACTTGGGTCCCTTCTGACACCAACAGTCTGGTGATTGGTGGTGAACGGGACAGGAATGAGTCCCCCTTGGGCTCTGATGTCACACTGCCTTGATGCTAGACCCAGCCAGGGCTTCAAAGTAACTAAACCTTAAGTGACAGAAGTGTCTGATGGATGCAGGACAAGGCTGGGGACAGGGCTTTGTAGGTGAGATAGGGTCTGAGTACAAATAGCCAGATTGCCTGAGACCCATGACCCAGGGAAAGGTGTACACTTTGGCCGGCTGCCTCTCTCCCACATGAATGCAGAATTCTGCCACTGTGCCCAAGTGATACAAGCCTACCACTTTTTTTTTTTTTCCCAGATAGGGTTTCTCTATGCAACCCTGGTTGTTCTGAAACTCACTGTGAGAACCAGGCTGATCTCACATTCAGAGATCTGCCTGCCTCTGCCTCCCGAGAGCTGGGATTAACAGTGTTTTTCACCACTGCCCAGTTCCATCCTAACACCTTCCCAAGACCCAGGGACAGCTCAGCTCAGGGACACTTCACTCAAGTGACCTGGTAGAGTCTGCAGCCCGGGGGCTACCCCAGTGCGCACCCTCTCTTCTGCCATGTGGCATCTTTTCCAGGCAGGAGAGCAGTGAGACCATGTGCTTAAGGCGTTAGGGACTGGATCGCCCTCTAGTGGCAGAAGGATCTGAACGGAACCGCGGCTGCTCTCACAGGCTCACTTGGACCTCTGGGCAGCCGAGGGCAGCTGAGGGCAGCCTGGCCTTAGCCCAACTGGCTCTGGTTGGCCATCTATCTCCTCAGTGTGACGCAAGTCCTGTCCACTTGGAGCTGGGAGTGGGCGGTGGAACTCTGTCCTCTTGGGCCTTGCATCATTCAGAGCAGCTGTCACCATCCAAAGGAGACCCCTGAGAGATTGGGCTGGTTAACATTCCATGCAGGGAGGGTACCAGTGTGGGAGAGTCACCTGACCCACCTGAGATCCCAGCCACCATTCCCTCCTGCCTCTTCAACTGTGGGCTGCAACTCTACTCGGGCAAAAAAATGTCTGGCAAGTCAGACATTTCTCCGCAACCATCAAAAATTAGAAGTAAAATATGTAGCCTGGGGTTGGAGGCGCACACCTTTAATCCCAGCACTCGGGAGGCAGAGGCAAGTGGATCTCTGTGAGTTTGGGGTCAGCCTGGTCTACACAGAAAAACTCTGGTTAGAAAAACCAAAAATAAATAAACAAACAGTTAAACATGTAACAAATCCTGTTTCCTGGTGTCACATAGCACAACTTCCCTGTAGCCTTGGTTCTGAGCACACATGCATGTTCAGAACCACCGTGCATACCCTCCTGCCACATGACCTGAACATACCATGTATACCCTCCTGCCTCAAGACCTGAACACACTGTGCATGCCCTCCTGCCGCATGATCTGCAACCTGAAACACCCTGGCTCGCGACCTGATGCTATCAGTCTCAGGGCTTTAATTATTTCTTTTGGTATTTCAAGACAGGGTTTCTGTGCAGTCCTGGCAGTCCTAAACTCAACTCTGTAGACCAGGCTGGCCCCGAATTCAGAGATCTGCCTGCCTCTGCCTCCTGAGAGCGGGGATTAAAGAGTCTCAGGGTTTAAGACAGTTTATGGAAAACAAGCTTTCAGTATTTTCCGTCCTCCCCCTCAGTTCTCAGCAACAAGGTCGCACATCTGTGGGCTGTGCTGCAAACTTGTTTTAATCTTTAGTAAATGACAAAATTAAATATATTCAGAATTGCTTTAAAATAAATTTCTTATGATCTAGTAGATAATATGTGATCTGTACACCTCTTTTATATAGCTTTATCCCAGGGGTGTGTAAGTTACTCTGATGCCCAGGGGTTGAGTGAGAGACTCTGAAAGCTGTGGGCTGGATGGCCCGGGAGGCCGAAGACAGACCCTGCATGGCTCCCACACAGAACCCAGTGAGCTCAATGCTCACTGAGTTGGACTTGCACCACATCCTCTCTGGCCGGTCAGTGCCCTACATGGCATCTATGGATGTTTCTTTATGGTCCCCAGGAAATTCACCCAATGAGAGTCGGTTATGTGCGCTGACGGTGACACGGGTCCAGACACAAATGCTTAGTCATTCTGCTTCCAACACGCGGGCTGAGACAACCCAGTGAGAAGGAACTGGACCTAGCTCCTGACACTGAGGGACAACACGTGGTTGCTGAAAGCCAGTCGGGGTCAAGGGGCAGCAGCCTCTAGTAGCTCCTGGCGGCAGGTCCAGGATCCTCACTCCAAGTCCCCGGCAGGGCTTTCCTGTAGGCAGGTGAGTTGTTAGGCTGTACTGCCGTGGCCCTCAGATTGAGTATGTAGGAGATCCACCATCTCCACACCATCGGGAACCCTGGCTGATGGGGAAAGCCGGCATGGGCCAGTCTCTGAGATTTCATTCATAGAATCTGTTCACAGCCACTTTGGGGCCACACACGTGGGAGTGGCACCTGGGAGCTGTTTCTGGGAGACCATGCTCAACTCTCAAGGCACCAGGACTGTGTATAGGGGTGTGTGTATGTGTGGGTCCTTCCTGGGACTTTGGAAGGAAGTCCTCAAGGCACATGACCTTCCGGTAACCTGCTTGCTCCCACAGCCTCGGAGGAGGTAGCCAGCGTGTCCTCGGGACCCAAGGCCGCCTCCTCCTGTTAGGAGAGCAGCTGCAGCACCTGCCGGAGGCGCTCCATCTTCCCCAGCTGCGCATCTCGGGCCTCGGTGTCAGCCTCATCGAGCTCCCGCATCAGGGCCTCGGCCTTCTGGACTGTCAGCTCACGGGCACTGCCCTTCAGGCCCTCGAGGTAGTCCAGCAGGGTAGAGAAGTGCTCGTCAGGGATCTGGGGGGAAAGAGGACAGTGCTGAGGGCCGGGGCATGGGGATCCTGAGCAGTGGCAGGGACCAGGGTTCCTCCCCGTGCCGGCCTAGGCGTCCAGCTTACACTGTCCTCACGATGGGGTCTCCAGCAGAGCTGTGTGCAAGTGACCCCTCCCCGCGACCACCCTGCTGCTACTTTGTCAGGCCAAGAGGGGGACATGATGGAAAAGAGGCCAGTGTGCCGGCATGACCCTCCTGTGCTTCAGGCATTCCCTATATAAATTTTAGAAACTTTTTCTTGGCTCAGGCTGGCCAAGGGTGACCCCAAACTCCTCCTCTTTCTCCCTCCCTCTCCCACAGCAGTGCTGTGGTTCCAAGTGTGCACCTTCACACCCAGTTTGTGCTGGGCTGGGGACGGAACCCAAGATCTTGTGCCCACTAGGCAGGCACTCCACCCACCGAGCCCTAGCCGCAGCTTTTGACTTTGTTTCTATTTCAAGATCATTTATTTTCAGTATGTCCACGTGAAGACATCATACAGAGGGGAGACCCACACAGCGGGTGCAGGCCTGTGTCTGAAAGTGGGTGGGGTTGATGGTAGGTGGGTGGGGTTGACAGGCACAGCCCTCACTTGACGCCTCCAGATATGGGCCCCCAGCACCCTAAGAGGCACACATGGAGCATCTTTCACCCTGTATGACAGACAGACACTCAAGGGAGCAGCCTTGGGGGAAGAAGTGGTGCGGCCCTTGGGCAGGGGTAGGAGAATCCTGCAGGACAGAGGGCTTATGGGAGTTCAGCACCGACAGGGCAGCTCCAGTCCCCTAACTTAGCTGTGGGGTTCTACTTCCAAATTCCATCTCTCCCCAAGGAACCAGATCCCGCCTTGAGAGGAGCCCGGCACACCCACACTCTTGCACATGCAGGTGGCACAGAGGACAAGGAAGGGATTTAGGGTCCTGGCAAACAGGGGTGGAGGGGTGAGAGAAGATGACACACCATTGTATGGGACCACAAGGACAGCCCTCCCAGGCTGCACCTCTGCCATCGGAGACCATGTGACCTGAATGTGCGGAGTCCCTCACCTGGATCCTGTTTGCTGTATATGGATCCGGTCACTTAGGTGGGCTACCCTCTGTGCAAGGACCCCATCTATGTGCCAGCATGCCATGCATAGGTCGTGGCACCTGGAAGACCCAGCCCCTACGCAGGTGTCCTGGTCAGGTGCTCACCTGCATGCAGGAACCTTGCTTAGATGGGCACCTGCGCATAGACCCTGTCATCCAAGGGCCCATTGTCCATTCAGGGCCCTGTGGACCCTGTCACATGAATGTCCTACTGCCCATGAAGGGCCCCACCTTGGTCCGTCTACTGCGCACCGACCTTGTCCTCGTCATACATGTTCAGCAAGAGCCACGTCTGCCTTGTCTTCTGGAATCTCCAGCTCTCCTGCTTCCGGGCCCACCTGGGAACAAAGACAGACACTTAGGATATGGAGGATGGTCCCAGGGGCTCTGAGACCAGATCACCTGCAAGCTCGTGGTAGCGGAGCCTGGCTCAGGGGGATGTGCACCCTCAGCATGTCTACCATGGGGGTCTCTTACTCCATCTCGGGTAACCTATATTTGTAACCACAGGGATACAGGGTCAATTTCCAACTCTATGATCCTGTTATTTTATGACTTTAAAGGGAGCATTCTAAATTTCTTGAACTCATCAATTCTTTGCTGTTGTTTTTTGAGAGAGCCTTAAATAGCCACGCTAGCCTCAAACTCACTATGTAGCCAGGGTCATCCCTTGCCTCAGCCTCTTAAGAGCTGGGATTACAGAATGTGTGACAGCACACTCAGCTCAATTTTTTTCATTTGCATTTCATGTGTGTATGCATGCATGTTTGTAAGTGTGTGTGTGTATGTGCGTGCACATGTGCGCACACATGCATGGAGGCTACAACAGTCTCTCTCTGGTTTTTCGAGACAGGCTTTCTCTGTGCAGCTCTGGCTGTCCTGGAACTCATTTTGTAGACCAGGCTGGCCTGGAACTGCACAGGAGACAAACCTCTAGGCACATCTGTGAGGGAGTGTCTAGACGGGGTTAACTGAGGCAGGAAGACCTGCCCTGAGTGTGAGCGGCGCTGTCCTACGGGCTGGGGCTCTGGGCTGAGCGAGTAGAAAGGAGGAAGCGCCAGCATTCACTTCTCTGCTTTCTGTCACACGTGGACACGACGTGACTAGCTGTGTCGCCCTTCTCCACCACGACACCCTTGTTCCTATAGGCAGACGTCGTGGCTTAGCAAGCCCACCTGGGAGAAGGCTGGAATGACAGCCCAGGAGCAAAGGAAAAAGGATAGGAACGCTCTCCTGCCTGGAACTCCAGCTCCAGGAATTCCTGACACACTCAAGGAATTGAAGATAAAATTAATCTTACAAACCAAACAAAACACCTGGGAAGATTCCTATCTGTGGGGCTGTCACAATCTACAACACACTGTGGTTCAGGGACATGGCCTCCCTGCCTCCCAGAATACCTGTTTTCAGTGCCCAGCCAAGATGGTGGTGTGTCTGCAGGCTGGGCACACAGTGGCCATAGAGGGGATGTGCCTGAGGGCAGTTATGTGGATACAGAATAGACAGGGGCCTCCCCAACACCAGTCAAAGGGTGACATTCTCCACCCACCACAGTGGACCTCTACCCAGAACCATAGCAGCGGCAGAATGTTCTGGATTCAGCCCACAGCAGTGCTTACCCTTGGAGGTACTCCAGGGCCAGAACGGCAGCTGAGGGCTTGGCTGGCAGGGTCTGGCCCTTGGCTGTCTGAGCTGCAGCAATGCCTGCCTCTCGCAGCCGCTTTTTCTCTTCCTTTTTCCGTTCCTTCTTCAGTTTCCTTTCCAAGACCCTCCTCTCCTCGGGGGACAGTTCTGCGCTGGCCTCCAGCACCTGAAAGTCAATGACAGGCTGTCAAGCCGGGCGTGGATGGGACCCCTGGACAGTACGCTACCAGCCCACCCTTTCTATCCACAGTTCACAAGAGGCTTCAGAGACAGACATATATGGGAGAGTTCAGCTCAGGTGCCGGATGCACCCAACAGGTGTCAAGTGCACTGAGCACAAGTCCCATTTATTCAGTTTCCCGAGCCCTGTGCAGTGACCACAGCAGCCACCAGAGGGCAGCAGTCTCATGGAAACCTCGCCTGTTCTTTTCTGGCAAGTCCCTGGCCGCTGGCTCCAGGCTGTCCTGAAGACCCAGGTGGGGGCTGACATGAGCTCCATTGCTAGGGACACCTCTCAGTGAAGGGCCACACGGTGGGAGCTCCGCTGTGGTGGGGTGCCGACCTCACGAAGCACTACTTCTGTCGACATCTCGCCGAGGAAGCCCATGCCAGCCCTGCCTTCCCCCACTTCCCTTAGGAAGCCCAAGGATGGCACTGCAGCCGTTCAGCAGTTCCAGCGAAGTTAGTCCACTTTGTCTTTCCTGGAAAAAGCGTAACTAATATTGACTCAGATGTAGCTAGCAGCCCGGAAAGGGCGTGGGGACATGGTGAGGAACTTAAGTAAACGACCCGAGCTTTTCCAGGAAGGGCGAGCTCTCCACGATCCCAGGTTCTCTCATTGGTCCCACCCCCAGGACAGTAACAAGATATCACAAACAGAAGCACTCCCTCTGCCCTGGGAACCCCACACCCACAGTCCAGTCAAGGAGACCCACATCTGCTCAAATAAGGGCACTTCCTCCTCAGTCTACAGAGAAGGGACATCGGGGACTCCAGAGGCTACCATAGGGCACCCTCCCCCACACAGGAGCCTCTGCCTCCCTCCCCCACAGTCCCCCTGTATTCCCTCATCTGGAGAGCTCCTAACCTGAGGAGTCACTGGAGGGAGGGTGCCCGAGAACCCACTGGAGACAAGATAAAGAGCCTGGGGGTTAACTTGGGCCCTAGAAGTAGAAGGGGAACTTGGTTGCCCTGGCTACCAGCTCCGACTGACTCTGGGCAGCTCCCTGCCAACGGCCTAGGTCCCAGAGGCTGTGTGTGTGTGTGTGTGTGTGTGTGGCTAAGTGTTATATAAAATGCAGCACTGAGAACTGCCCGGGGCCGGCCTGCCTCTGACCCCACAGCCACGTGGGCAGCACAGCACCACCAGGGCCAAGGTCCAGCCAGGGAACAGGCAGGGCAATGGAGCAGTTAGATGGATGAGCTGGGGAAGGCAGGAAACATCAACCTCCCACTGTCTGCTGGGCATAATCTCAGCAACTCCCAGCCCCAGGATCCTGGTCTTGGCTTAGGGATGCTGCCTGCTGACCCAGCACACAAACGAGAAGCTCGGATGGCTCTCTGAAGTGTCCTGGGGCTCTGCAGCCCGTGTGCCCTCCAGGAAGGAGAGCCATGGTCCCTGGACTTAGTTGGTGCCGCTAAGAACATAACGGTAGAATCCAGTTTGCGCAGCCCGCTCTTTGCAGCAGGCTCTTTTCACAGACTCTGCAGAAACCTGACGGAGCCACTGTCTGCAGGAGACCCTAGCCAACAGGCAATCCCAGGTATCAGGACTTCTCACTGGGGAACTGAGTTCACATCGAAACCACACTTGTCCCTGCCTGGGAATCAGCGAGCCACACTGCAGCCTCCTGCTGTGCAACTTCCCCCATCTTCAGGAAGTGCAAGAATAGATTCCCGCTTCTGCTACATGTCCCCCATGCCGTTCTTCGGACACACCGCCATGTTGTCGCCTGTCCATGATGTTAGAGCCCTTCTGGCCCAGCCCCTCCTCTACAGTCATCCATCGTGGGGCTCCCCGTGAATCTATCTCAGTGTCGCCCCACCCCAAGCCTAACACCGCCCTCCACTGGAGCTCTGAGGGAGGCCGTCTCCCCCCCTCCCCCCCCCCGCGAAGTCTGTCTGCAGCCATTGGAGTCACTGTTGTCACTGACTGTAGCTCAGGATCTGATGAAAAGGGAGATCACACATCAAAACCAAGGCTGGAGTGCTGGGGTTAGCGCTACCACGCTCAGCACCCCCTTATGGACAGGGCTTCGTGCGGCTCACTCTTGCATTAAGCTCTCTGTAGATGCTGCACGCACACCAGTAGAAAGGCAGCCTCAGGACTGTGGCGAGGGCTCGGTGGTTGTGGAGCACGAGTTGCTCGTCCAGAAGACCTGGGTTTGGGTCTCCGTGCCCACGTGGTGGCTCACAACCAACCATCTGTGACTGCAATTCCAGAGGGCCCAATGCCCTCTTCTGAACTCTGTGGGCACATCTGTAGCTCACATACAAAACACGCATGTATACATAATAAAATCCAAACAATAACTTAAAACATGACCCACAGCGTGCTGTTGCATCAAGAAAAGTGGTTGGGGACCCCAGACTTCTCATGCAGCATCCGAACACTTTCTTTCTTTCTTTCTCCTTTTTTTTTTTCCCCTTCGAGACAGGGTTTCTCTGTAGCTTTGAAGCCTGTCCTGGAACTCACTCTTATAGACCAGGCTGGGCCTTGAACTCACAGAGTTCCACCTGCCTCTGCCTCCCAAGTGCTGGCTCCAAACACTTTCTTATGAATTGCTTTCCTGTCCCGAATTAAATCATGAATCCTCTGAGCTCCATTTCCCTTGAGAAATGGCACGAAGTTCACTTGAAAGGGCCCTGTGCACTTGGTTCAGGCTGAAACCTCAAACAGGGTCCCTAGAAAGCTGATTTGACAGAGACTGGTTCCTGATTTGGAGAACTTGGAGGTGTTGTCTGTTCCATGATACTCTGGGGACACTTGGCTAGGCATCTTGTCATCCCTACTAAAACCAAGAGGCAAGGAGGAAACCAGTTGTCCTTGGTGGGCTGACACTTTGGGGCCACAGCAGAACCAGCAGCTTCCCAATGGCACACATTTGGGGTTTCTCCATCCATGTCTGCATTGACACTCACGGTTAACACTGATCCAGGCTGGGAGAGCAGGCAGTCCCATGCTGGCAGGCACGGTTGGCTGAGCCACTCTGGGGACTGAGAAGGAACCTGGACCAGTCCCCAGTAGCCTCAGTAGCTAAGTTCAAGACTGCCTGATCTTGGGCTGGAGAGATTGCTCAGTGGTTAAGAGCTTTGCCTGATCTTCCAGAGGTCCTGAGTTCAATTCCCAGCAACCACGTGGTGGCTCACAACCATCTGTAAAGAGGTCTGGTGCCCTCTTCTGGCCTGAAGACATACACACAGACAGAATATTGTATACATAATAAATAAATAAATAATTTTTTTTTAAAAAAAAGATTGCCTGATCTCACACCAGGTGTGTCTTCTCATGGAAGTGGCTGTGGTCACTCTCCTGGTGCCCACTACACCCTGGAGGGCCAGGAAAGGTAAGGGGAGAATAGGAGGGCGCAGGACAGAGCACTGGCCCTTGCCTGAGTGGTGAGAGAATGTCCTCATTATCCCTAAGACTCAAGGACTCAGAGCCCCTGGACTTGAGGACAGGTTCCACGTACACGACTTTCCACAGCTGGAATACCCAGGTCCCATGTGTCTGCTGAATAGCATGATGGGGAGCGGTGATTAGCTGACAGAACAGGCTTCCAGCTGCCCTGGAATCAGGGCAATCCTGCCTCAGCCTCCCCGAGTTCGGGCATACATATATCTGCTTTACTCACAGGTGTTCAAGTGCCATGGCCAGCCGTTCTGGGCCACACAGAAGCAGGAACCTGGGCTGTTTGTGCCTGCTGCGAGGTGATGAGCCGCCTGTGAGCAGAGGCATCCAGGTGAAGACTCTAGGTAGCATCCTTCCCCCTGCCTGCTCCCGCCATTACCAGGTGGCATGCAAACCCAGGAAGGACTCTGAACCCAGGGCAGCTGCATGGGCTTCGCTCCTGTTTGCTCATGGGATTGATCAGGAAGCAATGGTTGAAACCTGACCGGTCTGAAGCTTCAGGGCCTGAGGGCACATACAGAGGCGGGCGCTGCAGCACACCCCAAGTTGCAGGGACCCAGCTGTTGCCTTGAGCACCTCCCTTGGGTTCCATGAGGGTCAAGAGGCCCTCTGTATGGGAGGCAAAAAGAAAAAGCCCATTGCTCTTCCCCAAACTCCCAGGGCAAAGAGATGTTCTCCCCTCTCCCCAGAGCGGGAGGAATGGAGCTGCTTGCCCTGGCCAGGATGTCACTTGTGCTGGTGAAGGGGCTGTACCTCTGGCCCCCATCAAAGATGTGTGTGGGGGCCAGTGTGACTGGGGTACACTCTCCGAATAGGGATTTGTGCTGTCCTGGGCCCCCAGGCAGTGAGCACCCATTGGCTTGGATGTCTTGATCAAATATTCTCGGAATCATAGAGGTGGCGGGTGAATGCCTGGAGGAGATTCAGGAGTTGTCAAAAACTGGGCCAGGCCACTTAACTGTTAGCCCGCGTTTCTCTCAGGAAAAAAAGCCTACCTAAGGCAGTGTTCCTACAACAGGACACCATCAGCTCAGCTGATGTGGTCAGCAGGGGGCAAAGCAGGGCAGCGGGCAAAGTAGGGCTTGCTCTCTCTCAGTCCCCACAGTCCAGCGTGCTCTAGATGCACTGTCCCAGGTTCAAGAGCCACAGGGTCCCAGGGACCTTTCTTCACTCTGTATGCTAAGTACACACTCCCTGCTCGCCACACTTTTAGTTTTGAAAGCACAGAATGACTACTACTGAGAATTCAAAGCTAGGCTGGGATTTGCGGCAAATCTGTCTCAAAAATTAACAAAACCTCCAAAGGCGAGTTGCATGGCTCCGGGCCCAGTGCCACACTGCTCTGTGGGGTCCTTTTCCTTGGGGTCACTGAGGTCAGGTGCAAGGATGAACACAGGCGAGGGCGGAATGATCCTCTCCTGTCCCCACCCCCTCTATGTGAACAGAGCGACTGAACCGGGCACACAACTGAGCGTGTGGTAGGGACTCCGGTCTTTCACGCACGATAGTCCCGAGGGCCCAGCAGGTGGGCTGACTGACAGAGGCCGGCACCAGGTCATACTTCTACCATATACCCAGGTGATGTCCCTACGGTTTGGAGAGTGGTCTCCTAATACCACTGTACCTGTTCACCAGCCACTGGGAATGCTGTAGGTATGGTCCCCAAGTGACAGTGATGTTTGAGGGGAGGAACATGAGCTGCAGAGACATCAGGAGCTGGATGATAAGGCCAGTAGACTCTGTCTAGAGACAGGAAGCCTGTTTCCACTCCACAGCCCAGAGTCACCCGGCTTCCACCCACTTGGGGTCAGCCCGAGTGCAGGATCCCACAGGAGTGTGCAACCTTGAGAGCCCAGACCTCAGCGGACTGTTGCCCAACCATGGACACACACAGCAGCAAACTTTTTTTGAAAGAGCAAAACAAAATCCAGGGCACAACAAAATAAGGAAAGAATGAGAGGGGAATGTGTTCTCAATGAGGCTTTTTATTTAGAGAGGATGTTGAAACAGGGGTGTATGTGGGAAGTGACCCAGGGACACCAACTGCCAAGCCAACTGGTCTCCTACCAGGTCACACACAGTCGACTCCAACTGGCGCCACACAGGGAACACAACTAGGGAAGTCCCTCCAAGGCCCACTCTCTCTCTCGCTTCCCTCCCTCCTCAGTGTTTGCTTAGATTAGGATGATCTGGACACCAGGGGCATCTGTGCTTTGTGTCACTGCTGCACAGAGGAACCAAAGTCCCCTCCATTCTGAACCACGGGATGACCTGCAGCCTCCACTCCGGAACGGACTGCACAGCTTGCTGCTGCAAGGGTCTGTGGGCAGTGCGGGGGGTGGGGGGGGAGGGAGACACCGGCTCTGCCGTCGAGCCGCTCACAGGCAGGCATACGTGAGCTCACGGAGGACAGGGACAGTGGCTGCCCCAACCAGCTCTGCATAGCTGTGCACCTCGGTGCCAAGGCAAGGGTGACATCCACCTAAGGATTCCCTTCTAGAAATGGCTTTTTAAATGCACAAGGTAGCACATGCAGACATACAGAATGCTACTTAAACTTGGTATCAGAGAATACAAAGACGGCAGCCCTGGCACCCCTGCGTCCTCAGTGAACTGAATGGTGGAACTGAGCGGCATATCTGAGGTCCCACCTGGGAAGCAAAGGTGAAGGAGACTGAGCCATCACCAGCTATCACGGGGCACAAGAATCCCCAGAGGTGATGGTGTCACTGCCACCAGGACCAGAGTCCAGGCACACACAGCCCCTTCTGTAGTCATGGCAAAAACACCATGTGTCATTTGGAGGTTAAACACAGACAAGTTAAAAGCTGACCTTGACCTCAGGTTGAAGGTAGGGGAGGACAGACCCCAGAGAGCTACTTCTCTCCCCACCTGAGCATAGACCACACACATGGCCTCTAGGGAGTCCTTTAGCCCCCTACTGTGGGAAGGGTTTTCTTGGTTCTCTGTCCTTAAGCCACCTGACTCAGGCTGCCTGGCCCCAGTGACAAGGTTACAAAGGTCCCAACCTCCACCACTGTTTCTCACGGCCTGCTACTCACAAGTCCACCATCACTGCGTGCCCAGTCCCACCATGGAAGCAGACAGACCTCAGGAGCTTGAGGAGGTGGGCAGGAGTGGAGGTTTTGTTGACTAGGATGAAGGGCTGGCCCCAGAAGACAAAAGCCACCACCTCTGTCCCTTTGCCTGAAGGTCACAAGAACTGGTCCCAGCAGCTCAGCTCTTGCTCAAGTTCAAGTATGAAGTCCAGTGCATCCACGAGAGCAGCTTTTGGGCCAAGAGCAAGTATAAAACCAGTCCCTGCCACCCGAATCACCAGTACACATCCACCCACCCACACGCATGCACGCACACACACACGCGGGGTGCTAGCCAGGCTCCTAGCACCAGGTAGGTCAGATCAGAAGCAGCAGAAAGCAGCCATCGGCGGGGCCGGGAAACAGGGAGGTCTCTGATCAGACACCCACAGTCGGAGACCCTGAAGGGGAAGAGTGGGGCTCTGGGACGACTGGGAAGCGGCGCACAGCTTTCGACGTAGGTGACTAAGACAGGACTCCATACAAACTAGGAAGGCAGGCAGACAGGGGCCCGCCTTCCACTGCACACATAACTGAGCATTTCCAGCCCAGGAAGAGCCTGCTGGCACAGACCCTCTGCACTGTGCAGAGGCCACACTGCATCCCCGGAGTTGAGGCCCAATCTCATTTGCTCAATTTCAGCAGCAATCTGCTTCCCTCACCCTAGCTGAGGGTCCTTTTTAGGAAATGTCTGAAGAGGCTTCTCAGACCCTCTCCTTTTGCAGCCCCTTGGCCAGTAGGCTTCTTTCTAGTCAGGGTCAGGTCCCTCCCTCCCCTTCTCTAGAGATTTACAGCTTGCCTACCATCCAGAGATGGCTGCTCACACCTGCTGGCCTGGAGCTCCTGGTCTCACAGGCCCCACCCCCAGTGCACCCTCCAATTCTAGTTGGGCCTGTGGGTAACAGACAAGTCCTTTGATTTTGGCTTCCTCTGGTACAGCGGCTGTGGCTAAATGCAAAACTGCCTGGTGGACTCCCAAGTGACATTAGGCTCACGGAAGCTTTCTTGCTGTGCCAAAGGAAGGCCATTTCTCCTGCTACAAGGGGCCCTGTTCTCCTGTACAAAGTAACTCCATAGGGATGGAGCTAGAAAACATTATTTTGAGTGAGGTAACCCAGCCCCAGAACGACAATTATCACATGTACTCACTCATAGGTGGTTTTTAAACATAAAGCAAAGAAAGCCAGTCTACAACCCACAATCCCAGAGAACTTAGACAGCAATGCGGGCACTAAGAGAGACTTACACAGATCTAATCTACATAAAGACAAGATCTCCTGAGTAAATTGGGAGCATGGGGACCTTGGGGAAGGGCTGAAGGGGGGAGGAGAGAGGCAGGGAGGGGAGCAGAGAAAAATGTAGAGCTCAATAAATATCAATTAAAAAAAAGGAAAAAAAAAGTGACCCCATAGGAATCCAAAACTGCACTGATTTTCCAGCAAAAATGTGACGAGAGCTCTGGCCAACGAGGGCAGAGATGACCAGACAGAGGCACAAATGACACACAGATACACAGCGTACAGGCGCATGCTCCTTGACAGCTGTTACTAGTTTGTGCCGATCTTGCTATTTTAATGCAAACCGGACTCCAAAAGCTTGAAAAGTCTGCTAGGCAAAGCGCAGTCACAAGGTACAGGTGCATACAGCCACAACTGCGCACAGTGAGACCATCAAGCCAGGCTCCTGTGTTAGCTGGGCAGCCTGTGACCCTTATTCCTTCTCCAGGTCCGGTGGTGTGGCGAGTGCCAACCTGTAACACGGACTGCAGTCTCACCTCAGGGTCCTAACTTCACCACTTTTACCCTAGGCTTCAGGGGTTCCTGCAGAAGGGCACGCCTAGGCCTCGAGCAGTTGAGAGGGCCTGCAAGAACGTCTGCCCCCTGGGAGAAGAAACACAACAGGCTACTGGAGGAGGCAACAGCGGAATCAACACTACACGGGGACTTCATAAAGTTTATTATTGTGCCCATCCCCCTATTTACACGTAGTTTTTATTTGAGTCACCATTTCTGGGGTTAGGGCTCTGCACACACTGCAGACAGTCTCAAGTGTCTGCACTGTGGGCTGGTTAACCGGGCAAGCTATATAAAAACCAGTGGGACAGCTGCGGGTAGGCAGCAGAGCTGGGGACACCCAGGCGACCTTGCGGGGTGAGCTGCCACCCGAGCCTCGGGGCCACCTGGAGCCGCCCTTAACGGGTCACTCACTGACCTCCCTCAGACAGTCGGTAGTCCTTGGTGCAAGCAGCTGGGACCCTGACGCCCCACAACAGCGAGCCCGGGACTAGGCTGGTACCAGATCCAGCCTGCTGGACCCTGCTGCAGGCACGTAAGTGCCCTTGGCATGTGGTGGGCGTGGTCTTTGCCAGCGCATGTGCCTTCACCATGAGGCGCATTTACAGTAGGGAATGTGGGTGGCCTCATCCAAAGACAGGCAGAGTTGTAGCCGGTTCGAGTGATAGAGTGCCTCGCTTCCATTCCAGGATGCTGGGGACCAGCGTTTCATAGCTCCGGACACAGGGTTCGCAAATCAAAATAAGGAAGGGGTGGAGAGGCTCTCAGCAGTTGGAAGCACTTGCTGCTGAGAGGGCCCGTTTGGTTTCCAGAACCCACAATCATCTGCACTTCCAGTTCCACGGGGGTACGTGTGTACACAAAACCGTGCGCGTGAGCACACACACAGAGAATATGAATGAATAATGAATAAATAGATAAACAAGGCAAAAAAGAAAACTCAGCGATTCTCCTGCCTCAGTCTCCAAGTGCTGTCATCGCTGGACTAAGCCACCTTGCCGGGTGCTCACACAAGAACAAGGGAGATGGCCTATAGCTGGTGGCTAAGAACACGCTGCACTTCCACAGGGAAGACTCCTGACACTGGCAGTGAAGACAATATGGCGATGCACCAAGGCATGTGATGAAAGTCTGCCCCCAAGGCCATTATCAGGCTGGGCTCTATTCACAAAGCACTGAAAAGTCCTCCTACCACGAGGCTGCCAGGAAGCAGGGCTGGCATATCTGGAGAGATGTGGGAGGAACCTGCGGCATCAGAGCTGGTCACAGACAAGGTGCAGGACGCACAGCATCCTGGTCCCGTGGGGACACTGAGGTAGCTACGAGGATTTGCTGTGCTATTTTTCCAACCAGGAAACGCCTAACTATTTGGAAATACAAAGTTGAAAATAGCAATGGTAGAGGAGAGGACTCAGCGGAGCATCTCTCGGGCTTTAGCTGTCCTGGCTAGATTTGTCAATTCGACACAAGCCAGAGTCATCTAGGAAGAGGAAGAGCAATTGAGAAAATGCGTCTAGCAGACTGGCTTGTAGGCAAATCTGTGCGCACCTTCTTTTTACTATTAGTGACCGATGTGTGAGGGCCCAGCCTGCTGTGCCATCCCTGGGCAGCTGGTCCTGAGTGCTGAAGGAAAGCAAACTGGGCAGGTCCTGGAGAGCAAGCTGGTAAGCAGCACTCTTCACGGTCTGCTTCAGTCCCTGCCCTGGCTCCCCTCTGTGATCACGTGTGGCCTGAGAGCATTATAAGAAGGAGTAAACCCTTCCCTCCCCAAGTTGCATTTGGTCACTGTGGTTTTCGAGACAGGGTTTCTCTGTGTAGCCTTGGCCGTCTTGACACTCGCTCTGTAGAGCAGGGTGGCCTCAAACTCACAGAGATTCTTCTGGCTCAGCCTACAGAGACGTGTGCCATTACACCCAGCATGGTCATTGTATTTTATCATAGCAATAGAAAGCCTAACCAAGACACCTGGGATAGACTGAGCAGCCCAGGGAAGCTGACTTCACTGAGCCATGGACTGACGGCGACAACCCTGGGGAAAGAACCCAGTCGTGGGAAGCCTCCCTTGACTCAGTACTTGCCCCCAGTCCAGCATGGATTTCTTCCTGCCTTCATCAGGGAGTGTCAGACTAAAACGGGAAATCGCAGGACTTGGATGTAGCTCGCAATAAAGTGCTGGTCTTGCTCAAATGAGACCCAGCCCCAACACAAAACAAGCCAGTCTGTCTCCTCAAGCCTGGGTGGACAGCAGCTTCTGAGTGAAGGTCATTCTGGACCTGTCCTCAGTACCTGCCCATATAGACCTGGTTGGCCAGATCCGAGGACCTGGGTCCTTCATGTACGCTTCCTGGGAGAAAGTCAGTTGCTGCTACTTGACAGGCAGGGTTGGACATGCTGTAAATGAAGAGCAGCCTCAGACACCTGCTGCACCCAGGGTGCATGCAAGTCTAAGAGGGCAGAGGATAATTTAAGGGAATTGGTTCTTTCTTTCTACCATGTGGGTTCCTGGGATCGAATTCAGGGCTGGTGCCAAGGGCCTTTACCAGCTAAGTCTTCTTTGCTGACCCTTGTCTCTCTAGCTCAGGATAGCCTCAAACTTAAAGCAATCCTCTTGCCTCCATGCCCAGACGGAGAACATAGTGAAGTTCTCTGAATACATCCGAGCGCCACTGAAGGGCATCAGCATCAAGCTGGGCTGAGCTTCATTAAGCCCCACACAAACCCTTTCAGGGCTTCTAGGAGCCATGGAAACTGTTAGGAGGGGCTGGGGATAGCTCGCAGGCACAGTGCTTGCTTGGTAGACATGATGACTCAGGACCGGACCCTCAGTGTCTTAGTTTCTTTCCTGCTGTATAAAATACCCTGACAAAAGCAAGAGGGTTTATTCTGGCTCACAGTTCAACGTCAAGTCCACCAGATCACAGAAGTCGTGGTGCACACCTTTAATCCCAGCACTTGGGAGGCAGAGGCAGGCGGATCTCTGTGAGTTCGAGCCTGGTCTACAGAGTAGTTTCAGGAGAGGCTCCAAAGCTACAGAGAAATTCTGTCTCAAACAAACAAACAAAACCAACCAACCAACCAACCAAACAAACAAACGAAAAACCAATCACAGAAGTCAAGGCAAGTATTGAAGTCATCAGGAAACAAGGAAAAACAAACACCCTTTCTACATTTACACAGTTGAGATCCCAGGCATGGGATGCTCCTGCCCATCTTCTCACATTAATTAACACACTCAAGCTAATCCAGAACAGGAATGTCCAGAGGCCTGTCTCCCGGGTGACCCTAGAACTTACATTCACCATCACACCTGGCATCCAGTAAAGAGCTGGGCATGGTTCACTCGCTAATCCCAGTACTGGGGGCGGGGACAGGAAGATCCCTAGAGCTCTATGGCCAGCCAGCCTAATCGGTGAGCTCCAGGATCAGGGGATGAACTGGCTAGATTTACGTCAACTGGGCACAAGCTAGAGTCAAGTGAGGAGTCAACTGAGAAAAATGCCTCCATAAGATCGAACTGCAGGCAAGCCTGTGTGAGGAAGTTCTTAATTAGTGACTGATGGGAAAGCCCCGCCTACTGTGGGCAGGGCCACTCCTGGGCTGGTGATCCTGAGGTCTTGTAAGAAGGCAGGTAGAGCAAACCAGGGGGAGCAAGCCAGTAAGCAGCTCCCCTCCATGGCCTCTGCATCAGCTCCTGCCTCCAGGTTCCTGTCCTGGCTTCCTTCAACAATGAACAGTACTGTGGAAGCGTAAGCCAAATAAACACTGTCCCTCCCAAGTTGCTTTGGTGATGGAGTTTCATCACAGCAATAGTAATAAGATAATAGGGCAGGGAGGAACTTTGGACCAAAAAAGAAGATACAGAGAGATTGAGAAAGACAGCAGACATTGACCTCTAGCCTGCACACACATGTGTGTGTGTATACATGCTGACTGTGGCTGGAGCACCCTCATGGCAGACCACCTGCTTTGAACACTCCACAGGCCCGTGAGGTAGCCACCTTGAAGGACATCATCCTAGCCACGACTGTTTACTGGATCTCAGTGAATTCCAGATTACTCGGCCATCATTTTCACCAGCTGGGACTGGGGCACTTCTTGCTGTGATTAATGTACACAGAATCTTTGACTCGCACGCAGAACTGCACACTTCCCTTACCCCTTTCCTGCCTAAGCAGCTCATGGGGGGCAACGAGCTCAGGGTAAGGCGAGCCTAGCGGTCTCTTCTCGTTTAATTTTGGATTGTTAATAGAGTGGGCAGCGCTGGCGACTTGAAGAGAGGACAGGACAAGAGACTGGCTAGTGCACAGATGACAACAAGCAGAGGTGGTGGAGCCGAGGAGAGCTCAGGGAGAACAGAGGGGGAACTAAAGAAAGATGGCTTCGAGGAACAAGGGATGAGAGACGGCAGACTGACTGGCGCTCAGAGCGCCAGGGAGCTGCCAGCCTGATAGGACACACTCAAGGCCAAAGCCTGAGAACTGTTGGAGGCTCTCGTTTTTCTTTTAGCGTGTGGATGTATGGGCAGCGTGTTTGTGTATGCATCATTGTGCAGGTCTGAGATTGACAGCTGGAGTCTCAGATTGCTCTCCATCCTATTATCTGAGTCAGGATCCCTCACTTGGGCCTAGAGCTCATCCACATGACTAGTCAGCTAGCCAGCTTGCTCTGGAGATCCCATCTCCACCTTCTGAAAGCTGGAATTACATACAGGTCACGAACACCAGGTACCTAGAGGGTGATGGGGATTTGAACTCGGGTCCTCACGCTTGTACAACAAGCACTTTATCCACTGAGTCAGTCTCCCCAACCCCTTGTCAGCCTCCCCAATGGCACAGCACCCCCAATGGCACAGCACCAGGGGAGTAGTGAGCCTGTCCCTCAGCTGAATCTGTTTATATAGCTAGAGAAGGGCACTGGCCCCAATCACAGCAAATCTGACTTGCAATGAGTCTTCTATTTGCACCAATCACAGGCAAGGATCTTTTTGTTTTGTTTTTCGAGACAGGGTTTCTCTGTGGCTTTGGAGCCTGTCCTGGAACTAGCTCTTGTATACCAGGCGAGACTCGAACTTACAGAAATCCACCTGCCTCTGCCTCCCGAGTACTGGGATTAAAGGTGTGCGCCACCACCGCCCGGCTGGCAGTGACTCCAAAAATTCTAACACTAATAACGTTAACGATAAGCTCTTTACGTCCAGTGAGATGTTCATTTCCTTGTAAACTAGTAAGGATGCGGGAGGAAAGGCAATGTGACTCCCTAACGGCAACTGTTGGGCTCACCCTGGCTTGCCAAGCTGCTGTGAACAAAGTGAATGTCAGTCAGATGGGCCCAGTGAATGACCCTGACGGTAGCACTGACTGCTTTAACTCTCAAACGATAGAAGCTGCCCAGAAGTGGTGGCGCACACCTTTAATCCCAGCTCTCAGGAGGCAGAGGCAGGTAGATCTCTGTAAGTTCAAGGCCAGCCTGGTCTACAAGAGCTAGTTCCAGAACAGACTCCAAATTTTCAGAGAAACCCTGTCTTGGGAAAAAAAAAAAAGAAAGAAAAAAATTAAAACAACAACAAAAAAGACTTCACTTCCCAACAAGAGGCTCCTGCCTCACCTCACTGGGGTCAACCCAGAAAATCAACTAGACCATCCCTGTCAAGCATGAACGAAGTCCAGCTCCACTCACTAAGCACAGGCGTGTGTTTCCTACACTGTTTTATGGGCACTCGATGGCTCGGAAGGTTCAACTGTCTCCAGGACAGTGCTGAAGGTGGGTCAGCCTAGCCTGCATCCCCCCGTGGTTTTCATCGTCTGCTGTCCTTTTTCTGTGCTGCTGACTCTCCGCTGGAACGTTCCCTGTCACTCACAACCATTCATGGCACTGAGTGACAGGGGCCCAGGCAACGAAGGTGACCTTCTGTGGAGCTGTGCACCAGACAGAGGCACACAGTGGCAAATGGGAGCTGGAGGTATCATAGCCCTCAGAGAGGAGACAGTGCAGACGGTGGTGCCGCTTCTCTTTATCCCCTACCTAGACAGCAGTGAGAATGGCCTGAGTAGTCCTGTCTGCGTGGGAACAGTATCTCTGGCACACAGATCACGAGAGGACAGCCTGGGGGCAAAGACAGACACATACAACTCTATTTTTAGCACCTGCCAGCCGGAAAACCACCTCCTTCTGCTTCCCCCCTCTCCAGCTGCCACTGCTTATTCCTACAGCGATCTCTGGGCTCAGAATTTCCAGGTCCATAACCACCAGGGCTCCAGTAGGCTTGTCCTAGTCCAGAGCTCCCGCAGCCTCAGGCTAGAGAGGGGGAGGGAGAGGCTATGGGAAGCAGGGCTCCCAGGGTTCCAGGAGAAAGGCTTGCTGTATCTTGGCAGGACCCCACGGCTGGTTGCTTGCGCCATACATGCAGGCAAATGCCTGCTGTTCCCGGAGTCTCCCCCAGAGCCTTAGGAACTGCTCACATGCCTGTGACTAGGGCTCTAGAGGACACTTGGTCAGGGCAGACGCTCCATTAGCCACTAGTCCCGGCTACTCCAGCTTGTGCCCAACAGAAGAGCCCAGCATGGTCTTTGGCGTGTATGAACTGTGCCACTGCATGCCAGGCTCTCTCTGCCAAGAGCAACTAAAAACGACATGGGATCATCTTGAGGCAAGAAGGCTTAGATAGATATGGTTGGAGATGCAGCCTGTCCCTTCTTGCGTTACTAGTGGGAAGATCTGCTTCCACTGGGGGGGGGGGGGCAGAAAAGCCCTGGTGGACAGCCAGGGAGGTAGAATCTGATGAGAAGAAATAGGAAGGGTACCAGGAAGGGGCATGGGCACCTGTGCGGACAAAAATGAGACCTGTGGCTGACCATGCAGGAACCACAGCTTCCAGTGAACTCAGACCACCTGCCCCACCCCTGTTCAACTCCTCCAACTTTGCTTATCTGGTCGATCACAGTCAAGAAGATTACAAATTCAAGGCTAACCTGGGCTATATAGCAAGATAGCCCCCCCCCCCCCCAGAGTCCCTAATACACTAGGCCCTTGGTGGAATTACATTATATTAACTCTACAAACAAAATATTTATTTATTGAGAGAAGGCCTAATGTAGCTCAAGTTAGGTTTAAAATTGCTCTACAGGTAAGGCTGATCTTGACTGAGCTCTCGATCCTCCTGCCTCCTAAGTGCTGGGATCACAGGCATCCACCACCACACCTTGTTTAAATGGTGCTGTCCTGGGACGCAACCTAGGTTTATGCATGTTAGGTAAGCATTCTACCAACTTAGCTACATCCTACCCCCATCAAAAACTAATAAACTAACTTAAAAACATTCCCTCCCCTGGAATCTAATCTACCCAACAATGCACAAACACACAAGAGAAAGTAGAGAAAAGGGGGAACCAGCTGATTGTCTGGTGAGGGCAGATTAAATCCAGCACTACCCCAAACCCCAGAAAGACCAAACGAGAAGTCTTGGGAAACAGGGCCACTCTCAGGTTCCTGCCCAGCAGTCCTAAGTGCCCTTGTTGTGGAATGCGGTTGATCTTATCGACTGCCACTCCAGAACAGCCAGGAAGACCTGCCAAGTCCCAAGAATGTGGCCTGGGAAGGGAAGTTCCGGCGTTTCCATGGTGCTTGGCCTTAGCAGGGCACTGGGCTGCAGCATGCAATAAGACTCGTGATCATAGTGTACATATCACGAAGGTGGCCTGAGCAGGGGTTGACCCTTAGGAGCCCTCCTTGCGGCACGGGGGAGGCCAACCTCCAGTGATTTTCAAATATGGACCCCAGAGCAGGACAGACACTGCTGCACACACCCCCTACCACACCCAAGATGTCTAGCTTGGGGAACCAGCCTACATGATGGGAGTCAGAGCGAGGCTGTGGCCCTCTGCCACAGTCTTCTTGCCAGGATTCTCCTGTAGCGATGCCTTAACTTTGAAGTCTGTACTGCACTTCCTGCCCTGCAGAGTGGACACCCAGTGGGCCCTCTGTGCTAGGGGCTCAGTTAATCTGTGCACTCCTTAGTTGTGAACAAAAGCCTCACAGGTACCCTCTGCTAGGCCCCCAGAGGCCCAATACTCCAGAGATGGGTAATATAGCCCAGGCTCCGAACAGGAATCTTGAGGGTTTAGGCTATTTATTGCTTTGTTTTTGAACGTGTGCCTATAGGGCTCAGAGGTCAATCTTAGTTGTCATTCCTCAGGTGCTGTCCACCTTGTTGTTATAAAACTGGGTTTTTGTTTTTGGGTAGTGGGATGGTGGCCTGAAACAGTAAATAAGTTAGGCTGGTCAGCTGGCCAAGGGGCCCTAGGGATCGGCCTGCCACCTCCCCAGTACTGGGATTACATGCCTTTTTGACATGGGTTCCCAGGGATCAAACATAGGCCCTGAAATGGGTTATTACTCCAGGGTCCTCCCTCCCTTTTGACAGTCTTGCTTTGTAATCCCAGTTGGCCCAGAATTTGCTGTGTAAGCCAGATCAGCCTTGGATTTATGGCAGGCCTCCTTGTTCCTATCTTGAGTGTTGAGGAAATAGATGGGCACCACTATGTCCAGGTGGACTGTCTCTTGTGTGTATTTTTTGTCATTGTTGTTTGTTTGTTTTTAAGACAAGATCTCACATATCCCAGGACACGCGGCCAAGGATGGCTTTGAACTTCTGATCTTTCCTGTTCTACCTCTAGTTCTGGGATTCCATGTGTGCGCCACTATCTCTGGCTTATGCGGTGCTAGGGAAGAAACGCAGGGCTTCCTGAACTTAGGCAAATACTCTAAAAGAAAACGTCCTCACATCCAGAGTGTGAGGCCAAACCATGGCATAGTAAATGGCATCCTTCCACCTTCACGATGAACAGCAGCTACACTCAGTGGATCAGGCTGCCGCCCCGGGACCGCATCGCTTAGGCTCCTAGGATCCGGGAGTCACGGGTCGTGGAAGCCACAAACTTGAAGGGGGCAGGTGCGCGGGCCGCCTGAGTTATGGCGACCAGGCTGGCCACGGAGACTGTCCATTCGGACTGGGGGCGGGGACTACGGGGAACTAAGTGGCCGCGCCAGGAAAAGGGCGGGGCCACAGGAGCTGTCGGTCGGGAGAGGGGGCGGGGCCTGACGGCGTTGCTCGGCGGGCGGGACGACGCCAGCGGGCCCCCGGGGGGGAGGGACGGGGTCACGTGTGTACACAGCCCCCGCGGCGTGCGCGCCGTGAGCTCCGCTGTCTCCTGCGAGCCCAGCTGCCCGCCAGTGGCCGGTGCGCGGGCCGCCGCCCAGCGAGCGGTGAGTGGGGCCCGGGGCGGGGAGCCCCGATAGCTCCGTCCTGGGCGGGAGGGGATCGCGCTGGGCTGCGCTGGGCTGCACTGGGCGGGCGCCAGGGGCCGGGCGCGCGGTCCTGAACCCCCGGCGCGCGGCAGATCTGCTGCCCGCGACGGGCTCTCCTGGGACTCTACGGTTACCTCTGCGTCTCTTCTGAGGGTTGAGAGCATAGAGATAGCGGAACTGGCGCCGTCTGCCCTGGACAGTCACCAGGCACGGGAGACAACGCCAGAAACTAGAAACCCCAGGTGAAGGATGAGGTCTGCAGGCATGCCGACTAGGGCTAACTTGGTACCCGCTGTCCGGAACACCTGCCACTTTAGCGCG
Source organism: Myodes glareolus (assembly GCF_982192425.1). NCBI lineage: Eukaryota > Metazoa > Chordata > Mammalia > Rodentia > Cricetidae > Myodes > Myodes glareolus. The sequence continues at coordinate 105,698,821 of NC_142027.1, read as the reverse complement.
CCCCTTCTGTGATTACGCACTTGAGAGCTGCAATCCTGCTTATGTCCTGACCCAGCAGCCGGACATTTGTGTCCACCCCCACATCCACGTATGTATCAGAGGCAATTGATGACCTGGGGATAAGCTAGCTTTAAAAAGCTGTAAATTAATACCATTGAAATGGCTCTGACCATGTCCCAACGCCACTCGTACATAGGGGACTAGATACTACCGCTGAGAGTGCAAAAAAAGACACTATTAATAATTACACGAAGGGTATGAAGAATACCTACCACAAGGTCCAGATCTCTGGTGTCTTCCAGGGTACAGTGTGTCAGGGTGGACTTGGTGTGGATTCATGAGAAAGAGGAGACACATGCACCCAGAGCTTATGTGAGGGCTTACGGGGATTTAGGTCAGGAGGTGTAGGCTGAGCAGATCTATATGGTGGTGGAGAAATGAATGGTAAATGCCAAGTTGGGGGTAAATGCCTGTGTGGCTCACAGGCTGGAAGAAGGACTTTGTTGCTCCCTGGACTTTCCTCCTCACCTGTGATATACTTTGGAATTCTGAAGTGGTAATGATTCCCTCCTTTAGTGGCCCAAACATACTGAGATGCAAAGCCATGCCTCTGGGGAGTAGAACACAGGTCTACAGAGTAAGTGCTCATGACTGAATTTTCTGTTTTCCCTAAACCTGCCCCAGTTACTTCCTCTTGCCTGCAGGCTCCTAGGTTCCCTACAGCCAACGCTGGGCTTTCACTAACCTGAAAGTCTGGCTGGCCAGCACTGGGTCACATCGATCCCTAGGCTGTCAAAGGCCCAGGACTCCAATACCCCTGAAGCTTCATAGGGCAGAGGGGACTAAGTTTGCAAAGAGAAACTGAGTTTTCTGTCTTGTTTGAGATGTTGCTGACAGAGCCCCCGCACCCTAAGACAACGCAGAGGGGCAGAATGACAACCTGTGCACCCCAGTGCTCACCCTGGGGCCCGTTCATACCAACAGGAGGAGTGGCTAGGAGTTTCCCATCTGCATTGGGACCAAAGCAAACCCAGCCAGCAACTGTTGTGACCAGACCTACTGTGACAGGGTGGTAAAAATAGCCAGCAGAGCCATGATAAGATCTGTGGCTTCCAGCGCTTCCTGCAGGTGGAGCCACATCAGATAGAAGCTGGAGGCTATCGGAGCCCGCATGGGGTGTGTGCCTACCCAGTGACTGAAATGGAGAATCTCTCTGTGCTGAGTTTGCTCTTTGCGGTTCACAGGATGCCTCTTATTTATGTTTTTGTTGTTTCTTTCCCCCATCTTGCGTCTGAGAAGGCCTCAAACCTTGTTAGTCAGGGAAGAAGGTCAAGTTACCGAGTAAATTGAGAGCAAAAGCCTGAGTTCCATCTTGCTCCAGGGGAGACACAGCCCAGGGTCCCATGTAGGCACCCTGCCTGCTCTGAGGCAGGGGTGGTTTGGTCCCAACCTATCTATCCCCCATGCAGCTTCCTGCAGCTGGCAGGAGGTGGGCTCCTCTGCATAAATAAATACAGGGTGCTGCTGTATTTATGCATCTCAGGCAGGCTGCCTGGTCCAAGTTTGAGCCTCTCTAAACAGAGAGAGGGTGCTGTGCTGAATGTTTGGCCCATTCTCCTTCCTCTGCATTGTGAACTGTGAAAAGCAAAAGGCTATGAGAATCAAAACCACTCATGTACGTCATTTGGCTTTCTTATCACATGCCAGGAAGGTGCAGGGGTGGCTACAGGAATTAGCCTGCGCAATCCATGTGCGCAGAAAGCCTGCCACAGCCCCTGCCTTCCTGAGCCATGAGTTCCTACAGCAGAGCGAGCGTTGTTTACCAAGGCTTCTGGTCACTACTGCAAAGGGAGATAAACATCTAGAAGTCATTTTTGAAGCACTTTGGTTTCAGACACGCAACTAAAGTTGAGCATCTCCTGGTGCACAGCAGGCCACTTGATAACAAAATAACCCATCAGGCCTACAGCATCTGAAGGCCCGCTGTGATCGTTCGTATAGAGCTCTGAATGTCGAAGGAGTTAGGGCACGGCCACAGTCCTTTACTGGGGGCACCATATCCAGGTCTGCTGTCCTTACGTCTATATATCTCTGGCCAGGCACTGGGGCACAGCAGAGAAGGCGTCCCATTGGGGAGATGGTCTCATCCAGTGCCTGGCGGAGGGTCTTAGGAGAGGAGGGTCAAAGAGGTGTCCCCAAAGGTGCACTCAAAGACATACCAGATGAGCAGGGAGCAAGGCCTTTATATGCACGGGTGGGCTGACCTATATGTACATATGTGAACCAAGGGGCTGACTCGTGCCCTTGGAAGTCAAGAGAGGATATGAGGTCCCTTGGAACAGGAGTTTCAGAGGTTGTGGGCCAACACACGGGTGCCAGGAATTGAACCCAGATCCTCTGGAAGAGCAGTCAGTACTCTGATCCCCAAAGCCACCTCTTCAGCCCTATGCCTCAGTTTCTAATGGACACAGGTGTAACAGTTAAAACACAATCCTATAAACAATGGGGCACTGCTCCCAGTCCTAATGATTAGATTTGTGAAATGTCTCGTCTCGATTTCTTTCTTTTTCTTTTTTTTCCTGGATTTTTTGAGACCCTAGGTAGGCCAGGACCTGTAATGAAAAAGAGTGTTGTTTTTTTTTCTTTTCTCTCTTTAGGATGATACTGAGGATGAAGGTAGGCAAGTGGTTCCTGCTGAATCACCCTCAGCCCTGCCACCTCCTGCTAAGCCACACCTTCCAGACCTTTTTTTACTTTAAGGCAGGGTCTCTCTAAGTTGCCCACGCTGGTCTTACCTTACTCTGTAACCCAGACTGACTTTGAACTTGGGATCTTCCTACCCCAGCCTCTTGAGTAGGGAGGGTACCAGACTTGTGCCATGGCACCTAGTAGACAAATGGTGCTGGACTGTGGGGCAGCGGGCTACAGAGATGCCCAGCAGAGGATGGGATTGCCTGATTAGTAGACAAGGACTGAAATACGCAATATGAATGAGTCTGCTCCAGCCACATAGGAACAGGAAGACCCTCTGGGTCTGGGCCTGCCAGCATTGCCAGTCTCTTCTGGGGGCTGCTGCCTCTGGCTACTTCTGGCCACCCACTGTCATAGGAGATCACTATTTTTCACTCAGTCTGGTCATTTTGTTGCTAGAGAAATTCCCTAGTGACATTCTAATTTAGACCCCAGGGACTCTCAGAATAAGACATACAGAAAAGACGACAAGAGTCTCACCTTGAAATGCTTTTCACCGTCAGCCTGAGAATGGACTCTTGTCCTTAGAGACTGTGACCCCGAGCAGGGTCACTGCTGTGCTTGTGCTGAGCAGGGAGCCCCATGAGGGGTCCACTGCAAGACGCAAAGCTTCAAGAACTTCAAGTTACAAGTGGAACACCCTCTTCGCCCCCCCCACTACTTCCCTTCCCAATTCCACATTCCCTGGAAAGCAGTGAATACAAGCCAGCAAAGCCAGTTATTTATCCTGTGGTTTAATACTAGAGTAACACCAAGAGGCTCCCTGTGCCATCCCCAAGCCCAAGCAGACTACATTTGCAAAGCTTCTGCCACATGTGGCCATGTCCCCAGAGTGAATCCTGGAAGGCCTTTCTTGACATTTGCTTTGGTAGCCGCACTCCCGCCCCCCGTCGTCCCCACCCCGTCGCCCCCCCCACCCGCCATGAAGGCTCATGTGCAGTGTGTCTCTTGAGCCCACGTGCTTTCCTGCCCAACCTCCCTCCGTTTTCCTCTTCCCAAGTGTCAGTTGACAGAGTCTGAGCGAAAGGTCACAGACCAGCTTCTGTTGCTCTCATGACAGCCATGGAAAAGACTAGATTGCTGTGCCCAGTATTTCCTGGGCTTAGCTAGCACAAGGGCACCCTCGGTGCCTTATCTCCTCCCTCCCCCCTCCACCACACACTCACATGCTTGGGAGGAGTTTCCTAATCTAAATCTGGGGAAACTGAGGGATGGGTGGCAATGACCTCCTAACCAGAGGGGCATAAGGGCTGGCACGAAAGCCTCAGCCCCTGTGCCTGTCTGCCACAGGAAGACGGGCTGAGTGTCCCAAGAGCTCTGTGCCCACAGCCTCACTACCCCCACGTCCAGCAGGCCACACCCACATTTTCACACTCCTTCCTGCAGTGCAGCATACATCAGGCCAGGGATCTAATCAGCGTCTGTAAGTAAGGATGCTATCCAGGGCTTGGCACAATGACTCATGCCTGTGATCCCAGCATGCAGGAGGCTGAGGCAAGAGCATCAGGAGTTGAAGGCAAGACTGGCCTTCAGAATGAAACCCTGTTTAAACAAACAAATAGTAACAACAGAACCTCAACCCTTTTTTTAGGGCTAGCACAACCGTGCCTGAAACACCCTGATGTGGCATGTTAGGGACACAGAAGCCCTAGGTTCCCTGTAGGGACAGCAGTGCCCACTGTGCACCTGTTTCTATCCCATTCTATCACTCAGGCCCAGTGGCCACTGCCATCTTAGCCCTGGCATAGTTAAGGAGAGGAGCATCCACACTGTTGGATCCCTGATGCTCAGGACCCCAGATCCTCTGGTCTGTAGCATATGACCCTGCTGTTCATCACGGGTGCCACAGGGTGGGCTGTGCAGTGGAGCAAACACCACAGGGTGCTGTGACACTCAGTCCTGTCTGCACCCAGCTCTGAGCAGGGACCTGGTGATTGGCAGTAGTGCCACAGAGTGCCCTGATCAATGGCCTTGAGATTGTCCAAGGGTGAGCCAGACATACTGGGCACACTTGGAATCTCAGTACTCAGGGAGCAGAAGCAGGAGGATCACAATTTGAGGCCAGCCTGGGCTACCTAGTGAAACCCTTGTCCCAACAAAACCCAAGGCCCCGGAGTTAAATGCTCAGGGCCCAGCCTGGATAGACACTTCTTAGGAACTCAGGTCAACAGAGGAGAGCTGTGTTGCTAAAGATTCCATCTTGCAGGTCTCCATGGGCTGGGATCCAGATGAGGCTTACGTTCTTTAGTGCTCTGGGATGGCCCAGAATGGGGGAGATAACGGGGCTGCAGGAAGGCATCTCTGCCTCCCACCCTTGAGGGCACTGGACAGGAAGGGCTGTCCAGCAGGAGGCCCGCAGCCAAGTCCTCAGAAACTCAAGGGTAGTGTCTGAGGAAAGAGCCACCGCCTAGGTGCCCACCGGCCTGCTCAGCTCCAAGTACTAATTAGGCCTCACCTCACCCGGATGGAGGCGGCGCTCATTACGCGGCCTTTCTGTCAGACTTGAAGGGTGACGAACAGGTTGGCTGAGGTCATCCCGGAGTCAGCAAGGCGGCTTGGGCAGGAAATAGGAATGCAGAGCCCCAAGTTCCTCCCTGGTGGCTATTCTGAGCTGCCACCCTGGCTGGGGTGAGGGACTGTCTTTGCAGCCATTGTCTTTCCCTCCAGTCTTCTGGCAACACCTTGCAAGGGCCCCAAGCAAATTTCAGTGCCATCTGGACTTGTCACACGCAAGAGCGCCTCCCACACCGTGGTCCCGATGCCTGGTCTGGTCTGCTCTCAGCCCTCTGTGACACCTGTGCCCTGCTCTTCCCTTTGCTACATTGTGGGACAGAGGAGGAGAGGAGGGGAAGACAACATGCTGAGGGCTCCAGCTGAGTAAGGGCCATCTCTGTCCTCCACACAGCAGATGTGCCCCATGCTCAATGAGGCTGGCCTCCTCGCCCTCTCCTTCGTCCTCTGCTGACTTCACATGCTGGAACCTTAAGAGTTTTCAGCTGAGGTTGTGCTTCTGTTGCTAGTCTCATGGTGTGCGCGTGAGAGAGAGAGAGAGAGAAAAGGCAGGAATGTGGAAGCCAGAGGTCAACATCCGGTGCCGTCTTCTCCATTTTATTTTTGAGGACAGTCTCACTTCTCACTGATTCATCTAGACTGGCTGGCCTGCAAGCTCTGGGGATCTGCCTGGCTTTGCCTCCCCAGTGCTAGGGTTACAGACGTACAGTGTGTCACCCCTAGCCTTCTATACAGATCCTGGAGGTCTGGTCCTCATGTCTGCACACAAGTGCTTTGGCGACTGATCCATTCCACCCCCTTACCCTTTTATGAATGTAATTAAGAAAACAAAAGCAAGTATGAAAGAGGGCAGGTGAATCACCATATCATTAATGAATTTGTTAACGAACTGACTGCAGTCCTCTTGGGTAGCCTAAGGCCTGTGTGGCCCTAGCTCCTTTGCTCGCTTAGACAAAGTTCCCCTCTGGGGTGAGGAGATGGCCAGAATGAGGGACATGCTGACCTACTATATGAGGGCGCCCAGAGAAGATGGGAGTGAGCGTGGGCCTGGTGTTGGCCGGATTCTGAGGGTTAGTGGGCAGCATCATGGCCATGTGGAGAGGGAGGGAGAGGTGTGGGCTGCCACAGCATCCTCTGGGGGTACTTCTAGAGGAAGACACATTTGGACTCAGTGGAGCCTGAAACTAACTTAACAGACCAGCTGCGGGGAGGCTGGGCCTTCAGAGACAGGGAGGGCAGAAGAGACCAAGAGCCCCTCTGATGGTGTGGGGGCCGCTCAATGGTGGAGGGACTCAGCAAGGTTGGGCTATGAGTGTGAGGAGCCTGTGACTTGACAAGCAGGAGGAATGACAGGGTCAGGGGCTAGCCTGGCCTGGCCTGAGAGGTGTGACCTGGTACTATGTCTGAGGGATGTGGGAAATCAAAGGAAACCTGGGTAGAAATGGCAGGAATTGTGGGGGAGGGCTTCGGGGATGGGAATAGCCCGATCGAGAGCGGAAGGAAGGCATGGTGAGGGCGAGAGAGACAAGCGGAAGAAGGTGGTGCTGGGAAAGATGGCTGAGAGGTGAGGGGCGGGAGGGACCCTGAAGTGTGATGGGCCGGTGGGCAGTGCTTTTTGACTGGAGGGAATGAATGTTTTCTCCCTGGTTGCAGCAGTTGGAGGGGCTCCAGAAGCTGGGTCATGAATGAACACTGCAGAGTGTGGCGGACACCTGCTAGGCTTCCAGCTCAGCTGTCCCCACCTTGCTGCCTGGGGTGCCGCCTCCCTGGAACTTCCCGGACACTGTCAGGTACAGACTACACCTCTCTGGAGACCATCATATTCCTTCACAGTCTCCCGCTGGTGTGTGAGCCAGTTTCTCAGGAAGGAAATTACCAGATGGCCTGGCTAACTGGAAAGACAGCCTAGCCCAGGTCAGAGGGTAGAAACCAAATCATTGTTCACTGGCTACAGGAAGGCCATCTTCTCCAACAGCAAGGAGAACAGGAAGGAAGTGAAGATGTAGGGAGATAGGAACCCTGAGAGGCCTGTGAACACATCCACACCCACACGCCATGGAGGTCAGCCTCCCTGATCCCCTTCTGTGGCTAAGGAGGGCATCTGGCTGAGGCCCCTGGACTCACTGAGACACTAGTGTTAGGTGCCTACAGCCTCAACAGGTGGAAGCCCCCCTGAAGGGTGTCCCAAGGGGAACTGCCTAGACTTAGGGTCCCCATGGCCAGAGCTCTGCAGCCAAGCCCAGGGACCGGGTGAGGTTCTAGGGCCTTGCCTGCTGCGTCCACCTGTCATTAGGCCATACCCAGCTGTTCCTCCCCAAGCTGCAGCCTACACCTTAAGGTGGGAGGGACACTTTCAGGGTGGCCACAGGGACATTCCCAGGGCAAAGAAGATGGGACGCAGGCTCTAGTGACACTCTGTCAGACCTACACCCCTAACATGGATGTCGCAGCCCACACAGCCACTCTGCTTTTAGGATCTCCCTGCTAGGAGGAGGCACCTCCTGGGAGCAACATCGTAGTGAACAGCAAAGAATATCACTTTCAGAAGATAAATGAAAGCAACCATTCTGGTTTTTTTTCCCATCTGAAATAGGAGTTCTGACGAGTAAGAGTATCTTGAACAGTAGTTAAACCTAGCTTCTGGAAGAAGCTTATCAGCTGCTCGGCACCCACAAGCGGCCCAGAAACAGCCTCTGCAGGGCATCCAGGCCAGATAAACGGTGCTGTGCCGCTCTCAGACCTAGGGGCCAGGCCATGGCAGGTAGCGTGTGAACAGAGTGAATTCTAACCAGACACTGTTCCACACGATGCTTCCCCTGGAGCCCAGATGCTCGCCCAGTGCAGGCCCTAAGCCCTACCTCCTGCTCCACTTCTTCTTACTGCAGGCCATTAGCAGTCTGGGCAGCTGCTGTGCCCACCAGGCTGCATGGGGGCACAGTGGGGCAAGCAGTCCTGCCAGGAACAGCACTCTGTAGCCAAAGAGTAGGTCCTGTCTGCTCTTGTGGTCCCCAGCAGGTCACATGCACGTACATCTGGAAATGCACGTGTGGGAGGCTACAGACCCCCTACCCCAGCTCTAATGTTTTCCATTCTAAGCCTGCCCTGTGCTGCTGCTGTGCCTTCAAAGAGCCTTGTGTGTCCCTGGGCCTGCAGTGAACGCAGCCAGCATCTCTATGGCAGAGTCTCAGTGAGGTCCAACTATTTTGTCCTCAGTTCTACAGACAAACGTCTGTTCAGTTCATTTCCTCAAGAGAAAAGGAAACTTAGGGCCGAACTAAACTAAGCTCTGGGTCTCAGGACCTGAGCTGCCTATACCCAACCTGCAGGCCATCCCCAGGGGCTGGATGCTCCGTGGGACAGATGCAGAGGCCCCAAGCACAGAGCAGAGGGTGTGAGCACACTTGCTCTGGAGGGCAGACTATCCAAGTGCCGCCTCCCCTCTCGAAACCAGCTGTAAACACAGATAGGGAGGGGCCTCCACGCCTGCCAAGGGAGGCAGCGACCGCGTGAGTAATTGACTCAAGGAAAACAAGTGCAGCAGGAGTGTGCGCCACGCTCACGCGCATCGCTGGCTGCTGCAGAGTGGCTGGGATTCCCGAGACACGGGCCCTGGCTCTGCCATGCTGCCTGCTGCTGGCCTCTGGAGTCCACAGTATAAAGGAAGGAGGGACTTGTGATAAAGGTAGGAGCCTGGTGGCTGTCACTCACTGCTACTGGCTGAGTGGGGCTGAGGATGAGCAAGCCAGGGAGGGCAGCCCCATGGGAGGAGAGAATTGATAGCCTGCCACTAGTGAGAGTCTCACAGACATGGAGGGACAGAACAGAACCTGAGTTCCTGGACAGGTTTACTCAAATAAGAGTGCTGTAGATGCAGGGTCTGAGAGAGCTGGAGGGCACGGTCCCTGTCGTCAGTGTTGGGGAGCTTGTTCTCATCAGGGGACCCGGGGGCTCTCATAGCTCTGTTCCATGCTGAGGAAGGAGGGTTGAAAGGGGACCAGGTGGAGAATAGCCATAAAGCCTGGGTCCATACAGCTACACAAGACCAGGTCAGCAGGAACATGGCTGTGGGCTGGTGACCAGGAGAGGACAGAACACTCACTAATATCAGCCACAGTGGCCACAGAATACCCACTGTTCCCTGGAGACCGTGGAGCTGTGGTCTGGTGGATGAGATTCCCATAATGTGTGCTCTGTTCAGCCACCACTGGCCACAAAGCCAGGCAGCCTGGGAGAGCCAGTGTGCCTGGAGACTGGGCCTTCTGTGCTGAGTGTGCAGGGAGGTGCTGCAGAACAGAAGCAACAGCAAAGTAGACCCTGCAGAGTGACCAGAATAACAGAGAAGCCACAAAGAGGTACCTTCAGGAGGGAGCCAGGAGGGTAGTGCTGGGGTACACTAACCCCCAGTAGCCACTTTCTAGCCCCCTCCCATGAAACAGCAAGCAGGGGGGTCACCAAGTGAAACCCATGTCTGGTGGAGGATACAGCAAGCATTTGTCCTTGAAGGAGGGCAGAGCCACTTATAGCACTTCCCAGGACCCCACTCCATGGCCTTGCTTTTTGTTCATCCACTGTCCTAGCTGCTGGGGGCACAGGCTAGGACTTACTAGTGTCTTTACTCAGTAGCCTCTCATGTGCATCCAAATGAGGGTCCCAGCATTACCTGCTAAGCTGAACCCTGCGTGCCTGACCTGGGGAGGAAGAGGGTACAAGCTGATGTCCAGAAATGCACAGTGCACCTGGCATCAGAGTGATAGCTATCACTGGAACAGACTATAGCGTGGGTCTCTCCATTTTCCTCCCGATGAGCCTCCCCATCCCACCCGGACCCTGCTGCCAGCCTGTGCATCTGTAGTGTCCCTCACGGCAGGAGGACCTGCCACTCAATGCCCTGACCCATAGCACAGTCCGTACCCTCCTGTATGCTGTGTCGAGCAAGTGGAGAACAGCGCTTGGGTGGCACAGCTTCCTCCCAGTGGGGGCCTAAGGCTGGCAGGACCAGCGCCAACACCAGCAGCCTGGCTTCCTAGCTGTGTCCCCTGCACTCTGGGAAATGGGAATGTTCGCTTCCAGTGTGTCTGTTCAGATGCTTTCTCTTTTTTGGTTGTGTGGGCAGGGGGTCTGGTTGGACCGAAGTACGGTTTGAATGTAAGGTTTCCCCTAAAGAGCATGTCCCTGAAGAACAAGTAAAGAGGAATGCTCTCTGTAGATGCACTTGCCAAACTCTCGTTAGTTACATCAGGATTAACTGGACAGACTGCAACACGGGCTCTATGCTGCCCCATAGGTCAGTGACCCTGGGGGAGGAAAAGGAATGCCTGGGCTCACCCAGGCCTCCCACATCTCCCAGCATTGGTGGATTTGGGTGCCCACAAACCCAGCAAGCCTCAAGAGTTAACTACAAAGGGCCAGCCATTTGAGGAAAATTATGTGGGCACAATGGAGCATCCACGCTAGGCCCCCAGGCATCACCAGCCTTAGAGGCGCCTGGGCCTCCGGTTGCTACACAGCTCCAGAGCAGTAGCTTTTCCAGGCCCTGCTCGCAGGGTATGGGGGGGGCTACAGGTGTACAACACTCATATCCCACATTTGCTCACGTGTGCTTGTGCTGGGGGACACCTGATACCGTGCACCAGGCAGACACGAGAGTGGGTGGGGACAGCCATCAGGTGAGGACGGTGGTTGGGGCAGCCCAGCACAGGATGTGGTTTGAGGTTGTGCGGGTTCTGTCCCCCCAAAGCCCCCAGTGCCAAAGGCAGCAGGAGTTCTGATGGTGGTGAGAAGCCCAAGGCACGGCTGGTGTGGCCACGGCACAGGAGGGCACGTGTAACATGCTTCTAAAGGCTTCTGCTGAGGAGTCTGGTGGCTCACCTGGAACTCTGATTTCCTTCAGAAACGGTCCAGGAGTCTCACCATGGCTGTGAATGTCCCTGAAGTCTCAGAGGCCTGGCTCCAGCCTGCAGACACACACACACACACACACACACACACACACACACCCCTACATATGCAGGAGTACTTCCTGGATCTAACTCTGTTCCTTCTCTCTCAGCAGAGCTGTGAAGCTGGGGTGAGCTGCCTGCCATGTGGAGCTGTGGCCCACTCAACAGCACAGCGTGGGGCGAGGAGCCGCTGTGCCGGAACCTGCGTCTGGGGCTCTGGGTCCTCTCGCTTCTCTACCTGGGAGCAGGTGTCCCTGTGGGCTTGGGCTACAATGCCCTGCTGGTGCTGGCCAACCTGACCAGTAAGAACAGTATGACTATGCCGGATGTGTACTTCGTGAACATGGCTGTGGCCGGGCTGGTGCTCTCAGCATTGGCACCTGCATACCTGCTGGGCCCCGCCCACTCCAGGTGGGCCCTGTGGAGCCTCAGCAGCGAGGCCCATGTGACACTGCTCATCCTGTTCAATGTGGCTTCCCTGGTGATCATGTATTCTACTGCCCTGCTGAGCCTTGACTACTACATCGAACGTGCCCTGCCACGTACCTACATGGCCAGTGTGTACAACACCCGGCACGTGTGTGGCTTCGTCTGGGGTGGGGCCATGCTCACCAGCTTCTCCTCTCTGCTCTTCTACATCTGCAGCCATGTGTCTTCACGCATCGCTGAGTGTGCCCGGATGCAGAACACGGAGGCCGCCGACGCTATCCTGGTGCTCATCGGCTATGTGGTGCCAGGCCTGGCTGTGTTGTATGCGCTGGCACTCATCTCAAGGATTGGGAAGGAAGACACGCCCCTGGACCAGGACACCAGCAGGCTGGACCCCTCGGTGCATAGGCTGCTGGTGGCCACCGTGTGTACACAGTTTGGGCTCTGGACGCCTTACTACCTGAGCCTGGGGCACACAGTGCTGGCCTCACGGGGGAGGACCACAGAGGGGCATTATCTGGGCATCCTGCAGGTTGCTAAGGACTTGGCCAAGTTCTTGGCCTTCTCAAGCAGCTCCGTGACGCCGTTGCTCTACCGTTACATCAACAAAGCCTTCCCCGGCAAGCTCCGACGGTTGGTGAAGAGAATACACTGTGGGCACCGGCACTGCTCCCCTGACCCTGTGGGGATCCAGCAGGTGATGGCACAGGCGTAGCTCACCCCTCCCTGGTCTTCAGTCCCAGGAGAGGACTTGACCACAAGGAACACTAAAATCCACCTGGACGCACAGCACTTTGTTCACCAAGCACGGCGCTGCCACCCCCAGGAGACACGCTGAGAACAGAATGGCACGGGGGGCACTTCTCTGACATGTTCTATGTGCCCCCCTAAAAGGCCAGTCTTGGTTTGACGCTGCCTTGTGGAAAGCGGCGGTGCCTTGTGCTAACGGGCTGCTTCTGACTAACCTCCCCACCTTCCCCGCAAGGTGTGTGCCTTTCTCCCAGGGACATCTTCAAGGTCCATGTCCTCCAACGCAGGCTGACCTTTGGCCTCCCTGGCATTTGGGCTTTCTAAATGAAGTGATGAAATCTAAAGCCAGTATTTATACTTCATATTGACACAATACTTGATTCTCCTCTCTCTTTTTTATTAAATAAAAAGAAGTGTTAGAAAACGCCTGATATTAAGATACAAACAGCACAAGGGAGCATGGCTGTCGCTGGTACCGATGTCACAGCTTGAGGACAGGACAGTGCCTGTCGGGCCTGAACTGCTGACAGCGATAGCCGTGCGTGCTGGACCTCTCTCCAGCCACACATACCTGGCTACCTCTCTCCTAGAGAACTTAGTACAGGCCCGTCCTTCCAGGGCCTCAATACATGCACATCAGTAAACAGAAGAAAGTACTCTCTCCTTAGCGTAGAAACCGTAGGACCCCAGGACAGAGCTCTGGATGTGGTAAAGTGTTGGCCAGGCAGGATGGTAGGAGGCCAGGTGCCCCAAGGTGACCAGGGACTGGCATCCAGGTTAAGGGCCCTGCCTGGTTGGTTTCACACAGCTGTGGGGTGGTACAGGATGAGGCTCGCCTTCCACAGGTGTCTGGGTCCAGGCCTCACCCACATGCCTCTGGGGCCTTGTGTTTGGTAATTAACTACTCTAACACGTGGGCATGAAAAGAATTCCCACCACCCCCATCCCATCACTGTCACCACCCCATTCTCTACGGTTACATTGCAAGCCCACAACTCCTTGCTCCCAAGTTCTAGAGATCTCCATATGATCGTCTAACCTGCCTGTCTCCGCAGAGGGTGGGTGTGAGGTGTGATCCATATTCACTGGCCTTCCTACATGGCCCTGAGGCTGTCCTAGTTGCTTGGGAACTTCAGCTAAGAGTAAGTTTAGTTTTATCTATTCTATGCAAACTACATCCCCTCGGATGGTGAGTGCCGGAGTTAATCTGGCTTAAGGAGAATTATTGAGGTGCACGAGGTCCTTAGCCCTAGCTGTGATCCACTGGGCACGCTCTGTGGGGCCTAGTTCTCAAGGGTAAACCACAAGGCTAGGTTAGTCAAAAGTCTCAGAATTGCTTCTGGCTGTAAAGTGTTGCTTTGAGGTTTTTAAAATGGCAAGCCAAGCTTTCCCTGTCCTCCTGGACGCACAGTTGAACGAAGGTTCTGAGGCTGCCAGGGTCCCAGCCCACAGCCACACCGACTACCAATGCTTGCTGAGGAAACAAGAACCCTCACCATGAAGGTTCTAGCTGGGCCTAGCCCGCAGGCCAGCTGTAGTTCTTCTCTGGTGAAAGCAAGCCCAGGGGCCAAGGTCAGGGCAAATAAAGTCAGCCTAAGCTTTGTGGGCCACAGGGGAAACAGGATTCAGATGGGCGGGGCTGTTCATGATATCGGTGTCCAGCTTAAAGCAGTCATTGCCCTTGCTGACCATTTTACACCCTTTGGCCCAGGTAGAGGACCTGGGAGGGGCAGACCCCAGGTCCAGGAAGGGCTCTGTGTCCTGGAATCCTTCACCCCAGTCATTCCCAAGCAAGGTGGGGAGAGGCCCAAATGTTCCTTTGTTGCATTTTTCTCAGTGGCCTTAGGGATAAACTGACCATGTTCTAGGGGACCCTCGAAGGACCAGAATCCAGGACCCTGTGACTGGCATCAACTGTCTAGCCACTTGTCCTGCAGGGACAGCCCAGTGGACACCCAGCTGTCTGCTTGGGTGGAGCTGCACATGGCTAGAATAGTGGCCATCTGCAATGCAGACCTTCCCTGCACAGACCCCTAGTGTGATGCGCCCTCCCACCCAGGACCCTATTCCCACCACCTGCCTCCTCGTCCCAGGCCAACCACAGCCACCCAAGCACCACACAGTCACCGGTGCTCTGATATCTGTCTGTGAGTCTGTGCTGAGTTCATCCTGGGAGCCCCCACTGTCTGCGTTCCAATTCTTTCTCCCAAAGTAGGAAAGAACCTAACCACGTAGAGAAGAGGCCACTGCAACAGCCGCGCATGCGCACAATGCTTTCTCGCATGGGTTTTAGATGCCAGGCAGGATACGCAGTTCCCCAAGGATCGCTAATTTGGCTGTCAACACTTCTTGATGGTTATAATTTACGATGAATGCTCTTATTTTCATTAACTCACAAGAAAGCCTGCGGTGTGTCGTTACTTAGGATTCCAGAAAGTGACCTTTCTCTTTGATTTCCTTCACGATGTCACATGACATGGCAGAGGAAACCGGAGCCAGTGCTCTTTGGGGCAGATATACCCAGGAACCACAGACACCTGTTCTTTAGAGAAAGCATTCGGCAAAGGGCAACCCAGGGACAGGATGATAAACTGCATGTCTGCTTCTCGGGAAGATGGGGGCTTTCCCATTCCTGACCGACGGGATCCACCCCAGTGGCTGGATCCATTTGCCAAATTCTGTGACTGTGAAAAAGAAACTACTGATGAGATTCACACATCTGAATACTATTAAATTATTTAACACTCATCACCCTGGTTCCTTTTTTTTTTTTTTTTAAATGGTGGGGAGAGATCGAACACCAGGGCTTTGCACCAGTGTGGTAAGCACTGCAGTCAGGCCCAATGTCTGGATTCCTAAAACATGCATTTCTAGGGGTATGTGAAGTGTATCAGGAATCAGAAAACAGTCCCTCGACACTGGCTGTTTCTGGGCTGGAGATGTATGTAGCTCAGCGCTGGAGTGCCTACTTATCACGCACGAAGCCCTAGGTCTGCTCTCCAGCAGCTGTGTGACCCTGGTGTAGCGATGCACACTGGCAACCCCATCATTTGGGAGGTCACAGGAGTTCAAGGTTGGCTACAGAATTGAGTTTGAGCCCAGCTACAGGAGACCGTGTCTCAAGAGAAGAGGAGGTTGCTCAGGGCAGGAAAGATAGCTCAGTGATTATAAGGACACTGGCTGTAATCCAACTGTGGTGGCTCACACCTTTAATCTCAGCACTGGGAGACAGAAGCGGGTGGATTTCATAGTTCAAAGCCAGCCCGGTCTACAGAGTGAGTTCCAGGACACCCAGGGCTACACTGAGAAATCTTGTCTCGGAAAAACAACAACACTGGCTGTTTTTCCTGAGGACCTGGGTTCAATCCCCCGGACTGACATGGTGGTTCACAACCACCTGTATCTCCAGTTCCAGAGGATCTAATACATTCTTCTGGCCTCTATAGGCACACATTACACATGAATAAATATCACACTCTTTCTTTAAAAGGTTGTTTCCACTCAATATAAATAACATTTTTAGCTTACTCTGTAGTTTGTCTACAGAATTACACGAAGCTGATAAGCCAAGCATTACTCGGATGCCACATGCCCTGTGGTTGCTGCAGATCAGCAAGCCTTAGGGGTGACAGAGGGAACTTGAACCTGTCACTCCGCCAGCCACAGATTAGCAAGGGAAAGGCGACACCCACGCACTGTCCTACTTCTTCCCCAAATGTCACCCGTCTTTAGGGACAGGCTGAGGGTATGCTCATGGCCTAGCAGCTCTCCTGGAGCTTCTGGAACACATGGGAGGGTCCGTCCCAGCAGCAGCAGCTGACCCTACTTAGCACGTGGTGCTGGGCGACAAGTAAACAAGTGACAACCTGGGAATGATGTTTGTGAAGGAGACCCGGTGCTATCAGCAAAGAGCACACAGCCTGCTGGATCTTGCTGCATGCATGTGGGAATGAACGTGCATCGGGGGTGCTTTTCCCGGCACTCTTATGCTGCAGCCGGCGTCAGCAAAACCAAGAGCTGAGGTCAGGGGAGGCCAATCCAGTGGGTCCAACTTAACTTGAGGCCAGGTCACCCTCTTTGGAGGATCTCCATGGTCCTCTCCATGTTTGGGCATGCCAGGGCAGTGCAAGGACTGAACTCCAGCAGTGAGTCTCCTGGGCCTCCTACACTGTTAGATGTATGACTCAGGGACCCTGAGAAATACCCCACTGAGTTCCTCAGGTAATGGGGAAAATTCTTCAACTGCCCTCAGCAAGTGAGACATTCCCGAGGCCGCAAGCCCAGGGCACATAGCTTCCAACGCCACCTAGCATGCCCCCACAGTCTGCAGAAAGGACTGGACCATGGAATACAGGAACTTCCTAAGGTGGGCGTCCAATAGTGGCAGAGGTTACGCTACGCCATCACATGCACTTCAGCTCTCAAGAGGGAAGGCAGCATCCACCACATTCCCAGATCTAGTCACTGGTTCCTTCTGGGGCATGCATGAGGCCTCCGGGACTTTTTTCCGATCCTAATCTGAGAAACATCAGAGCCAAGTCTTGGGGCTTCCTTTCAAAGGAGGGCTGGATGAGTCAGGCTTCTGCCACTCAGCTCCCCTAGCCGCCCCCAGTGACGGAGTCAGGGTGCTCCTGGCTGATGAGTCAGGCCGCAGTTCAGGAAAAGGGAAGAACTTAAACCCCACCCCTGCTGGAAATACATTCACCATGTGTTCTGACCACCCCACACCCTACTCTCCCTCCATTTGTGTGCGTGTATGCAATATGCATGTGTGTGCATACATGTCTGTTCGACTATGGGTGCATGTCTGAAGAGGGGGGTGATCACGCATGTGGAGGTCTGAAGTTGGGGGTTGGTAACATTCTTGATTGTTCTTCCACCTTACTTACAGAGGCAGGGTCTATCTTTTAATCAAACCCAGAGCACACTGATATGGCTCGTCTTGCCAGCCAGCTTGCTTTGAGGACCCATCTCTGTCTTCACGGGCTGGGATCATGGGTGGACCGCCATGCCTACCTAGAACTCACATGGATTCTGGGGACCCAAACTCAAGCTGTGTAGCATGTGCTTTAACAAACACCAAATCATTTCCTCAGTCCCCACCTTGAGATCATTGGCTGGGAAAACAAGGGCAGCTAACCATACACCTGTATTCCCTCAGCCTGTGTGCTCACAAGAGCCAGGGTGGAGACAGCTTGTCCTCTGACAGACAGGCAGACGCGTCTCTCCAGCACAGGAGGACCGTGGCTGTGAAAGGATGTCCACCACCCACACAGCTCCCTGGGAATCTCAAGGGACACTCCGAACACCCAGCAGCCTGCCTCCCCGACCCATGAAAGGAGACACTATCTCTGGGGCTCCGAGGAACTTTCTAGAATGACAGAAACAGTCTCTCAATGGGCCATTGGATTTGTGGCTGCTTGCACCTGTCAGAACCTGGAGATCCTCAGTGTCTCCCGAGGAGGTGACAAGGATGGCCAGCGCCATCCCAGCGCCATCATGGATGACACAAACCTGGGAGACGCGTACAGAATGCTGTAATGTGAAAAGTGCTTTCGCTTTCAAGCTATACAGCCTGTCTTAGACTTTGCTAGCTAGGTTCACGGTTTCTGTCTGAAAAAGGCTTGTTTCCAGAGCTCCACCCAGTGGCCGCCGATGGACTTGCTATCGGTGGACTTCAAGCATTTACCCCATGATCCTTGGCAAATGTGGGTCTGGGGATGACAGTTGGTCTTTGCCACACTATGGCTAAGCTGAGGGACATGGCTCCCAAAGGGATGGGGGTTCTGTCACTGGCCATTCCTTCCCTCTGCTGAGGAGGACACTTGCAGCCAGGGCTGCTTTCTGGCAGCCTTCTTGCCCACAAGGTCCCAAGCTACAGTCTTCTGAAGTCCTAGAGGCTGGTCCTCCGCATTCTAGCCAACAGGGGTGAAAACTCCACATGCTGCAGTGGTAAGGCATGGCTGTTGTGTGTACAGGCTGCTCTGTGGGTGGGACTGCTACCACGTGGGGCTCCCAGGTCACACCTGCTGTGGCAGACACTCAGAGGATGTGGGGAACATGGACAAGGCTCCACTCTCCAGGCTCCAGTGGCTTCTTAGCAGGAGTCTTGTCTCACGAACCTGGCATTCTGTCAGGCATCCCTAGATTCCCCTTTACTGTGCCTTCGGGGAAGTCCAAGGGTCCTGGCCCTGCTCAGCGAGCCTAGGTTATTTAGCTACAGGTTCCCAAGTTCTATGTATGAGATGCAGGCAGCCGGGAGGATAGAGATCTCCTCAGGTCTTGTGGATCTCTGATGCCCTCTTGGTCAGCCACACATTCAGGACACAGGCTCTCTGCAGCCACAGGAAACTGCCTTGACTAGTACTAAGCCCACTGTGCTGGTTTATATCAACTTGATAGGACCTAGAATTACCTATGAGACAACCTCACATGTTGGTCAAGGATTTCCTAGATTGGGTTAACTAAAGTGGGGCCCCTCCCTAAATGCCGGCAGCTCCATTCCGTAGGATGGCATCCCAGACAATAAAAAGGAGAAAGCAAACAAAGTATCCGCCTCCCTCTGCTTCCTGACCACAGACACAATGTGACCAGCAGCTACCACTGCGTGCCTTTGCCTTTCCTGCCACGATGGACTGTATCCTCTCAAACCAGGAGCCCCAAATCAACCCTCCCTGACGCAGAAAGGAGAAAGTAGCCGAAAGTGTCAACACAGCGCAGGAGAGGCCGGGCTGCGACTACACACACTCATACAAGGCAGCACAAATGCACACAAACATGCGGCCCCAAGGCAGCTCTCTCTGCACAGCAAGCTGGGGCGGTGGGGAATAGCCTCAGGTGCAGACACAGCTCAGGACTGTGCCTGCCAAGGGCTCAGCATGCTTGGGGTCACATCATGGCTTCACTCTGAGATTCCTTGTGTCTGACTCAGGCTACATGTCTACTGCAGCCCAGTGTTAGAGCCTCGGGCCACAGCTAGGGGGGTGGAGAGCAGAATTGGGACAGAGTAACCCCAAGTTCTCTCATTTAAAGAGGCAATGGCAAAGGGTGGCATCCTAGTTGGGGTTCCTGTTGCTGTGATGAAATGCTAGAACCACAAGCAAGTTGGGGAGGAAAGGGCTTGTTTGGCTTTCACATCTTCCACAGAATATTTCATCACAGAAGTTAGTCAAGACAGGAACTCAAGTTAGTCAAGGCAGGAACCTAGGGGCAGGAGCTGAAGCAGAGGCCTTGGGGGGGGGGTGCTGCTTACTGACTTGCTCTCCTTGGCTTACCCAGCCTGCTTTCTTATAGAACCCAAGACCACCACCCACAATGGTCTGAACCTTCCCTTTCAATCACTAATTGAGGTAATGCCCTAGAGGCTTGCTTACAGTCCAATCTTATGGAGGAATTTTCTCTCATCCTTGTTTCAGATGTCGCGAGCCTGTGTCAAACTGACATAAAATTAGCCAGCACAGTGCTGGGTGGTGATTAAAGTGCATGCCTTTAATCCCAGCACTTGGGAGGTAGAGGCAGGTGGATCTCTGAATTCTAGGTCAGTCAGGGCTATACAGAGAAACCCTATCTTAAAAAACAAACATCACAAAATTCAAAACCAAACAAACATCAACAACAACAACAACAAAATTACTGGGAACATGGCTCAGCTGGTAGAGGGCCTGACCAGCATGCACAACGCCAGGAGTTCCAACCCCAGCGTGGCATGAACCAGGTGTGGTGGTGCACACCTGTAACCTCAGAACTTGGGAGCAGAGGCAGGGAGATCAGGAACTGAAGGTTACAGAGCTGGATGCCAGACTCAAATCTATCTCTAAATTCCTAGAAAGGGCCTGCAGCTGCCACTGGAGTCAGCCAGAGATGATCAGTTGGCAGTGCACTGGGGACACAGTACGATGAGGCCCACGACAGACCCCAGGTCCAGCCTGCACAGACTCACTAACTGTGCCAGGTGAGGACGAGCTCCAGGCTGACAAGGGACAGAACAACTGGTGTTCAGGCAGTGTGGGCGCTTGGGCCAAAGAGCCTGCTAAGCAGCGTGTCCACGTCACTACAAGTGAGGAAAGATGCCAGGCAGAGAGCTGAGACACCAGAGATAGCTGGAGAGGAGGTGGCGAGCAGTGGTCAGGAGGAGCCAAGCACGGCACGGTGAGGACTCCTAGGCCGCAACAAAGAAGCACCAGATACAGAGCCTCCGCCATCCAGCATGAGCTGAGTGAGGCTGGACCCACGCTGGCCTTTCAATCCTTGGTCCCAGTTCCAGACTTGTGTCCCCCTCCGGCTTTTCTGTAGTCTTCACCATGGTGAACCTGTTCCTCCTGACCCCTGGACTGCCGCGTCGGAAGACCAAAGTCACAGGAGTCACTGGCCCTCACCTTGGCCAGCCTGGCACAGTATGGCGAGATGAGCCTCCACCCCGCCCAGCCTCCTACATCCTGAGTTCCTGCCATAGCCCCCCAGATGCCAAAACCCGGTAACCATCAACTTTCCAAACTGCAGGATCACAGAGGAAGGCACCGGAGGAGGGGGAAACGGGGTGTGTGCCGCGGTCACTCTGCAGACTTTCAGGGAGAAGGGTTGGCAGCGTGTCCTGGAGGAGATGCCACACAGCAGCTCAGATGTGGGGTATCCCTACCCGTCCCTATACAGGACCAGCACTGTAGCAGCCTCGGGACTCAGAGGGGTTGGGGTGAGCTACCAACCAGCTTCAAGATTTGACAACATTCCTACCAGAGCCCGGGGATGGCGCCTGGTCTTGTACACGTGCCCCAAAGAACCAAACTACACGTTTAAAACTGCAGAGTTATAACACAAACCTCAAGAGAAGCGGTGCTTAAAATATAAAGATGTGGCAAAGTGGAGAGGACCAGAAAAGTTATCACTGTTGGCACAGCACGAAATGACACCAGGGGCCGGACAGTGGCGGCACTAAGGGAGGCAAAGGCAGATGGATCTCTGGTCTACAGAGCTGGTTCCAGGACTGCTGGAGATGTTACATGAAGAAAACTTGTCTCAAAAAAACCAACCAGCCAACCAACCAACCAACCAACCAACAAAAGAAGAAATGACACTGAATAGCCTGTCTGTTTTCTGTCCCCGGCTTGTCTCTTCTGAAGTGGAAACACAAGGCACGTGGCATTTTGCGTCCTGCTTCTCCTACTGAGTGTGACGTCTCAAGGGCCTCCTACTGCTGTGCTGGTTGCTCCCACCACCTGGCTGTGTGGTGGGCTATTAGGTCCCCATGAGGAGGGCCATCCTGTGAGCTGTCGCCGCCCCCGCCCCGGCTCCCAGTGCAGTACAGAGGACCTGCAGCTGTGCAGACAGAGAAGACCGGGGACACCTTGCTCCCCAGACTATTTGTGGCCTGTGGCCAGGGAATCACTGCATAAGTGACCAAGTGTATCCCTGCCCGGCATGGCGGCACACGCCTTTAATTCCAGCTCTCTGAAGGCTGAGACAGGTGGATCTGTGAGTCTGAGGTCATCCTGGTCTACATGATGAGTTCCAGGCCAGTTGGGGCTACGTTAGTGAGACCCTACCTCAGAAACAAGATCAACCAAACATTTAAAAAACAAGTTGTATCCTCATAGAGGGGACAGGGAGGGAGGAAGCCACCATGCTCATCACCAGCTCAGCTGGGGAACTGAACAAATGATGGGAGGGGAAGGCCGGGGTGCAGGCAGCCAAAGCCTCCCAGCTGGTGGCCGGGGACAGAGGGAAGGAAGCCACATCTACGCTCTGCCCCTTCCCTTCCTATGCAAACCTTTAGTGTCCTTCCCTTTCTTCCCACCCAGCTCAGACGCTGCCCTTGGTGCTGGGGGCTCCTGGTGGGCAGGGCTGTGGGCTGCGCAGGTCCTGAGCACACGATCTGGGGCCACATCTTCCTGAATCCTGAACTCCCACGGCGGCACGAGCTTGCAATCTGGGGCCAACTTCCTGAATGCTTACGACCGCATGAACATGCTACTGGGGCCATGTCTCTCTGAATTCAATTGCCAGGTCAGAGCAAAAAGTTCAGACCAGCACTTTGGTGGCTGAGAGCCCACATCCAGGCAGTCACAGCTTAGGCAGGTGTCACCAGCTGAAGAAGTCCTTGTGACACCAAGGAAGCAGTCACTGAGCTGGGATGGGAGTCTGACTGGGAGATGGCTCACGGTTGGGGGCCTGACACACCCATGGGAACCACAGTTTACCCAGCACCATCCAGGGGAGCCACAACCACTGACCTTCCTGTCACATTTCTGGGGATGTCAGCTCACCCAAAAGCCAACCTGAGCATGGGTGCGTTCATCGGTCACCTCGCAGAAGGAAACTGAGGCCTGGGGATGGGGTCCCTGCCTCTAAAGATCACACATCAGAGAAAGCAGCCACCGCAGTTCTGTTGTCCCACATCTGTGCGGTCAGCCTAAGGGCCAGCACGGGTCAGGCAGGCGGAAGCCTCAAGACTGGAGGGTATGCAGGGCCCTCCCAAGGTGGAGAGGCAAGTGGGGAGGCGGCTGTGCCCAGCAGCCTGCTCTGCAGTCCCCATGAGGTTCTAGTGCCTGAGCACTGACACCAGGCAGGCTGGTCAGCACCTGACTGTGGCTCAACTCAAGCGGAAGGGCCTCTAGTCCCACTGCTTGTCCCCCGGGCTCCTCCCATTGGGCCGAGAGGTGCTGCACTTCTCCAGAAGAGCGCAAGCAGAGGAAACAGCAGCAGGTTTCAGAGCACAAGCCTGTACTTCCCTTACCAGCGGGTAAACAGAATTTGGGAGGGAGGGGATTATCACCCTGCCTCTACGCCCTGACCAGTTCCCAGGGGAGGGGCCAGACACTAACACTTTGGGATAAGGCCCAAGTGAGGCAAAGGAAGCTGGAGAGGAAGCCCATGTCCTCATGGAAGCCTGATATGCAAGGGGCACCGGAAAGGGTCAGAGGTCACTCAGGGACCATTCTCAGTAGGGATACAATAGCGTTTTACAGAACTGTCAAAGGCCATTAGGAAGGACACAATCAGTGGCCGCACAGAGAAATGGGGTCAAATACGGAAGTACCAGAGGTGACCTCAAAACAAAGCAGTGGAGAGTGGACCTTGGTAGCCCCACCAGTCTTAGAGTCCATGAGCTGAATCTACCACACTGAAGTCAGGGCCAGGAAGGGAGCACAGGAGGCTGACACAGCGGATGTGGGTTGAGAGCTGTCTTCACACATCAGGCAGGAAGGGGGCAAAGGAGGGCGCGGGGACTGTTCTGGAGGAGGAAGGCCACAGAGATGAGGCCTCTTCAGCCATTAGGGCCTCCTCAGACTTCTCTACCACCAATCAGATTCTTCCGTCCTGGGGCAGTATCTTGGCAGCAGTCAGACCTGAAAATTCACTCAAGAAGAATCCAGGTCCCCAGTTAATGACTTTCTAACACCCCTTCAAGTCAGAGAGCAGTGTGCCCCACAGGAACTACCCAGAGGCCCAGGCACAGCGCTGGGATGGCTCTCCACAGTACTCGAGACGCTGAAGGAACTGCATGAGACCAGGACCACAAAGCGGCCTGGGGCTGATGCCACGGAAACAGCCTGCAACATGAGGTAAGCTGCAAAAGTGTGCATACACGGGGGTGGGAATGCAAGTAAAGATCACTGCATTTTAAGATTTGAAAGCGTTCCCAAGACTATTTACCTCCATTTGGCTGAGGCTCTCCCTTCAGAACTTGGTGCCTCCGCTCAGGACTCCTCCCAGCCAGCATCATGGTATCCTGGGCAAGGCCTGGCAGAGAGGATGCTGGACACCAGCAGGCTGACATGCCTCCTGGCAGAGCCCCACTCCATGCAACCTCAAGGTGCGGCTCTGGCCATTGGTGAGCAGGGTCACCTGCCATCCAGGCTGGAGTGTCCACTGCCCTGAGTCACCCTGTGTCAGGGACAGAGGGGCCAGCCCCTCATCCATGTCCCAAGGTTCTAGGCACTGGTTTGTTCTGGTAGGGAGGACTTTTTCTGACTGGGTGGGGCTTCAGTTCCTATTTTAGGTTGCAAATGTCTTTGCCTTCTGGGAGGGACCTTCTGCAAGTGGCCTGCACACTTCTGCAAAAGAGCTCTGGAAACCCTCAGATTCACACACACGTCACTCTTCCACCTCAGACATAGGTCCATTTGGATTCTTCTAGGTCACATGGTCCAACCATAGCCCGCTTAAACACAGTGTGTGGTTTGGATGACTCTAGGCCGAATCCTGTTTTTCCTCAGGAGCTGTGGGCGTCCGTGCCAGCCTGTCTTTGGCAAGTGTGGAGCAATGGAGGGATGGCTGGATGAACAGGGAGCATGCCCCAGTCCCACGGCAGCCCCCGACTGCTGACGGAGCCTTGTGTGGATCCCTGGCACAGGTGAGCGCTTTCTTATGCCCTGGGGAAGTAGCAGTCCTGCCCACTCAGCTTGTCCTCCTGCCTCGGACTTACCAGTGAATGTGCCCCAGGGAAGTTTGTGAAAACCAATTTCTTTATGGTTCCGGTCAATTCTGTTAAGTAAAAGAAAACTCGAGCCTTTGGTATGGCGATCCAGCTTCTTCCTGGAGGAAGGGTTCATGGTGGCCCTGGTCAGCTCTCACAGTAAAATGGGGACAGGTCCGAGGATGGTCAGAAAGCAGAGCCAATGTCGGCAGGGCTGTCAGGCTAACTACCACTGGAGGATTTTCATCAAGGGGGTGGGGTAGGATGGGGAGAGCCTGGTGTGGCAGAACATAAAGACTGGTCTGTAGTGGGCACATCTGGAATGTGTGTTTGCACGGGGCGGGAAACCTGAAAACAGAGAAGTCTTTTGGCTTGACTGCGCGGGGTGAGGCGGAAGCCCAGACAGCAGGAACAGGCAGGGGCGGGGAGAGAGCCTTTGGAGACTGGGCCATCAGGGCTGACTACCTCTGCACAAGGTGGGCTTTGTGCTCAGATGAGTTGGTGTGATGCCCCTGACACGTGTCCCTGTGAGCCAAGGCGAGGAGAGCCTTGCCAAGCGGGCTCAGCTCACTTCCCAAGACCTCCAGCATGAGTCTCCCAGTGGTGCTCGGCAGTGCCTCCTTGGGACCAATTAATTAGTGGGCCCAAGACCACAGGCTTGAAGGGTAACCTGCCTCATCACCTCCCTGCAGACTCATGGGGACACAGCTGTGGTGCTGATGGCTCACTGGGCCCCCAGAGACAATACGACATGGAGCCTTTGCTCCTGCTAGGGAAATTGACCCAGTCAAGTGCCCCACTGCCCTCCTATCCCCTCTTCTGGTGTTCACCTGTTTGGCTCTAGCTAGCCAGAGGTTTTCCTCCTGTCCACACCCAGCTCAGGCAGGATGCCATCAAGACCTAGGATAAACAGCGGGTCAAAAAAGCCAGGAAGACCTGTAGCTAGGGGAAGGACCCACAGGGGGCGCCATAGAGGGCAGGCTGCAGAGAGAATCCATCACTTTTACTCTCAGAAGCCCTTGCCACCGTGGCTCAGACCAGACTCCTTTGCCATCTCCTCCTGCGGTCACTGCTGCCACGGCTGCGTGCCAGATATTGCAGAGTGAGGGCAGGAAAGGGTCTGATCACGTGCCCCCCACCTTGGTCTGCCACTGTAGTAGGAAGGCACTGCCTTGGTGTCTGTGTCTATCCTCAGAGAAACAACAGCGAGTGACTCAAGACTGCGGAAAATCGCAAAACACCAAACACCTCTCCTGGTGACCTCTGAACTACTTAGCTCCCCACCCACACACACACTCCAGGTAGTCCAACACAGGAAGGTTCAATTTCTTGCTTGGTATCTGGGGCAAATCCTTCTTTTGGGGAAACTGTGGGTCACCCACTCTAGCCACAGGCATCATGTGGGTTTCAACCAGAAAATCCCTGAGTAGCTGTTTAAGCTACTGGATCTCAGGACAGCAGAGGGCCTGAGGTGGCATGTGGCACCTGGTGACAGGGCTGGTCAGTTCCAGTACTCAGGGCCGGTACCACCAGTCCTGAATAGGGATTCAAAGGCGAGCTTGCTCGTCAGTACTCCCCAAGCTCAGTCTTGTGGGAAAGGTGCCATACACAGCAATGCATAAGGCAGAAGGGGGGCAGATAACCAGCAAATGCAGAAACCTCCTAGAGTCCTGGTCTCACCCTCCCTGAGTCCATCCCTCCACTCTCATTGCTGGTGCTCATGGAGGGGAAAGCTGAGAAAACACAGGCCTCAGATAACCACAAAGAGGGCTCCCATTTAACATGTTGCCAGGGAAGGAGTAGGCTACAGTTCCCGAAAAGAAGGACGAGGGGGAGCTAGGAGGCCTACTGCCTCAATCGGACAACACAGGAGGGGTCTGCCTTCTTACCCACAGGCCCCCGGAGCGCCCACTCTGCAGGAAGCATGAAGCCTGTGTGAGGTCAGGCAGCTCCTCCCAGCTGGGCCACTGGTCACTGAACTGGAATGCCCATCTGGCATACAGCACACGGGGCCAGGAGGAGTGCTGAAGCTCCCAGAGGCCAGCATCTGTGTGTATGTGTGCATGCGTACATACAGTACAATGTGTGTTGGTGTGTGCACAAGTGTATTCATGTGTGCCTGTTTGTAAAACTGTGCCTGCACAAGTGCACACAGCTACATGTCAGGGTGTGTCTGGTGTGTGCATGTTTGTGTTTCAGTGTCTCCAGATGCATATCTACCTATGTGTTTGCACATGGACACTTGTGTGTTAGTGTGTACCTGGGTATACACACATGCACACACATCTACACGAGACAAAAGGCACATGTATCTTATCAGCAAGATTCGAGAAAAGCAAACAGGAAACTGCCTTTTATCATTATCTTAATGAAGGTGATTGTGTCGATTCTTAAAAAAAAAAATGTATAGAAACAGACAGCCTTGGGACCAACAGGACAATCAAAGACAGACAGATCCACGCTGTCCACTGTGACAGTCAGTGAGTCCTGTGCTGCCTTTCCAGATCCCTGGGTTGGGGGGGGGGGTTCCTACACACCACCATGATGTCAGTCTGAGCTCCTCTCCAAGGTCACACCTCTGTGCAGAGGGCTGGCTAGGGGTTGGAGGGGGACATCAGGCTGTGTATGAGACACAGTGACTCGCCAACGGGCCCTCCCTAGTCTGCAGGCAGGAGACTGGGATGGAAACATTTACAGAGCCAAGGCCAGAGGCGCTAGAATGGCTAGGTCCTGCCAGAAGGAGAAGACGGCTGAGGGGATGGAGGGAGGTGAGGCCCCCAGGGTAGAGCACAGCGGGTCAGGTACAGGAACCCACCTCCCACGGCAGCTCTGGCTTTCCATGTGCCAGCTTGTCAACGCACTGCACACCTCTGAAATCTCACACACCGGGTTCACAGGCCTCCCATGCCTTTGGCTGGCAGTCTGGGGCTTTACAGCAAACCCATGACTCCTCAAAAGACTTGCTCTGAGACTGATGGAACTGTGGAGGTACTGGGGGGTCAGCAAATCCTTATATGACCTGTGCCACAAAAGTATGCCAAGGCCACTTTACCTGCTGTAGCACACACATACAAGGCCACCCACGCCATTCGTGGGTCACCCAATAGAATCTCACACATGCCACATCTGTGCAGAACTTGTGAGCCCTGCTGGAAAGATCTACAGAATAAGTGTGGTTTGGAAGGGTCTGTGAGAGCGTTGTGCCCATGTGGGAAGGGCTTGGAAAATGCCCTGGGCTCTGCCCACCCTCTTTTCCCCACCAAAGCAGTGCTGGGTAAGGGGGTCACACTTACAGGAACCATTCTGAAGGGCTATTCACAGAGTGGTGGCCAAGAGCCACCGTAGGAACACAGTGTTCTCAGACACTAGCCTTGGGGAGCTCCCAAAGGACACAGGGCTGCCGAAGTCAGCCCTTCTGCTGGGCTCCGGAGATCCCAGGTTCTCAGCCTGATATACGTCCACGGAGTGTCTGTCCCTCTTCTGTGGAATTCTAGGTTTTCTAGGAAGCTAGGTTGGGCTGTGGCAGGAGAGTAGAATGATACAGCCACCTTGGAAGGCTGCTGGCCTCACCTGACGCTAGAGCTGAACACATTGCTCTCAGATATGCGCCCAGACAAAAAGTAAATGCTTGCACTGGAGGCCTGAGAGCAGCTGTGGATGAGCGTCTAACACTGTTCGGACTTCTTAATGACAAGTCTAGACTACTAGATGGCCAGGCAGTGACAACCAGCTCACTCAGTGCAGGGAGGTAGGCACCTCACGTGCACAAGAGAGCAAGACCTGAAGGCTCCATGGAGACCTACCACGTGCTGATCTGGAAATGTCAAAGTTGCAAGAGATAAACCAGACAAATGGCTGTGGGGGCTGGGCGCCAAGGGCGGTCAGGGAGGGAGCTGTGTCAAGGGTTGTGACCAGATCCGAGGGGGTGCCTGCCAAGAGGTGTGTCATTTCTACAAAAGCTCTTTTAAAATGATCTCAAGAAGAGGGAAAAGCTCTCAGCCAAACTAGGCTTAGATCTCATGGTATTAACACCCAGATGACCCAGGCAAAATTAAAGCAGGGCATGTGTGTCCTACTGCACGTATGAACTGAGGTTCAAGTGCATTATCAGACACAAGCACTCCAGCGCTAATATGCAGCATTACCCAGTGAGAGACAACTGGGGGCCACTCAGGCTGGTTTTCCTGGGCAGCCCTGCTGCCTCTCCTCCTCTTTCCACCCAGTTTGGGGTTGACTGTGGAGGCAGGGGAGTTGAGGAGCTGTCAAGGCTACAGAGAATCCCTGGACACAGTGCTAGAAGATGGGACAGAGGCTGGGTGGTGAAGAGTGAATTGTGGAAACTTTGACAGTAGATGGTTTCAGTGGCCATGCCATGTAGACTATGTTGGTAAAGGGGCCAGGTGGTCCCGTGGATAGATGAGGTGCTGGTTAGGTCTGGAATCATGTGATCCTGGGCTCCCAAGAAGGACTAGACCCTCTTGACCTTAACAAAGACAGGGCTGCAGGCAGCAGCCTGGCATTAAGGTGTGCAGCGGGGTGTTGTGCACAGGGTAGTCACACTGCATGAAGTAGAAGGCTCTTGGCTACTCCTTCCCCAGCTGGCCTCTGCAGGACAGGACTGGGGAGCTCTAGGGGCTAGGGAGGGAGACCAGCTCACCTAGTCTGCATGGGTTTCCTCCCACCCTTAAGGGACAAAAGCGCAGGATGGCACCTCAACTTGAGCAGGGTCGGGTACAGGAAGCAGAGCCCCCAGGTGTGGCTGCACTGCACAAGTATCCACCTCTCAGAAATCCATCCTTTCTAGTACTGGTACCCAGTACATACTGGTACTCAGTACGTAGTTGGAACGCTGAGACCCGAGAACTGAGGTGATGAAGCCCACTCTGCATGGGTCCAGACGGTGCTGGAGGACATCCTGGCTAGAGCATTCGGGACCTGAGTGAGGCCTCCACCCTGGTTGGCAGCCTATAGGATCCACCCTGGTCCACCCGCTGAGAAACAGAGGCAGGCCATAGCCAGACAGAGTCAGAGCTGACTGCTGCCAGCCAGGGAGGCCCTTGGTGACGGATGGCCGCAGACACAGTACCCAGTAGCACAGCGCGCACATGAGGCATGGAGTGGCTGCAGAGATACATCAGATGTCTGCTCAGCAGCTCCGCTTCCTGACCATGGTCAGAGATCACAAGACGACTTCCCATTCCACCTGACAAGACAGACTTCAAATTGCTTCCTCCCGAGCCGGCCATGACTCTTCATTTCCACACTGCTGGCTCCATAAGCACGGCAGCTGCAAGTTATCACGGCCACTGCTGTCTTTTCAGACTGAAAGAGACAGATACAACGAGGAGCCCGCAGGCCCATGGGGAGTGGCAAAGGCTGGTCAGCGGCGGCACTGTAAACACCCAAACACACCACAGACTCATCAAAGTCAAGTCCAGTGTGGCATCACAGGGCCAAGAATGGTCACCTTCCTGCTGCTTGGGACACCCAAAGAGAACCATCCTCCAGGTCTGAAGGGTGACAGGGTGAACAGGACAGCAACACACAGTGAGTGAGCTGATGACCGGGGCGGGATCCTGAAGCCCAGAACCCAAGAGGTCTACTTGCCCTTCTCCATCCTCCTCTGCACACAGTGCTCTCCCTGGCCACCCCCCTTTCCTGTCTCATCTCTGGTCAAGAACCTGTCTGTAAGTGAAGCAGTATCTCCCTCTGTGTTTTGTATATACAACTGCTGTTGTAGCCTTTGGGTTTTGTTATTGTAGAGAAACAGAGATTCTTTATACAATATACAAGGAGGCATGGCAGCAAGAAGCGGGCATCCTGAACCACAGTCGTGAACCAGGGAGAGAGAGCAGGTGAACTGAAAGGGGGCTAAGCTTCACACCCTTAAGTGTGCTCTCCACGACATTCTTCTGCCAGCAAGACCGGAACTCCTAAACCTCCTCAAACAGTGCCACCAAGTGGGAACCAAATATTCAGACACCTGAGCCTACAGGCACCATCTCACCCAAAACACCACAAGATACAAAGAACCTCACTCTGGGTACAGAGCAGGCACAACATCAAGCACATGGCAAGCTCCGAGGAGTTGTTACTAAGGGGGAAAAGCTGGCTGGATATAGTCACTCTCTACTTCAGAGTCACACACCAGTAAATTGCAGTCACACTGTGTGCAGGAGCCAGACCAGGCCAACACCCACACCTCCCCAGACATGTGGTCCATCTTCAGAGCAAACAAAAGCTGGCTGTGGAGCTAGGCCAGGCTTCAGGAATCCCATTAAAATTATGGCTCCAGTTTTATCACCCTCAATTTCCTTTGAATAAATGACAATAATATTTCCTAGCCTCCACTACTATTTAGTTAAATTTTAAAGGGCGGAAGACGGAATTTGTATGGAAACAAAATTATTTCATTTATCAAGCGTGGGCGGGCAGAGCGCTGGGGTTGTCAGTGTCCTTACTTAAAGCCCTGCCCAGGAATTTACAGCTACTGACTCCTAGCCAACCTGGCCATCCCAGGAAGCCCCCACATCATTCCAGCCTCCATAACATGGCACCCCAGTTTCCAGAAAAGGGTCCCTACAAAGGCCAAAACTGGCCAGAATCTTCTAGAATGTCTCAGAATCTCAAATGCAAAGACATACCTGTCCCCAGTAATGGCAGCCAGTGCTAGTGACTCAGTGCTGGGGTCCCTAAAACCCTGTTCTCGGGAAATTGCCAGCTGAACCCTTCCTGGGAGACAGACCACTGCTAAGAGCCATGTTCAAAGGCTACTGTTAGCTGCCAAGTAACAGTGTGCATGTGTGTGTGTGTGTCGGGGGGAGGGGGTCCTTGTGAGTTTGCAGTGAGGGTGCCTGGGGCTTCTTGACTCATCCTGCACCTTTTAGCACCAGGCTCACTGGACCTGAGCCCTTGTTCTCGACACCAAGACTGGGCTCTGACATCCTCCCTCCATTCACACAGAGGCTGGCTCTAGGCACCCTCTGGAGACCCGGCCCCTTGCCCTGCACAGGTGTCCCTCCCTGGTCAGCCACACGGCCACACAGCATGTGCTTCTGTTGCAGGTGTGACCGCTGCCCTGAAGATGGACCGTCACAACATGTCCTGGATCCGCTACCCTAGCCATGTGTCCCCAGCTGTGGAAGATGTCATTGCAGCACAGAGCATCATTTCTAGGTGCATGCATGTGTACATAGCGGTGTGTGTCCCACTGAGCCTGGTGACGGGGCTCTTCTGTCTAAGTGTGTTCATCCGGGAACGTACTAGGCTGGGGGTGCTGGACAGGCTCCTTGCAGGTCTCACAGTCACTAGCATCTTGGTGACTCTACTGTCCCTCAATGCTGCTGGCCGACCTGACTACATGGCCACGACAAACCTGGGCTGTGGGACACTCTCATTCTTCTCCAATGTCTGCTACTTTACAGCTCAGTACCTGCAGGGGGCCATGCTTGTCCAGTCTCTTCTGCCGGGATCTTCGGGCTGCCAGCTCTTGGTGAGGCCTGTGGCCAGTCTAGCTGCCATTGGAGGCTGTGCCGTGTGTAGCTCGCTCATTGTGGTGTCTCTACTGGGCACATCTGGGGAGTTGCACGCAACCACTGTGTGCCAGGTGAATCCACTGACAGCATGGCCCGAATACGAGATCGTCAAGTTCAGCCTGGGCTTTGCGCTTGCCTTGAGCTTTCAGATGGTTCTCCTTCTCCTGCATGCTACACAGCCAGCCTGGCGGGTGGCTCCTGCTCCGAGGGACACAGCCTCTGGGCGCTGGGCGGTACTGGCCGTGACTCTCAACATGTTTGCCTGTAGACTCTTCTTCAATGTGGTCCTCCTGCATCGAGCCCAGTTGAAGCTTCGGAAGGATGTGGGCTCCCCCAGGGATGAGCTGCTCATGAACCTCGCAGAGCTGGCCCTCTCTGGAGAAAGTTGCATCAACTTGGTGGTCACCCTCATCCTCCACACACGGTGCAGGCTTAGGTTGCTGGGCCTCCTTGAGCGTCTGACACAGAGATGCAGGCGGGGACCAGACAACAGCATGCCCTTGGACAGAGTAGGGGGCTAGACAGGGCCTGTCTGCAGACACAAGCCACACCCCATCCTGGTGTTCAGGGAAGAGTGCCTTTCTGGGGAGCTTGGGCAGGGTTCATGTGTTCTGGATGGTGCTTAACAAACAGGAGTTTGTCTGCGGCCACATCAACCTACACAAACAAGGCAGCTTCTCTTCCCAGATCAACAGGTGCGCCTTGAGGAACATTCAGGTCAAAGACACAACAGCATAGGTACAGGGGCCGATCGGAGACCACGGGTCTGCTAGAGGGTGTCCTGACTATAATGGCCACCTTGCCCGATGGCTGCCATCCTCCATTCCACAGCCCAGTCTGACAACACATGAAGGGCATCGTGGAAATAAACACAGTACTCACCTAAGGTTTTCGTCTCTTTCTTTTAAAATATAATTTACTTTTATCTTATGTGCACTGGTGTTTTGCTTGCATGCATGTCTGTATGAGGGTGTCAGATCCCCTGGAACCGGACTTACAGACAGTTGTGAGCTACTATATGGGTACCGGGAACTAAACTCAGGACCTCTGGAAGAGCAGCCAGGGCTCTTAACTGAAGAGTCATGTCTCCAACCCCACTTTTTTATTTCTTGAGACAGGATCTCACTATAGCTGACCTTGACTCCTGATCCTCCTGCCTCAGTCTCCTGAATGCTAGGACTACAGGCCTGTCACCACACCTGGCTACTTCTTCACCCTATAGCTATGTCACATTCTGCTCCTACGTGGTTGCTACCACAGCTTTCAACGGCCAGAGAATTCGGGCAACAGAATTCCCGCCCAATACCTCCTTTAGGTTTGCCTCTTAAAACCCTGTCATCAGAGGGCTGGAGAGACGGCTCAGCAGTCAGAGTGCACAGCGTTCTCGCACAGAACTCGTGTCAGTTCCCAGGAGCCACATCAGGGGGCTCACAGGCGCCTGTACTCCAACTCTGGGGTGGGGAGGGGGAATCCAATGCTGTCTTTCATGGGCGCCCACTCATATGCACACACCTAACCCTCCCACACACACACAATTTAAAAGAATACAATTACATTTAAAAAAAAAAATCTGTCATGGTCAACTGCAGCACTGAGATTATTACCCAAAAGTGGAAGGGCACTGAAACAGCTGGTCTCCATCGAGGGGCAATGGTGTCACACAGGGCTGCACCACTACACTGAGATCTGGCATGGTAGCTGCTGAGAACTCCAGTATATCCAATGTTGGGAGCTTGGTCACCAGTGTGGTTTTCTTGGGGATCTTTATGAGGGGAAGCCCAGTGGACAACCATCATAGGTCCCTCCCTGGCCTCCTTCTGGCTTCCTGTCTCAACATGTGATCTCCATGTCCAGTGTGCTCTCACCATCAGCACTGCCCAGGGTCCCGTCCATTACCCCCAGCGTCCACCACCACAATCTGCTCCCACTAGGACTGCTTCGGCTCCCGCCACTCCAGCCACGGTTCCATCTGCCTCTGCTAGGATCCCATCCACTATGATACAAACAAACAAACAAACAAACAAACAAACCAGTAAGGTTTAGTCTCTGCTCCACAGAGACTAAACTGGCAGGGCTACCTAATCTTGGATTTCTAACCTCTGAAACTGAGCTACAGAAACCACCCTGATTTATGACGTGCCCAGCCTCAGCTATGTTGTCACAGCAAAGAAAAATGGACTAAACAGCCACACTCTAGACATCTCTGTCCTCTGGCTGTGAAGGATACTAACAAGTCCTCTGGCAGCTCTGGGATTCGCTCAGCACACAGCCAGCCATCAGCTGCCCCTGGACCAGCTTCTATACCCCCCCACTCCACTTACACTCAATGTAGCCAGAGTTGGGCTGACTGCCATGAGCGTTCTGGGGTGCTCTCTCCATGTGGTACCCTATTCTCCAGGTACTATATCCCAACAATACTGACTCGCTCACCGTTCCAGAAATGCAGTCTCTGTTCCTTCCACTGACCCAGCCTGTCCT
The DNA here is from genome assembly GCF_982192425.1 of Myodes glareolus. Classification (NCBI taxonomy): domain Eukaryota; kingdom Metazoa; phylum Chordata; class Mammalia; order Rodentia; family Cricetidae; genus Myodes; species Myodes glareolus. The sequence goes on along the minus strand of NC_142027.1, from coordinate 105,664,016 downwards.
GCTCAGCTCAGAACTCCTTCCTGTGTTGTGGGCCAGAGGATGCTTCAGGCAGGAGTGCAGAGCAGTGCCCTATCAGGAGCAAATTCTGCACAGCAGGTCTCTCTGGTGTCACGATAGTCAACCCCCAAATGTGGCCGCTTTAAATGGCTTGTGGTCAGCTCCCCCATGTCCACACACTCACGGCAAATGTGGAAGCCACCAAGCTAGTTTATAAACACCTGCCACAATGGAAGCCCATAGGACATGGCTCAGAAAGAAAAGAGGTGGTGAAAAACCTCTATGTGTTCAGGCTACTGGGAGCAGTGGGTCTCAGGACAGGAGCCAGGAACAGGATAGGAGCAGTGGGTCTCAGGACAGGAGCCGGGAACAGGATAAGAGCAGTGGGTCTCAGGACAGGAGCCTGGAACGAGATAGGAGCAGTGGGTCTCAGGACAGGAGCCCGGAACAGGATAGGAGCAATGGATCTCAGGACAGGAGCCGGGAACAGGACAGGCTGCGGCTCTCAACTCTGAGCTCCTCAGCATTCCGGGCAGGGAGTATATTTAGAAACCTGACCACAAAGCCTGAGCCTGCATTGCTGCCTTTCAAACAGTAGGGCTGTAGTGTGTAGACCAGAGGACAACCTCAGTGTCATTTCTCAGGAAGTAGCCACCATTTTTTTCTTAAAGATTACTTATCTTTATATTCTGCATATGGGTGTTTTGCCTGTATGCGTGGCTATGCATCACAAGTGTGCAGTACCTAAGGAGGCCAGAAGAGGGTGCTGGGAATTGAACCTGGTTTCCCTGAAAGAGCAACCAGCACTCTTAATCTCTGATCCATCTCTCCAGCCCATTCTCTCTTCCTCCCCTGGAATTAGTCCATTAGGCTAGATTGGTTGCCCAGTGAGCCCCAGCACTGGGACTACAATTACAGGTCACCACATCTGACTTTAAAAAGTTCCAGGGGAACCAACGCCTTCTTCTGGCTGCCTCAGGCACTACATACACGATGCACAGCAGACATGCATGCAAGCCAAACTTCTAGCCACACCTGATTTTTTGTGCATAGGTTTTGGGGCTCAAACCCAAGTTTTCCTTGCAAACTTTTTACTGACTGTGCTCTGTCCAGACCTGGACCTTTGTTCTTTAAAAAGACAATAGGTTGGGTATGGAGGTGCATATCTATAAATCTAGCATTCAGTAGGCTCAGCAAAAATGATCATGATCCCAAGGCCAGCCTGGACTACATATAAAGACCTTGTCTTAAATGCAAAACAAATGATAACAATAAGAATAACAAAAATGGAGCAGAAGGGAACAAAAAGTTAAACCCACTGAGATCTGATTAGGGGAGGGGCTTCAGCGATTAGGGGAGGAGTTCTGATGCTGGAGCAGGGAGAGGCCACAGGCTCTGCACCAGGGCCCTGTGGGAAAGACCCCAAGCCAAAGTCCTCCCAGCAGGCCCTAGACAGGGTTAGGCCCACTGGATTCTGTCTCTCTGTCTCTTGACCTGGCCATACACCCATTACGTCATAACTGCTTGATTATCCTATGAGAAGGAAGGGTCTTTCTACCTGAGAAGCCCAAGAGGAAGATCTAGAGCAAAGGGGACACCTTGGAATGCAGTTCTGGATGCTCTGATCCAGAGCCAGGGTGCAGGGACTGATCATGGGTGGGGAGAGACCCCTGTGGAATCCAAGCCTCCCATGGCTAAGAAGGGTGTGAGTCGTTACAAGGACCCCTCTCTGCTCCTTCCAGAGCCCCACTCCACCTACCGGTGGCCTCCCTGAATAGCATCCAGGGCCCCTCTATGCCCATCTATCTGCACTCTGAGCTGCGCACATTCACTTTTGGTTGCCAACACTCTCCAGGAATCAAAGGAAGCAACCAGAATGCTCCCAGCAACCATGGAAGGGGCCCAGCTGTCAACACTGTGAAGCTACCAGAACTGTTCCCTACAGGCACATGGCTGTGTGTTCTGAGTGCTGGGGTGGGGTGGGGGGTGGGGGCGGGCAGGCAGCAGCTGCAGGGCAGGGATATGACACTCTCCTGGGGCTGAAAATCCCTTCCCACATTGGAAGATCAGGCTTCCAATTGTTTTTTTCTGGGAAACAGCCCCAGACCGATCTAGACGGCACCTGCAGTGTGCACACGGGATGCCTGTCTGTAGGAGACTTCCTCAACCTCACAGGCCCAGGACCACAGCACCAGGGTCCTCCTAGGGCCCAGATGCCCACTTCCATGGCCCAGGAACCTGGGTGAGGGCGCCTCCCTTGAGGTGTAAGTTTCTCAGCCACCATCTTACAAGAACAGCAAAGGCTCGGGAGTTGGGGAGACTGAGTCACAGCTCTGCACTGGCCCTGACAAAACAGTCTTCGCTGGCCAGAGAGGGTAGACAGGGTGCAGGGAAACCAGCAGCATCAGTCTCCTATACTCAGCCGATGGCCCAGGAGAGCTGAGCCCTGACTGGTCCCTCACTGCCTGGGACCGAGACACGTGCTCGGTCTCTCCAGTTCTGGTCCTTCTTTTGTAAAGGAGATGCCAGTCCTCGAGCTACTAAACACTTACAAGTATTAATTCCTGAGGCATTAATGATGATAAAAGATGAAGGGCTGTGTGCTGCGTAGCGGGAAGCTCCTGGTGGGGCTTCTGAAGCCTTCATCTCACTGGCACCTGTCCCCCATACATGGTCCAACACTGTCTGCACACCGAACAGGTGCTGGCCCGCACACTGGACTGCTTCTCAAGCCCCTCCCTTTAACCTTGAGTCACACGAGGGGCATGAGTTCAGCAGTCTGGACCCTTCCTTGCCATGGAACACCAGCCACAGTAAGGTCCTCAGACACAAAGTCATTATAAACAACTGTAGGCTCATGTGCAAAACATAATATCAAAGCCCTCACAGACGTCCAGCTCACGTGGGGTCAAGCAGGTCAAGAAGGACATGAGCAAGGCAGGTGCAAGGGCCCAGACCCTGGCCCAGACTCCTGGCCACCGGTCCTGCCTTCTGCTGCAAATGCTCACACTGTGTCCCTCAGGCTCTGTCCTCTGTCAGTTCGGAAGGAGGGCTCCTTGAGACTACCGTAGAGCACTATGGGGATAACATGGAGGAAGCCCTCATAAACAACAGACTAACCACTGTGTTTACAGAATCTTCTCCAAGGTCTCTCCCATCCCTTATCCACAACAAAATCTATGGAGGTCAGAAAGACCCTTCTGCCGTGGTCCTGTCATTGTGACATAGGTCCTGAGTGCTGGGTATGGATGTGACTACCTGATATGTTAAAGGAAAGGCTGGGTTCAGAGTCGGATGCTCCCACAACTCTTCTGCTGCCAGTCCTGCACCTGTGCAAGATGGCAGAGCATCCCAGGGGACTCCCCAGGAAGGCAACAAAGGCCCTCTGGCAGCTCCAGCACCATGAAACACTGAGCATGGGCTTGAGAGTGGGGAATTTTTAAGGGAGCGGCTATTTTTAAGTGGCACGCCTTGGCTATTTCAAGGTTTGGGTTTCTGTTTTATTTATTTAATTCAAAAGGAAGCTGTGTTTTCTCATGATCTGTTTCTTTCAAGATGGTGTCACGGGCGTTTTTTAGTGTTGACGTCATCTTGATTTGGTCAGCTGGCCAAAAGATACTGAAGGACCAATGACTCTATCATGCTGCTCAAATGAGGGAAAATCAACACAGAAGTTGGGGCTTCTACAGCTCAGAAGGGTCCCGACTTAGTATTTTTCCATTAAAAAGAAAATTTAACACAGGACTTGGCTTAAAGATCTGTGCATTTCCCAAAAAGCATGTCTCAAAGATTCTAAGGCAGTATCTTATAGAAAACCACCAAGCATGTTTGCGGCAGGAGGCTATGCACATGGGCACAGGGCAGCTGGCCAGAGTTCCCTAGAGAAGCCCCTGCAGCTGTCTGCATGCAGGTAACTGCTTCATTTTTTTAAAAAATATTTTATGTGTCTGACTGTTTTACCCGCATGTATTTTTGTATACCACCTGTGTTACTAAAGTTACAGATGACGGTGAGCCACCATATGATGCCAGGAATTGGACCTGTGTCCTCTTCAAGAGCAACAAACGTTAGCCCCTGAGCCATCTCTCTAGACCAGTCCCTGCTTCTTCCTGCTGCACAGTCTCCCTTTTGGGGAGCAGCATGTGCTGGCTTTGTCTGTCCTCAGCCAGCAGAAACATGCACAATTCATGCTAAAAACACAAATGCCCACTTGATGTGCTCAACCTCACTGCTTCCCAACAACCAAGAAGGGACCAAAACCAAAGCCCTGGGAGCTGCACTGAGGAGGCAGAGGCAGACTACTGGGGTCTCTGGTCAGCCAGCCTAGCTCTATTGGTGAGTCTCAGGCCAATGAGAGACCCTGACTCAAGAAACAAGGTGGCCAGAACCTGAGGAATCATAACTGAGGTTCTCCAGCCACACACAAGCATATGCGCACACATGAACACGCACACACACTCAGATACAAAGAAAGTACAAATGAGATCAATTAACTCTGGATGTTTATGAATAGCAGCAATATGACTGAACAGCTGAGGTCGGGGCTGCCTAAGATCCGCTCAGGGAGTGAAGCTCCCTCCCCATGCTTGTCTCCACCTCGGGGCTACAATGCCACGATCACCCCAAGGCTCTGGATGAAATCCAACAACCAGAAGGTGGGATGCTTGTGGAATGGCAATCAGTCACAGGGCCACTCGGACCCCACGGCCTGGGTCCCCTCAACTTTGGTTGTACAAGTCCTAAAACTGGAAACAGAGAGAAGACAGGTGCCAAGGTGGCAAGGAGTCTCATCATCCACCTGGAAGAAAGGCGAGTCAGTTGACCCCCGGGCAAAGGGACATTAGACCCAGCTAACATTAGAGCAGAAAACCCACCTGGATTCCTAATTTCTGATCAAAATACTTGCCTCTTGTGGGCTACATTTCCCGGGGGAAGTCTCCCTGGGAAAACCATAGCTTATATTCGTTGTGTTCCTGGTGCCCTACTAAAGCTGACTTAGAAAACTCAGGGTTCAGTTGTAAGGCCAGCACTGGCCAAAACAAAGCAAGAGCATCATCACTTGTTTCCACAATGAGTAAAAGTTTCTTACTTAACAGGTAAACAAGATCATAGCCCCTCCACACTTCAAATAACCGGGTCAGTGGGTGAAAAGCAGCAGTCACGTTGGAAACTTCCTTAAAACATGTATCCAACAGGACTGTTTCTGCCGCCTACATGTATGAGAAAACAAAAAACAGCCAGCAAAAAAATGGTTAATGCTGGCCTTAAAAAGGAGGCTGGCCAGAGCCCAGTGAGTAGGCTTGGGAAGTCTATAAAGGAGGCGCAGTGCCAAGGGGGCCAGACGCTGCAGGACAGCCATAGGCATCGGGAGCCTGCTCCCTTCTAGACAGGTCTTTCTTCTCCTCCTCTCCTGCTGTCCCTGCTGGGCGCCATCCCCAAGGTGCTGCAAATCTGGGGCCAATCAATCCCCTGCGGGCAAGCTCCGGGTACTCCTCCAGCAGATGGTCCAGTGACACGGTGGCACAGGTAAGATTCAGGCTCGTGCCCCAGATTCCAGGTCTGCATCTGGCTGGGAACTACTTTTGTGCTGTGCGGGGGAATGGTGGAGCAGGCACACACCCCTCAGCCTCCAGGGATAGCATGCTAGGTGTGACCGAGGCAGGGGCTCTGCCCAAGAGCAGGCAACAGCGTGTCCATCTAGAGCTCCACATTCATGTCTCGGCTACGCCCTGTAATGGTAACACCACGTTGCTGCCGCTCTTCGCCTGCCAAGGGAATCCCAGTGGCTTAGTCCTGGGACAGGGGTCCCGTAAGCCTGGCAAACCTGGCCTTGTTTCTCCAGGTCTGGACACACAAGAGAAAAATCAGAAGGACACTAGCGTTAAGCTTTAGCCCAACAGAGCAGCAGTCTGGATCAGGGACAGAACCGAGGGTGTCGTTGTGCCACACTCCTACCAGAATGGCTGATCAGCTCTAGGGCTCTGCTCCCCTTAAGATGCTGGAGTTGTGGCCAAGCCTCTGAGGTTCCACATTCACACACTGCACTCTGGGTGAGTACTTTTAAATTTGGAAGTTTTGTTTGTTTGTTTTGAGACAGGGTCTCACTATGCAGTCCTAACTGGCTTGAAACACTACATAGACCAGGCTGGCCACAAACTTATAAAGATTCACCTGCTTCTGATTCCCTTGTGCTGGGCCCAGCTGTCTTGTGGGATCTCAGAAGGAATCAAGGGAAGCCTTCCACACTGTAGCTGGACTCAGAAAAGGGGTATTTCTGTGGCTCTGATGGGCACTGCCTCTGAAAGATGGGTTGCCCACCCACCCCCGCCCTTCCAGGACAGGATGTGGCCATGGCAGTGAGCTGCCCGTCTTTCCTTCCTCCCCTTATTTTACTGAAGCAGTGTTTTGGGAGAGAAAGGCCAATAAACCTCTGGCTTGTCCTTGCTTCACCTCAAAACTAAATGCAAATCCCACAAGAAAAACAAAAGAGATGCATTTTCAGAAGCCAACCCTGTCCGGTCTGTCATCTTACCCTGGGTGCTACTGGCTGTGGTGAGGAAGCTGGAACAGTAGTTGCTCAGGGCACTCCCAGCTTCTACCCACTGGATGCCAGCACCCCTCTCCCACACTGTGACAGTCCAGGGTCTCCAGACACCGTTAGTGCTGCTGAGAACCCGGACCACACCACAGAAAACCCTGGGGCACGGAGCCGTACAAGCTAGGAAACATTCCCAGCCACATCCCCCAAGTTACAAATGAAACTCAGCTTCCAGGAAATAGCATCTAAAATGTGATATTTCACAGTAATTTGTGAAAAGGACAAAATGTTCTCCCTCCTCTGCTCCTTTCTTCCTTATTCCTTGAGAAGGGGTCTCAGGCTATTGTCCAGAACAGTCGCAAACTCCTGGGCTCAAGGGATCCTTCTACCTCAGCCTCCGGAGCAGCTGGGCAGATGAGGAGTCATTCTCAACTATCTAGTGACTACAAGGACTGTCTAGACTACATGAGACCCTGCCTTAAAAACCAGCAGTGTGTATATGTGTGCGTGCGTGTGTGATGCTAGATGGAACCCACGGCCCTCGTGTGTGCCAGGTAAATGGTTTACACTGGGCTACACTCCAGCCCGCAAACGACAGCTTTTATTCTTTATTCTTTTTCATTCCATATTAGGGAGCAGGTGTTTATTTCCGGTACCCACACCCAGTACTGCCACTAGTCAGAGAACGAGACTCTCCGTACCACTTCAGTAAGAGAGAGGACAGCTCCCACCCGCGGGCTTCTTGGACTACCTTTGAGAAAGGCTGGGTTTTTCCCTTCCCATGTCGTTTCTCTTTCCAACAGCTGCCGAACTTAATGAGACTTCCTGTCTCGACAAACAGTAGTTTTCCCCAAATTCCCACACCACGCACACCCGTTATTTCATGAGCCGGCGATCTGACAGGCCGCACTGCATCTCCCATGACTCACAGACTGTCGCCAACTCAAAGCACCAACTGTGGACACCGTTAGGGGACAGAAAGAACACTCCCAAATCCATCCCTTCTGCTCCAGCTCTGGGGCATCCATCTCTCCAAGATGGCCAAAGTCAGGGTCCAGGCAGGCTCTGTTTTAGTCCATGCACTACATCTGGCTCCCTCAGGATACCCAGGATTCCAGATGCTTAATCTTGTCCTGTCTGCCTCCACAGGTGCCCAGAGAGTGAGCAGGCAGCAGACGTGGCTGCCCAGCACCTACCCAGACATCAGACACCCTGTCAGCTTTCTTCTGGTTTTCTGAGACCAACAGGTTCCCGTGACCATTTTTCCTGCTTTACAAATGCCTGGCTCACTTCCAGGAGAATCACCTTTCTTTGTGAAGATGAAGCCATCACTTCAAACAGACTTCTGTGATCCTCTCAGCAAATCCTGAAAGCTGCGTGGGGAGCCATGGACGCAACTACGCCAGCCCACACTGTTGGCGTGGAGACCTACCTAGGTCCCATGTGGCCAGTCCCTTCCAACACCACCTCTCTGACCCTCAACTTGTCCCTCCCGCTGCAGGAAGACGCCCCGGGAAACCTCACTGGGGATCTCTCTGAGCACCAGCAGTACGTGATCGCCCTCTTCCTCTCCTGCCTCTACACCATCTTCCTCTTTCCCATCGGCTTTGTGGGCAACATCCTCATCCTGGTGGTGAACATCAGCTTCCGGGAGAAGATGACCATCCCAGACCTGTACTTCATCAACCTGGCGGCTGCCGACCTCATCCTGGTGGCCGACTCCCTGATCGAGGTGTTCAACCTGGACGAGCAGTACTACGACATCGCAGTGCTCTGCACCTTCATGTCTCTCTTCCTGCAGATCAACATGTACAGCAGTGTCTTCTTCCTCACCTGGATGAGCTTCGACAGGTACCTGGCACTGGCCAAGGCCATGCGCTGCAGCCTGTTCCGCACCAAGCACCACGCACGGCTCAGCTGCGGCCTCATCTGGATGGCCTCAGTGTCTGCCACACTGGTGCCCTTCACAGCCGTGCACCTGAGGCACACGGAAGAGGCCTGCTTCTGCTTTGCCGACGTCAGAGAGGTACAGTGGCTGGAGGTCACACTGGGCTTCATTGTGCCCTTCGCCATCATTGGCCTCTGCTACTCCCTCATCGTGCGGGCCCTCATCCGGGCCCACAGGCACCGTGGCCTGCGCCCACGCAGGCAGAAAGCCCTGAGGATGATCTTTGCCGTGGTCCTCGTCTTCTTCATCTGCTGGCTGCCGGAGAACGTGTTCATCAGCGTCCACCTCCTGCAATGGACGCAACCAGGGGAGACTCCCTGCAAGCAGTCTTTCCGTCATGCTTACCCCTTGACAGGCCACATCGTCAACCTTGCAGCGTTCTCCAACAGCTGCTTGAACCCCCTCATCTACAGCTTCCTCGGAGAGACCTTCAGGGACAAGCTGAGGCTGTACGTGGAGCAGAAGACGAGCCTGCCAGCCCTGAACCGCTTCTGCCACGCCACACTCAAGGCAGTCATTCCCGACAGCACAGAGCAGTCAGATGTCAAGTTCAGCAGTGCTGTGTGAGAGGGACCTCCCAGAGGGAGGAAGACGGGGGAGAGGGCAGCCCACACCCAACACAGGTGGGAAGTCAACTGAACCATGTCATACTCTCAAACCCCAGTGGCTTGGGGAATCTCGCACTGCTGGGTCATCTCTAGGGTTGCTGGGATCCTTCCTGACTGTCCAGCTCACGGATGCAGCAACCCAGATTCAAGGCCCCAGGGCATCAGGTCACGTGACATTGACTGCTGAACTCAAAGGACACCATACAACCTGCTGACCCCAGATGATTCTGCTGTGGATGAGTGACAACCAAAAGGACAGGCCGCCCTATGGGTGCATCAGTTACATTTCTGCTACTGAATGCTACCTGGGTGGAGGCGTCAGAGACAGAATATCTATACCAGACCCAAGTGGCTACATTTCCTTTGCCTATGATGTCTAACTGCCCAGTGCAGCAAAAGTCAAGGAAACCAGAGCCTTCTTCCTGCCTTCCAGAAGGCTGCAGGTCACCCCAGCTGCCAACTCCTGAGTGACCAGATTGTCTGAGCTGAGAAAGGCCCTTTGACAAATGCCCCCCTGCTCGGGGATGCCCATCTCTCGCAATGCTTGTTTACAAAGGTGTTTGCTCTTACATGAAGATGGAGGAGGCTGTGGGTGCTGATGCTGTGCAGGTCGGGTAGGGTGCCACCATGAGACACGTGGCTCAGGGACTTGCTTCTATGAAATAATCCTGGGAACAGTGAGGTGTAAATGGCTCTCATTAACATGTAAAAAGGAAGAAAGAGAACTAAAGATTGGGGTATTCCTTCAGTGTCTGAATAAAGTATAGTCACCTGGCGATTCTTCTTTGCTCTGTGCTTCATGGGTGGGGGCACAGGTAAGGAAGGGACAATGAGAAAGCCATACCAGTTCGGCTACTTCCTTGCAAAGGAAGCTATGCCCACAGCTTCACACACCTGTGTGCCACTTTGAGGGCCTCCTGTGCATCAGCAGGCTATACCTGGCACTTCTGGGATGGCATGGGTCACATGCTATGTGGCACCTGGGCACCAAATATGTCTTTCTCGTTACCTACATTGACAGTCACACTTTGCCTCACTTAGGGGTCTGCACAGGACAGCCATCTAGTCCTAGGAGACTCTGGACTGGGAGACATGCCTATCGCTGGGAGTCACAGAGCATGCCTGAAGCCAGAAGGGAGGGCCCCTGGTCATGTATTACAGGACAGACAGCTTCATGCTCCATCTCCACTTCCTGACCACTCACCCAAGTTAAGACTGCTGTGAATGAGGACCCTGGGGTCTCTGGACACACGTGGGAGCTGGGTAAGGCCCTAGGGGCACAGACAAGGCAACAGGTAGATGACAAAAATGACTCATTTTGTCTTTAAAGAGTACGTTATTTTCCATTCAAACCTATGACTCTGTGCTTTTATTCTGATGATAACATGGTATAAAGATAAGTGTTAGTGAAAAAGTATGTAATATTTAAGTTATTAAGTTAAATATTAAAGATATTTAAACATCTTTCCAGATATTTTAGTACAATAGCTAGCTGGGTACTGATGACATAAGCCCTTAATCCCAGCACTCAAGAGGCAGAGGCAGGCAGATCTAGAGCTGGAGGCCAGCCTGGTCTATCGAGCAAGTTCCAGGACAGCCAGAACTGTTACACAGAGAAACCCTATCTCAAAAAATCAAAGATCAAAAAACAAAAAAAAACAAGAAAAAACAAAACAAAACAAGAAAAGCAAAAAGAACAATATCTGGAAAGAGAACAGAAGGCTTTGTGGACTTGGTAGGGCCAAGGAGCCAGCCAAACCACACAGGATAGATTCCCTCTGTCGCAGTGTTCCATCAGACACGGATCGTGCACCTGAATCCCCTGCGTTAGTGACCCTGCGTACAAGACTTCAAGAACAAGAGGATTTGTCCCACGCAGGACTGGTTTTCTACCTGGGCAGCACACAGGACTCTTCCTCCAGAATGGTGTCCATAAAGCAATGGGTGAAGGGTGAAGGAGGTGGGCAGGTAAAGGGGTTGGGGTGTGGCTCCGCCTTGTTGAGCCCACAACTCAGACAGAAGAAGCCCTTCCCTCCATCCCAGGCCTCTGCCCTACAAAGGTGTGCACCATTCATACAGCCCTTGCATAATCAAGAAGGGTAAATCCTAAGGCACTTTTGTCAGCAACCTCTGGGCCCCAAATGATGTGACCAGCCCTCGTGGTGCCCCTATAGACAGGTGCAGAGCAGGGCAGGCTGACAGCGGAGGCAGAGAAGGTGTGGCCACAAACCCTGAGAGGTGGCATCATTGCAAATGCCTGATTCAAGCTGCTTCTTTGATCTCACAGTGGCGACAGGAAAAGACCCTCCATTCCAAGTCACAGAAAAAGTCAGGCTGGGCCTCAACTCTTCAAATTCACCTACATGAGAGGCATCTGATGGCTGTCCTTGGGCCAGTGTGATGCAGGTGCCCCAGATATGCCAAGACTTTCCACTCTGGTTAGGGAGGGAGCCAAGGCATCAGACAGGACCACAGCCCCGAGACCCCCACCCCATCCATATTATAGAGAGAAAACACGAGATGTTTACAGTTTGTGAACACTCAAAACCATGGACCATGAAGGATGGGGCCAGGAACGGATCTCGGCCTCCAACGCCCACACTGCTTTATTCCCAGCAACGGCAGCTCTGAAGCCTGGTCAGGGAAGACCATGGGCGGACAGGGAGCCAGGGTACCCAGAGGGTAGCCAGGGTTGCCCTTTCCTCTTGAAGGCTACACTCCCGGAGCTGATGGTTAGAACTGCACCTGCCCAAAGTCCCAGAACACTTCTCAAGAGATAGCACTCCTTCCTAACAGGAGGCCACCCTTGGGCCAGCAGCACCCTCTCCAGTCCTCTGGGCACCAGCAAAGTGGTCCATTGGGACCACTGTAGTTCTGAGGCCACACAGGACAGGCCCATTCCTTGTTGTGCACAACTGTAGCCCCTTGAGGCTTCTGACCAGAGTCTTCCACAAGCTAAGTTGTGGCAGGCTGGAGTCAGACAGGGTGGGAACACAGCTCCTGCCTCTGCTAGGCCTCCAAGCACATTTCTCGATCTGCAAACATAAGGCAGAAGGGCTCTGTGGATGGGGGTGGGGGTGGTGGGGGATGAGGGTTACCCATTTAGATGGGTAAATCGACACAGAAGCCTAGACTTGGGGGGGACAGGACAGGGCAAAAGTGGCCGGCTGTGCAGGAGCCTGTACAGCCCATCTGACCCCCCTCAAGAGTGTGTCCGGGAGCTGAGCTGAGGCTAACACAATTATTCTTGGCAGGAACACCACAAGATAAAATCAAGGCGTTTTAATTGCACTGCTGTTTCCTGGTAGCCTGGTTCACTCCCGCACACAAATGTAGTTCTGACCCTAGGAAGAGCAGAGACAGCCACTGTGGGCACGGAAAACCTGTTTAGCCCTGGAAACCATTCCATCACCTCAGAGCTCAATAATGAGCGAGCTCTCCCCCACACTCCAGCCCACCCGCCCTTCCGGCCCGGAGAACAAGACTGAAGGTACAATTAATTACCTCCTCCCTGCTTCGGTGGGACAGAGGAGACAGCCACCTGGCTGCCCAGGAGAGGCAAGCATTTAAAAACACGTAAAGGATAATCGAGAAGCTTGACAGAATTCTTGTCTTTTGGGGTTCTTTTCCCCAAAAGGCACAGGCAGTGGCTCTGTGTGGCGGCTCCATGTGGCGGCTCTTGTGCTACGGTCCTGAACGCGTACCACAAGCAACCCCAGAAGCAGCCTCTTCATCGCTCCTTCATAGACATGTAAAATTCAGTCCTGAGTGTCTTTGATTCATTAATACTTTCTAAAAATTTGCGTGTGCGTGTGTATGGTATATGCAGGGGGATGGAGTGGGGAGTTGCACTCGTCTGTGTGCACATGTATGGAGGTCAGAGGTCAACTTAGGGTGTTTTACCCTATAGCATTTGATACTAAAAATCCTTGTTTTTTGAGACAGGGTCTCTCACTGTACCTGAAACTTACTGTCTGGCCAGTGACCCCAGGGATCTACCCACATACACATGTGTATACATAAACATGTACACAAACAGCGAGCCAGCGTGGGAGTTACAGGCACACACTGCCATGCCTGGGTTGTGGAGATCGAAACTCAGATTCTTTCCAGCCTCAGTAATACTTTTTTTTTACATCAAGTGTGTAAGTGTGTGTGCATGTGTGTGTGCGTGTGCATGCGTGTGTGTGTGTGTGTGTGTGTATAGATCAGAGAGTAACTTTTCAGAGTTGGTTCTCTCCTTCCACCGACTGGGTTCTGAGGATCAAGCTCAGGCTGTCTGTCTGCTTGGCGGTGAGACCCTGCAGCTGTAGAACCACTTTGCTTTTAATGTGAGAATGACCCAATATGGTCAGAATGGTTCTGGCTCTGAATGGCTTCTCGTGTACTCAAACTTAAAAGTGCCCAGGGCTGGGGCTGTTCTGAGTATATGCTGTTCTTGCAGAGGACTCAGGTTTGGTCCCCAGCACCCACGGGGCAGCTCACAACTACCCATAACTCCAGGTCCAGGGGAGCTGATGTCCTCTTCTGACCTCAACGGGAACTAGTGGCATGCAGGAAAACACTCATGCACATAAAATAAAACCAATCTAAAACTAAAATACAGTGTCTAACTTCAGGCTGGGACACAGCTCAGTTGACTGAGTGCTGTCTAGCACCCATGAGGCCCTGGGTTAAATCCATGCAAGCCAAAAACTGGGCACTGTGGTATGAGCGTGTAATCTCAGGACTTGAAAAGCGGAGGCAGGAAGATCACAAATTTGAAGTCAGCCTGGGCTACATAGTGAGAGTCTCTATCAAAGAAACAAAAACCCATTTGGTTCAGTATTTTCATTGCAAATTCTAATTATTACAGAGCCACATATAGTACTTGAACTTTTAATTCTGGGAAGTACTCGGGATAAAATCATCTTCTGGAGATTACTGTTGGACCGCCCTAGGGCTCCTCACCCAGTCACAGCAGAGAACAACCTGCCCTTGTCCCTTTAAGCCATCCTCGGAGAGGACACCACAGATCTCCCTCGCAAAATTCAGCGCTAACACTGCTATTTTGTGCACTAAACTTAGCTGGGAGATAAAAATGAATTCTGTGCATGGAGCAGAATTTTAAATTCAAGAGTTTTTCTTTTAGAAACAAATCTCTCAGGCTGGAGAGATGGCTCAGCGGGTAAAGGTACTTACCCTCTAAGCCCAATAACCTGAGTCCATTTCCCCAAAACGCACAAGGTGGAATGAGTCACCTCCTAAACAGCTATTCCTCTGGCCTCCATATGTGCACTGCAGCATGTGCTCACACACACACAAAACAAATGCACATGCATGCACGCATGCACGTGTGCACGCGCACACACACACACACAAATAAATGGTTAAGTATTAAAACCTCATTAACATATAAGCCTTTAGCCCTAGCTGGGGGGCGGGGAACAAACAAACAAACAAACAAACCCCAGGAGACTATCTCCTGCAGCAGTAGGAATGAACCCCGAAACCACTCAGTTATGCTCTGTCCAACTGAGCACACGGGGTTCCATTTGCTCAGAGTCTAGGACCAAATGAGGGTGACAGCAGCCAGGCCCCTCAGGGACCTGGCGGGTTCAGGTGGGAGCACGCAGAATGTGTGGTTCTCAGTGAGAACGGCTTTGAGAGAACAGGGTCACGTCCAGGACAGAGGAGATGGCCTAAGGGCCAGCCCATGGGCCAAACTGGGATGATTTGAGCATCAGGATAATTTAGAGGAGTCAACAGTTACAAACAGTTATAGACTATTAAAAGGCAACCATGACTCCATTCCAGCAATTACTGGATAAATATAACTTACATAATAAATACAATGTAATAAGAAGCCAAGTAATGAACCTGATCACGGGCACTAGGAGGCAGGGTTCTAGCCTATGGGAAGAGCTGGCTGGCAGAGAGGGGACCTGGAATAAGACTAGTTCCTCAGGAGCCTTCCCCAAGGGCTCACTCATGAGGCCACAAGCCCCCATCTATCAACCATGGGCCTTTGGTAAGTGTACTGGCTGGTTTTGTGTGTCAACTTGACACAAACTGGAGTCATCAGAGGAAGGAGCCTCAGTTAAGGAAATGTCTTGATGAGATCCAGCTGTAAGGCATTTTCTCATTTAGTGATCAATGGAGGAGGGTCCAGCCCATGATGGGTGGTGTCAAAACCATGGGAAGCAAGCCAGTAAGCAGCCCTCCATGGCCTCTGCATCAGCTCCTGCCTCCAGGATCCTGTCCTGTCTGAGTTCCTGTCCTGACTTCCTTCAGTGATGAACAGCGGTGCTGAAGTGTAAGCCACATAAACCCTGTCCTCCCGGACTTGCCTTGGTCAGGGTGTTTTGTTGCAGCAATAGAGTGAGGCACCTGCAAAGCCCAGCTTATTAGAGCGGGGAGCTCCCACAGAGCAGACGGGATGGCGCCTCCCACGTGTTACACTGGCATCACCAGGACGGAGGCTAAACACTCAGGGGGGCAAACATCAGAAAAATCCTAAGTGGTGACAAGGAGCCAGCGCACAGCACAAATGTCAAAGATACACGAGACAAGGGCTGAGCGACTGTTCCAAGTTCAAGGGAAAATGGGTATGGAATGCAATAGATGATCCCCAGCCAAACAAAACAAAGCCAACAAACAAAAATCCCAACATTTACAAAAGAGCCATGGAGATCCCGGTGGGGTGGACTAGACAGCCAGGGGAAGGGGCACCAGACACGGCACTGCACACCTGTAATCCAGCCAGGGGAGGTGGGGAGGAAGGTCTGGCATCCAAGTCCAGCCTGGGCCACGTGAGATCCAGAATGTGCAAAAGCTATTATTGGAAGAGGTTTAGGGTTGTGTCCCAACGCCCAGTCTCCCAAGCCCGCCAAGTGTGCTGTGTGATGTGACCACTGGCCGCACCCTCAGCGCTCGGCGAGATAGATATTCAAAGGTAAAGAGCATTAGGGCTGGGGAGAAGGCTCAGTGGGTAAAAATGCTGCCGCCCAAACATGAGGTCTGAGTTCAAATCACAGCATCCATGTAAAAAGTCAAGCATCCATGCACATGTCTTACCCAGGACTGGGGGGAGAGGGGAGCGGCAGTGGGGCAGGGACTGGACAGGACAAGAGGGGAGGTGACACCTTGGTCAGAGCGTGGCTCTAGGCTGAACTCTCCTTCGTGGATCCGTCCTCCTCTGAGGAGCCACCCCACTCTCTGCCCGGCTCACTACTCCTTCCCCACGGAGGGGAGGCACCCCACACTGCTGGTACTTGCCATTAGCAGTTGCGCAGTGTGTTCTGAACAAGGGCAGGTTTAAGCCGTCTGGAATCCTCGAAGCATCCTCCAGCATTTACTGGGAAGCTCCTAATTAAAGTTTTCTCTTCTCACTTACTGCCCGGTAATTCCAGCTTTATTTTCTCTTTCACAGTGGGAAACTAATTATCTGGGGTGCCTTTCCATAGGCTTTTCAATTAAAAACAGGGGGAAAGAGCCTCAGCGAAATTAAAGTGGAACGTGGGCAGCCATTCTCGGCGTTCACTCACAGAGGTGAAGGCCAGTTCTCTGTCCCTGGAGGGAGGGGGGCAGAGTCTGCAGGGAGCCCCGACACCTCAGTACATTGGCTCAGCCAACCCAGCAGCCCAGGGCTGACAGCCCAGCCACTGCTCTGATAACAGCAGCATCAAGGAAACACCAGTCACATCACCTACTCAGCAAGGCTGACACTTCCACAGGGACAACACACTCAGAACACCGAGCGGGAAAAGATGCATCAATCGACCATTGAGAGCAGCGATCAGCACCCCTGGGAATGGCCAAAAACAAGAGGAAATGGAACAAACCACACACACGGGAATACTAGCTTTTCCTCTCAGACCAGAGAAGGGCAGACACTTGTGCTCTCTGGCTTCAGCTTTCTGCACCAAGCAGGCCAGGAGTGGTGCCGCATGGGAGGCTGAAGCAGGAGGACTGCAAGTTTGAGGTCAACCTGGGCTACAATGCAAGAGCGATCTCAAAAAACCAAGGTCTTGGGGACTGGGGAGATGGCTCAGCTGATGAAGCGTTTGCTTTGCAAGCTCAAGGTCCTGAGTTCAATCCCTACCACCCACTTAAGAAGCCAGGAATGGTGGCCTGCCTGCACTTGTAAGCGAGCACTGGAAAAGTGAGACAAAAAACGATGAGGAAAAGAGGCGGGGCATCATGGAAACTGCGTCACACCCCAAGCCTCCCTCACTCTGGGAAGACATTTTTCTATTGCATCTTGATCAGGGGCACAGATTGATAGCCTAGAGGAGAGAGTTTCAGGCCCGTGGTTGGCATGTCCTCTCAGAACGAGTCCTGGGCAGAAGGTTCAGGAGAGCTGAGAAACGAGGGCAAAAGGCTCGGCAGAGCTGGACCTGCACGCCCCCCAACCCCCACACACTGGAACTGCCAGGCAGCCAGGGCAACTTACTCAGAGCAACACAAGCCTAAAGGCCTATAACAGGCTCCCTCTCCCAGCTTCTAGATTTGTTCAAGATGTGTGTGTGGTCTCTCTCTCTCTCTGTCTCTCTCTCTGTCTCTCTCTCTCTCTCTGTCTCTCTCTCTCTCTCTCACACACACACACACACACACACAGTAGGGGAATGCTCATTCACACACTACAGCTCAGTATTCTTACACATCCGACCTGGTGGTAGCAGGAAGACGTCATCCGCTGGGCTAATCTGCCTGCTGCCATTGTGCAGTGGGTGGGGGCCCATTTGAAAGTCACAGGAACATGAACAAAAAAAAGGCACCCAAACCTATCTGTGTCCTACCCTGGGGTGGGATCAACCTGAAACTTATCACAAGAAATCAGCTGTGAGTTCTGGAACAGTCCCAAGCTGTACGCCCGGGGAGCTGGCTCTGCTGAGAACTAATGTGTCTCAAGAGAGAAGGCACAATAAAGTGGCAAGCTAAGCCCAAGTCCTCCTCCTCTCTCTCCCACAGCCTGGGTCTCCTCCCTGACCTCCCACACGGGATCTGTCTCCCCCTCCCACCCCGCAGTCTTAGCACCTTGACAGTGTGTGGTGACATGTGTTAGGACAACCCCAGCCCGAGCCTGCATGAAGCCACTTCAGGGGGCACTCGCTCAAAGGGTGCACAGGCAACTTGTCCTCCAGGCTCCAGCAGCAACGGGAACAGAAGCTATGGCTGTGGTCCCCAGGGAAGTGATGTCAAAGGAATGCAATGGACACTGCATGCACGGGAGGTCCAAGCTTCAGAAACCCAGCATCCCTCGCTAACACAGAAACAGCAACCTTCAGAAACGGAAAGGGGAACAGAGGCTGCCTCCCTCCCATGCCGGCAGTGGCTAAAGCTGGCTGAATCCACAACCACCAGCCCGAGACTTTGTCTCATGAAAACACCTCTTCAGGATGTGACTAGCCAGGAAGTACCCTTGGTTCAAGCATGGTAGCCTCTAAAAAGGCAGACACCCATCAGCAGGTGGGCAGCACGCACACAAACACCTTAAAGGCACAGAACCCAGGTGGACATGTAAATCCAGGTGGATTTCCAAAAGCAAGCTAGAAGCGGCGAAGGTGGGGTGGGGGTGTCCACACCACAAGTCCAGAGCTGTCGACCCAAGTACAGGTGTAAGCAGGGTCCCACTACCACCCTCCAGCCTTCTAACAACATGTATGCACGCACATGGACACACATGCAGTGTGTGTGCACAGGCAGACACGTATCAGTACACAGAGACATTTGTATGGTGTGGACACACACAGGTGCAAACCTATACACATGCACTCAGGAACACACAAAAAAACACATACATATAGACATGCAGGGCCCATGATGAAGTGCTATTCACACACAGGAGATGGTTAAAGCGCTGGCCAACCTCAGAGGCGTTGTCAAGGCAACGGCACATCCTGCACTCTGCTGCTGCAGCAACGTGAACTCACACAACCCCAGTTTGGGGAACACTAGAGTGGTGTGAGCTCCTCCCACAACAGCTCCTGCCAGCCCCATCCTGACAGCACCCTCTCCGAGATCCCTCCCCATCCCCCACCGTCCGTGCGTGTGGGCTGCACCTGGCCACCTGGAGTTTTACAGAACGCGACTTCTCTATGAATGACTTCTGGTTTGTCCCCTGACCCTTTCTGCTCTCCCTTTGCATCTCCTTTTGGAAAGGCCAAAGGTGGCAAGGAGGACCCTTTGATGGCCACTGAGTCAAGTGGGAACCCTGCGGTGACTCGGTATACTGTAGCTCACTCCCCTGGCTAATCTAGCAGAGAGTCACAGCAATAGGACTCTGTGACCCCACAAGGAAACATCCCAGACAGAAACCTGTGAGCCCACGTGGCAGGACACACACAATAAGAGTAATCGCCAGCTATCTACTGACTCAAAAGGAACAGAACAGCAATGAGAATGAATGACCTGGAGCTGCATACAACAGCAAGTCTAAGATTTAGAAAGCAGCTTAATAGCCGTTCACCTACAATCGAAGCCAAGCTGTGCTGTTTACATGCCCTCCCCAGAGGCAAGGCATGGGATGGCCCTGGTCAAAGGCAGCTCTGTCCTTGGCTAGGCCGGTTCACAAAAGGGGTATTTCTTCTTGTGTATTTAAATTGAGGGGCGGGGGTAGTTGGTCGACCTGTGTTATTTCTGCTCCAGCACCAACTCAATTGCTGAGCTCGAACTGACGCTGAGCTCAGAGCTGAGCCCCCACCGTACACCGCTGTCCCTGCCCACACACCAGGGTCTCACTTCTTCAGTAAAACCAAAGGGATTTCAAAGCACCGCCAACCTTCCATACCGCTGCCTTCTGAATGATGGCTAGGAAGACACGTGATTCCAGTAACATCAGACAGGTCTGGAGCCTTTATGGGAGAGACGAGAGCAGCTCTCTCTTACCTGAGAGTAGTGGAAGAAAGAAGCAGTGGCTTGAGGAGGAAGAAAGAGAGGGGGCATGTGGAGAGGAGGAGGGAAGAAGAGGTCATGCTCCACTCTGAGCTACCTAACTAGCTCCCGCACTCCCACGCCAGCCTCAGCGTCGCTTAGGCCGCACAGCCTTGAAGGAGTGTGGTCCACAGACTTCCTTCAGCGTCCTGGAGTCGCTGTGCTGCCACCCTAAGGTGACACTATCACCACAGTACCATAGAACTGACGCCTCCTGCCAAATACCAACAAAATCAGGCTTCCTGCTTCCCCTCTACTCTGGGCAGACAACTCCCCCTTCAAATCCCGCAAGACTATGAGGGTTTGCGCCTAGTGTTAGTGCATCTTGTTATGCTGTGTGTGGTTGGTATCGTTGAAAGGCCTGCTCTTTTCTGAAAGGAAGCAGAGGAGCAGTAGACGTGGGGGAGAGAGGAGGTGGGGAGGGGACCGTGAGGAGGGGAGAGAGGGGCAGCTACAGTCGGGATGTACTGTAACGAGAGAACAAATGTAAAAGTAAAACAAAGCCAGGCGGTGGTGGTACATCTTTAATCCCAGCACTCAAGAGGCAGAGGCAGGAAGACCTCTGTGAGTTCGAAGCCAGTCTGGTCTACAGAGTAAGTTCCAGGACAGCCAGAGCTACACAGACAAACCCTGTCTCGAAAAACCAAATAATGATAATAATAATAATATACAATAAAATAAAGAAAATGTTAAGAAGTTAAAAACAAAACAATACAAAAAGCACATAAGAGAGGAGTGGGGAGATGGCCCAGACAGTAAAGGAATTGTTGCCAGAGAAACATGAAGCCTGGGCTGGGATGCCCAGCACCTGTCACGAGCCAGTGTGTTGGCACGCACCTGTGATCCCAGGGCTGGGAAGGCAGAAACAGGAGGATTTCTTAGCTCACTGGCCAATCAGTCTAGCTGAATCAGTGAACTGAAGGTTCAATGAGAGACCCTGCTTCTCAAAAAAATAAATCAATACAAATGATTGAGTCTGGTGAGATGTGAGCGTGAGCACCTGGCTGGGATGCCCGGCCCATAAAAACAGCTAGGTATGGCATGGCATGCTCATGCAATCCTAGCACCGGGGGGTGGAGACAGGAAGATCCATGGAGCTTGCTGACCAACGAGTCTAGCAAATACCATGAGCTGCAGGTCTAGGGAAAGACTCCATCTCAAATTAATTAATTAATTAATGCAGAGGGGCTGATGAGATGGCTCCGAAGATGAGGGTGTATCTACTGCTATTGCCAAAGAACCAAGGTTAGTTCACAAGATCCACAGTGGGTAGCTCATAACCATCTGTAACTCAAACTCCAGAGATTACTCTAGACTCCATAGACACTACACTCACATGTGAGCACACGCACACACATGCAGACACACGCACGTGCACAAACTAAAAATTAAAAATAAAGAATTCCCCCCCCCCCCCGCAGCTAGGGTTTCTCTGTTACAGCTCTGGCTGTCCTGGAACTCACTTTGTAGACCAGGCTGGCCTTGAACTCACAGAGATCCACCTGCCTCTGCCTCCCAAGTGCTGGTATTAAAGGCATGCACCACCTTGCCCTAAAAATAAAATCTTAATAGTGAGGAAGAGAGAAATTGAGGAAGACATCCAAGGTTGCCCTCTGGCTTCTACACTGAAGCTCACCCTCCAATATACAATGTTTCTACTTGCAGGAAGTTGCTGCACAATTCCAGCTGACCCCAGACTGAAAGCTCTGAAACCCTGAGAAGAAACATCCCCCACCTCCTCCACCCGTTTAAATTGTTTCTCTCCAGTACTTTGTCACAGTGAGGACAAGCTGAGAACACAACCAGCAACTGAAAAACAAAATCAACAGTTAATTTCTTACCCTAGATTATCATGAGATAACCTACTTTCTGTCCCTTGGAACTTGACCAGAATAAGAACACTACCAGGTGGAGCCCGGCATAGGCCCAGGCTGGGGGGGGGGGGGGGGGTAAGCGCCCTGTGGACTGCGCATGTTCATCTAGGCTCCCGGCAAAAGCCAGAGGGTCTCCAGTCAGGGCTGTCCTGTGGGGCAGGGGGACAGGGACACCACCTCCCCCAATTTGTTGTCTTAAAGTTCTGTTTCCTCCCCTGTTTTTGAAGGAGAGTTAATCTCAAGTTTTGATACATGGGCTCCACTATGGGTGTTCCTTTCTCTCCTTCTTTTGAAGACCATGTTAATTAACCTCAAGCTCACTTATCCAAGGATGGCCATGAACTCCTGATCCTCCTGCCTCCACCTCCCCAGTGCTGGGATAGTAGACATGCACACCCAAGCCTGGTTTGTGCAGTGCTGAGCAGGGAACTCGGGGCAAGGGCACTACCAGCTGAGTCATATCCCCAGCCCCGGTTCTATTAAATTAAAGAAAAAACATTAAAAAGTTCCACCCAGCAATCTCATGTCTGAACAAAGTTACAGTACAATACTGTGTCGATGGCTGTCTGTCTTGAGGAAGGGCAGAAAATACCACATATTAGATTTCTGACAAAATATGAACAGAAAGGAAAACTCAATTTATATGTATGAAACACCGCCAGCTTCTGTCCCTCATTACAAACCCATGTTCCCTTTCAGACACGCTGGCGACGTGCGCTGGAGGGGACCCAGACTGAAACAGCCACATAAGGACCCAAGGGGCAGCCAGGACACAGAGCTCTCATGAGGCCAGTACTAGATGTCAGTGGGCAGAAGCCTGGCACAGCAGGACACAGTTGGCCTTAGGCCAGGAGGGACACCCCCCCCACATGCACACACCCCATATGGCACCCACACTCCACATGCATGGCACCCACACGCTACATGCACACCCACACACCCACACTCCAGATGCACACACACACACTCCACATGCACACCCACACATGCACCCCCACACACCACATGCACACCTACACCCCATATGCACACACACACCACATGCACACCCACACTCCACATGCACACACACACACACACACACATGGCACCCACACACCACATGCGTGCCCACACCCCACAAGCACCCACACACACATACACACCCACACTCCACATGCACACCTACACCCCATATGCACACACACACCACATGCACACCCACACTCCACATGCACACACACACACACACATGGCACCCACACACCACATGCGTGCCCACACCCCACAAGCACCCACACACACATACACACCCACACTCCACATGCACACACATACATACCCCACATGCACACTCATACACCACATGTACACCCATACACCACATGTACACCCACACCCCACATGAACACACAACACATGGCACCCACACACCACATGCACACATACGCACACACACCACATGCACACACCACATGCACACCACACACCACATGCACACACCACATGCACATGCATACCCACACTCCACATGTACACACACACACACGACACCCACACACCACAGGCACACACACCACATGGCACCCTCAGATCTAGCCTGGCTGAATTGCGTCCTCCTCCACAGAAAAGGATGCAGAGAGCAGGGGAGATGGCTCAGTTGGGTCAAGTGCTTGCTTTGCAAGCATGAGGACCAGAGTTCATTCCCTAGCACCCATATAATTAAAAAACAGAGTAGACATGACAGTGCATATTTGTAAGTCTAGCATCGGAAAGGCAGAGACAGGCAGATCCACTGAGATACCCTGTCCTAAAAGACAAGGAGGACAGCACCTGAGGAGCGACAGCTAGCGCCGACCTTTGGCCTCAACACTCCCCTCCACACACACACTCTCTCTTTTTTTTTTTAAATATACGCTACAGAAATCTTTTTTTTTTAGATTTATTTATTTATTATGTATACAATGGTCTGCCTGCATGTGTCCCTGCAGACAGAAGTTGGCACCAGATCCTATTACCAGTGGTTGTGAGCCACCATATGGTTGCTGGAAATTGAACTCAGGACCTCTGGAAGAGCAGTCAATGCTCTTAACCACTGGGCCATCTCTCCAGCCCCAACACACACACACTCTTAAGTGCTCATAACGGTATGGAGAGAGAGAGAGGTGCTGTTATCACTAGCCACTGGGACATGTGCCTCTGTGGCTGCTAAAGTGTCACACGTTCCAAATACCTCAGCCAGCAGTTTACCTTCACGTGGTGACCATCTGTGCACTGATTACGTGGCGTGGTAAAAACCAAGTCTGACTGCAGGTACAGGAAGGGCCACCCCAAGCCAGGGAGGAGGGGTGGCTTCCTGATGGATTTCTGTCAGGTGCCATGCTTTGTGCAAGCCCATGGGAGGCCTGCCCCTTTCTGAATGGAGATGGAGGAGCAGATGAGGATGGGGATGGGGGGATAGATGAGAAAGGGGAGGGGCAAGAAGGAGGGGAAATTGCTTGGTACGTAAAATAAATGAAAGAAAAGTTATTAAATTAAAAAAAAAGGAAAAAGGAAAGCTCCAGGTAAACACACAGAGAGATACAGACACAACATGACACACAGGGAGACACACAGGCATATACACAACACGAACACACAGGCAACATATATGCAGACGCATAGGTGTGCATGTGTACACCTCACAGATACAGGCCCTACACACATGCTCTCTCTCTCACACACACGCATAATCCGGCAATGTGACCACAGGAAAATAGATCGCAGCAGCATCAGCGGCATGGTGGCAGAACGACATGCCACCACCCAACAAAATGCACTTTGGGGACCACCAAGGTGGACTGGCAGGTAAAGGAGCTTGCCACACAAGCCCAACAACCTGAGTTTGACCTCTAGGGCTCCTGTTATGGTCGAAGGAGAGAACTGACTCTGTAACAGAGTTATCCTCTGATCATGTATGTTGTGGCATGTACACATGCACGCACACACACGCATACACATAACATTGAATAAATTAAAAAGAAACAGAGCATGGTCTTGGAGCATCTGCTCTGGGACAGCTGTCATCACAAACCACCCCCCAGTCACACTTCAAGTCCCAAGTTCACATCACAGGCTGGATCCTGGACCAGGTCAAGCTTGTCTTCCCCAGATGCGAGCCTGTCAAACGTTTTCACTTCTGACCTAATTTAATAACAACAAATGCACATGTACTGCTTAGCACAGGAGAGGGGGGCAGGGCAGAGGATCCGGCCTCTCCTGGGGCAGGAGTTAAACATGGTTCAAACATCTTTACTGCTGATGTCAATAAGTAGTCTTCAATGTGGGCACCTTTTCAGTGTGGAGTGTGTGTGTGTGTGTGTGTGTGTGTGTGTGAGAGAGAGAGAGAGAGAGAGAGAGAGAGAGAGAGAGAGTGTGTCAGAAATCAGTTGTGGGTCTTCTCCTCAATCACCCTCCACAGGGTGATTTACACATGGTCTCTCACGGGACTCCACCTTATTATTTTGAGACAGGGTCTCTGGATCTGGAGCTCACCAATTCAGCATAACTAGAAGGCCAGTGAACTCCATCCAGGGATTCTCCTGTCTTGTCTCCCCAGTCCTGGGGTTCCAAGCAAATACCACCACACCTGGCATTTTTTGCAGGTGCTAGGGACTGAAAATAGGTCCTTAGGAAACAGGCTTCCATTTGTATGAAGGGTTACTATGATTGGTGCAGAGCCCTTCTCTGGCTATATAAGTAGGCTACTGGGCTCACCCTGAGGCATACCCAAAGACATCACCACCACCAGCAGCAGCCTTTGGTGGGACAGCCTTAGCTGGGGAAGGCTCCTCTCCAGCATGTTTTCTTCATCCTTAGGAGAATGGGCTGGGCTGACAACACAAAGAAAGGACCATGGTAGTGACGTCAAGAGGCTAAAGAGCTTCAGAGAGTAGCAATGGTGAAGACAAGGAAGGCTGGGCAGGGCTGAGGACAAGATACCTCAGGCCCCAGTGGCTGAAGGAGTCCCAGAGAGCTGCCAAGCCTTGTGCTGACAGTCCCAATACCTAAGACCCAAGGGCTCTGTAAGCCCTGTCACTGTAGGGCTAAAGGTCCTGACACCAAGGCCCGTATGAGCTGAGACCTCAGACAGTGCCACCTCTGCTGCTGACTGCTGCCACCTCCGCTCATCACTGCCAGGGGCCCTGGAGAAGCCACCTCAGTACCCAGGCAGAACGGTTAAAGCTAGAAGAAAAACTCCAGGGAAAAGGCAACCCCTGGCTCTAGAAGCTTTGGATTGACAAGTCTCCGTATCTGCCTGACCAGTTCCTGTCCTTGGGCATCTGATGCGTACTGCGCACCCAAGGATCCGCCATTCCTGTCTGTGGAACTGCAGGATCTGGTCGGCTGGCTAACAGCACACACTGCACTCTGCCTTCCACACACGATGCCTCACAGGACCTGCCTGACACCTAACTTGGGTCCCTGGTGACTTCACTTCAGTGGTGGGACATAGAAACACCGAGGCTCATCCTCCTACAGAGTAAGTATGGGTACACTCCCAAGGGCCAGGACAGCACCCCTGGAACAGGGGTGGCAGAGCCGTAAGGCAGAAGGAGCAGGTCCTAGCACAACCCACGAAGCAGGGCTGGCAGCTGGTGAGAAGAGACCCTCTGAGGGCACTGGCCTTGGGATCTCAGAGTCACCTGTGACTACTCTTGTGCCATCATCTCCTTGCTCCCTCTAAAGAGTCCAGGAGTCAGTGAAATGGCCTGAACCTATCACAGGGTCACAGAGCCCGCCACAAGGGTGCCCAGCTATCCTGAGCATGGGCATGGAGGGCTCTTGCCCAAGGCCCAAGGGATTAAAATTAGGTACTTAGGACAAGACCTAGTTAGCCTTGACTTTAATCAGGGTGACAGCAAACACTATCGTCTTGTCAGGACTTAGACTCATGTAAGAGATGAAGCTCTGAGCGTGTCTATGAGGAAACTTCTAGAATGAGTTGAGGTGGGAGATTTACACTAAATGTGAGTGACACCGTCCCAAGGGCTGGCATCCTAGGATGTGAGGTGACCTCATATTCCTCATACTCCTCCTCCATGCCTTCCCTGTCATGATGGGCTAGACTCAGCCATGAGCCTAAACAGCCCTCTTCCCTCACACTGCTTTTGTGGTGGATTTCGTCACAGCAAGGAAACAAGCGACTAAGACAGCACCTGTCACCAGGGGACACTGAAAGAAAGCCCATCTACCACGGAGGTCAGCGGCCTCCAGGGGTCCTGATGCCCATGCCTTGCCCATGACTCCGTCAGGTGTCTCTCATGTGATCCTGATGCCCAGTCCCACTCAGACAAGCACCTGTTGTTCTGTGATGGCAACTGGGCAATGGAAAGCAGCCCTCATCGGGTTGCTAAGAGCTCCTGACAGGGCACCCACAGAGCTTGCTTGCCATTAGCCATTCCTGGAGCTAAGCAAGCAAAGCCAGACGCAGCCAGGCAGTCCGTGCTCTGAACAGCAGGAGATGCGCGTTCAGTTCCTGGGAAAATGTCTTCAAAGCCACAACTGTTTTCCCAGCTGTGGACGCTCCACCCTGGGAAATCTTTCCATGCCGTTACAAGAATAATTTTGAAATGACTGTACAAACATGCAAGCCTGCGCCCCTCGTCCTGGTATTTGAGTCTCCAAACACGAGAGCTTCCTGAAGCACCCTGTATGAAGAACGGTGCTGCCCGGCACTGCCTCTGAGCTTCAGGGCTTCCCCACAGACCTGGGCTCATCTCCCGCTAGCTTTAGCCCTGACCTGGGAGACTCGGAGCCATCAAGAAGCTGAAACCACCCAGCGGGCCCACCCTACACAGGAAATTTTCTATTCTATTAGCACGTGCAATCTATAGAAGAAAAGTGTTAGATCCACGTGGCACAGCACGGAGCAGAACTGGGAATGGAATATGGACTCATTGCAAATGGAGTCTGGGCACCCTGCAAACTGAACTGCAGGGACAGGGTGTGACACCACAGAAAAGCAGAAACAAACAAACACACACAAAAAAAAACCCACCAAACATCCAACAGATCTTTAAGATAGTGATTTCATGGCATATCCACCCCAAGCCAAGAGGAAAAGCAGGCCTCTGAAATTCAGGCTGGATGGAACCTGGCCTAGGCTGCCACCAAGCTAGGGACAGGTTGCCCTACATGAAAGCCGAAGTCACTGGTCAGGCCACCTGGGCCGCTTCAGAACCAGGATGTGATGCACCCGGGTAGCTGTGAACAAGACACTTCAGGATAGGGCTGCTGGTTCAAGTGTCTTGGTGTCACCTCAGCCCTTTATGCTTTGACCATTAACCTTTGTCAACTTGAGAGAATGCAAGGTCACCTAGGACTATGACTGCAGAGAAGTTTCTAGAGAGGGTTACTTGAGGAAGGTAGAGACTTTGTGTGCAGCACTGTCCCATGGACTGAGGCCCTGGACTGAACGGGGTACCAACCCCCCACCCCCCAACCCCCACTCCCCGCTTCCCGTGTATCTAATGTCAGCGGCAGTCACACTTCATCCAGCTGCTATGTCTCACTCACCATGACAGACTGCACCCTTGCATTCAAACCCTCCCTCCCTTGAGTTGCTTTCGCCAGGTAGTCTGTGAACGAACAGAGATAAGTAACTAATACACACACTTAAGTCTCAAAAACGTCAGCAGGATTCAGGGGCTGGAGAGAGAGCTCAGCAGTCAAGAGCCTGGTTGCAGAGGACCTAGGCTCAAGTACCAGCACCCACAGGGCAGTAGACAGCTATCCAGCTCCAGGGACCCGAAGCCTTCTTCTGGCTGCTGTAGGCACTGCACACACTGAGTGCACAGACACATGCAGGCAAACTCCAACACATTAAAAAAAAACTTCAAAAAATTAAAAACAACAACAAAAGCCCAGCTCTAAAAGTGTGACCACCCGAGTTCTGATCACAGACAAAGTCACTGTGGCAGAGCTCAGTGTGAAGCCCATAGCCAGTCACGCCTTCAAACGCAGAGGAGAAAATGACAGAAATGATAAAACGTAAAAACATTTATCTTGCCAAACTTTTCCATGTTTTTGGTATTTTCACAATGGATTCATTTACATGTATGTGTGTGTCTGTCTGTGTGTGTGTGTATGGTTTTTTTGAGATAGGGTTTCTCTATGTAGCTTTGGAGCCTATCCTGGAACTCACTCTGTCGACTAAGCTGGTCTTGAACTCACAGAGATCCGTCTGCTTCTGCCTCCCAAGTGCTGGGATTAAAGGTGTGTGCCACCACCACCCAGCTCATTTTATTTTGAAAAATGAAGAACGTTGTTAGGTTGGAACTGGACTCAGTTGGTAAAGTGCTTGAAGAGCATCAGCGGGCCCAGGTTCTGTGCCCAGCCCAGCAGAAACTGAGTGAGGAAAACCTGACACTCCACAAGACAGAGCTCCCAGAGGCCCACAAACCAAGCCGACAAAAACCAGGCATTCAACAGTTCTGAGGAGGTAGCAGAAGAGTCAGGAGTTCAAGGTTAGCCTTGGCTGTGTGAGACTGTCTCAAAAACAAAATGAAAAACAGGTTCAGCAGGTAAAGCGCTTGCCGCACAAGCATAAGGACCTGAGTCTGGATCCAGGGAACACACGTAAGGAGGTAGACACAGCAGCACACTTCTGTAATCCCTGTACTTCTGCAGTGAGGCGGGAAGTGGAAACAAGATTCCCCCGGAAGTTGACAGCCAGCTAGTCTGGTATTGTTCACAGACCTGCCTCAGAAACTGAAAAGCGAGGACCACAACCAAGGCTGTCCTCTGACCTCCACGCGTGCACCAAGACATACCTGTGTTCACATATGTGAGTGCGTGTGTGTGCGCACACACACACACACACACACACACATGCATGCACTAACACAGAGAAGAACAAATTATCGCTCCCCCAAATGCATGGACGCAATACTCAGCAAGGCTGTCTTCCCCAGACCTCATCGGCCTTGAGCAGGGTAAGATTCAACCCTTTCAGCAGCGGACTGCAACAGGCCATCTTTGAGCAATCGCCCCTGAGCACAGCAGACCTTTGCGACCGTTGCTCACCAGCACTGCCCGGTGAAGGAAGCTTCACTCCATGCCAAGGCCTCTGACATCATTCTCTTTCCACAGAATGATCTGTGGAATTCCTGGGTGGAAAGACACAGCAATTTTCTTTTTCATTACTTTTTGTCTGGCTTCAGGAGGTGGAAAAAAACACTTTATTAGTTCCCGACTCCTAGAAACCCAAAGCTTCTAGGAACCATCCTCACTGCGGACTGGTCCCCTTTCCCCACTGCATACCGCCTGCCTAATTAGACCCATAACCTCATCTTGCACACTTTCCCTCTGTCTGCTGAAATTCCATGAGTTGAGAGTATGCCCACTCCTGCCCTGTGGCCTTTTCTCACCAGCACCTCCTTCATTTGAAAGCTGGACCACCCCCCACATGCTTTTCTCCTACAGGTCAGGTGTCCGGCCCCAGGGACTCACAGGACACCCTCGGAAGAGCCGCAGGCAGTATGCCCCCTTCCTTTCTCAGCATCCTTGCTGGCCAAGCTCCCCTACCTGCAACTTTTCCCATCTTTATGTGAGACCCGAGACCAAACTGGCAGGGCAGGGGCTGTACCTGCTGATCCCTCTCACCTGCCCCATGTGCCCAGCACTGTACATGGGTTCTGGGGGCCATGCCTCAGTCCCTTGTGGTTTGGGCAGAAAGCATGGCATTGACTAACTACGCCATCTCTGCAGCCCCACTCCTTCTGAATCCTACTGCTTCGTTCTGGGTGTGCGGGTGTGATGGGCTGTCCAATTTAAAGTCACCGGGATGGTCTGTGACCGGCTCTTGTCACCTCTGTCCTCTGCCTCACCTGCTACTGGCTTTCAGGATGGTTCCCTTCCTGCTGTGGGATGTGTTTTTCTACTATGGGCTTCCATGAATGCCACTGGCCACATAACTTCTTAACTGGGCCTTCCCACACCGTGGAAGTGGGACAAGTCTGGCACCAGTACCAAAACCTGAGACAGCCCTGGGATCCTAATTCTGTGTGACTTCCTGCTCTCAGTTGTCGATAGCTCTGGGCTGGAAAGAAGCTCGGATTCTGCACATCTGCATCCTGCAATGCACACCCCAAAGACATGACTGGCACTAGGGGTCACACCTGCCATCCCTTCACTCAGGAGACTGAGACAGGAGGATCACGAATTCCAGGCCAGCCTGAGCTACAGAACAAAACCCTGTCTGAAAAACTGAGAGGAAGGGAGTTGGGAAGACAGGTTAGCTAGGAAAGCACCTGTGGTACAAGAATGAGGACTTGAGTTCTGATCCCAGGCACTCGAGTTTAAAAAAAAAAAAAAGCCACGTGTGACTGTGCATAGATCTATAGCCCCAGCACTGGAGAGGCGGGGACAGGAGGAGCCCTAAGATTTGTTGGTTGGCCAGTTTGGCCAATCACCCAGAGCTTGCTGATTGGCTACACTGGCATACCTTTGATCCCAGTACTCAGGAGGCAAAGCCAGGCTGATCACTGTGAATTTCTAAGTCAGTCTGACCTACACATGGAGATCCAACCCAGTCAGAGCTACAAAGTGAGAACCTGTCTCAAAATCAACCAAACAAAATAATAACAATAACAACAACAATAATAATAGAAGGCTGGAGGGAGGAGGGAGGAAAGCGAAGTGGAAATGGGATTCCCTATCACTGAAAAGCAGAATACAAACGTATGTGCACAGTGCCCAGCCTGGTATGTGGTTCACGCTCTTCAGCACCGTGATGAGGACACCAAGGCACTGCACACTCCAGAACTTCAGCATAGGGAGACACCCTGGGGACATCCAGAACTTCAGCACCCTGGGGAGACAGAACTGCTTGTGGCTTTTCCTGTGCATTTTTCTGTATTTGCTAATTTTTTTTACATCTATCGTGTGCATCTCAGGAAAAACAACAAACATTTCCAATTACGTTCACTGAGTTATTCTCTATCAGGAACGAGGAAGCCCAGCACACAAACATCACCCTGGCTGACCGAGGCAGACGCTGGAGCAGCGGGCACTTTGGGAACACAGCTGGCCTGGGGATGGGGAGTGGGTCCTGTTTCCTCTGGAGCAGAGTGAGAACTGTCAGGTTTCCATGGCAGTGGGGACAGCTGGCCAGCTACCAGCTCCTCCTCCACAGACCTGACCCCAGGATGGGGAAAGAGACAGGGAGGTACTTGAGCTTGGGCAGAGGCCGGTGAAGCGACTGCCTACTCACTCTGAGTGGGACTAGAGGGGCAGCAGGATGACCACTGCAACAAGCACAGGAGAAAGATAAAGGTGACTCGCAGATGAGACAGGGCACATCAAACATTAACCAGGGCCGGAGACGGCCGAGATGGTGAGATGGCTGCCTAGTAGGCTAAGACCTCAGGTTTCCTTGCCTGCACTGCACAAACCAGGTCTGATAGTGCATGCCTTTGACCCCTACACTCGGGAGGGAGGGGAAAATTGTGGGTACTAGGCCAGCAGCAAGGCCCCATCTTAAAAAAAGATGAACTCCATGATTCACACAGCTAAAATAGAAAAGGAGGATGTTGCAGGCAGAGAAATCCATCTTACTCATTCACAGGTCGGGGGGGGGGGGGTCACACAGCCACTAGGGAGAATAGCGTTCTCCTAAAAACTAAATACACTTGCGCTGTGCAACCCAGCAACCACACCCTGGCACTGACTCCACAGAAACAAAAACCTGTGATCACAAACACTTATGTCAGTTTTTGTCACAAAAACAAGGATCCCAGAAGCCCTTGGTTCTATAGGCAAGGATCCCAGAAGCCCCCCGGCTCCGTAGACAAGGATCCCAGAAGCCTCGGCTCTGTAGACAAGGATCCCAGAAGCCCCGGCTCTGTAGACAAGGATCCCAGAAGCCCCAGCTCCGTAGACAAGGATCCCAGAAGCCCCTGGCTCCGTAGACAAGGATCCCAGAAGCCCCTGGCTCCGTAGGCGGGTGAGGCCTGTGGGGACCGGCTATATCCTGACTAGTGCTTATGGGCATCAGCATGTGCACGAGGATTGCACAGGAACACACTCACAGGAACACAGCAGGCACACCAAACTCCTGAAGCCCGAGCACGCTCTGCAGGCTGCCAGTCTCACTCAGGCTTCGTCTCTGTGGCCCCAACTCAGGGCGCCAGCTGCCACTGCAGGAAACTGGGTGAAGGGTACTTGGACTGCCTTCTGTGTAGTTTTGCAGCTTCCTAAGAATCTACCAGTATCTGGGGGAGGGGGGGGATATTTTTTTAGGGAAGAGGAGGGCAAGACCCTGGTGGCACCATCCTCCCTGCCCCCTGTCACTGCCAGGATGGCATGGCAGGTCCCAACACAGGAGTTACACAGCTTTTCAATTGTCACTTCTGCCCATGGGCAATGACCCAAGTTATCCTAGGTTGGGCCAGCTCCAAGATGTGAAGGCAGTGGCAGACGGCTGCACAGACACTAGCTTCCTGAGGCCAGCTCTTCCCTTGCATGCCCCAGACATCATCAGTCTATGACATGCCGGCACACGCCCCTGTCCTTGGCCTCCACCAGAACTCAAACATTGCGCCAGGCTCCCCCGGGTTTCCAGACAGAATTCCTTTTCCTTTATCTTGGTTTGTACTCACTTAACCCAGGAGCTGCCCCTGGGAGATGAGTCGGCAGTCGCTCTGCGAGACAGGAGAGGGAGACCCTGGGTGGCAGCCCTGTCCTGTGGGCTAGGGAGGTGTGTCTGATCTCAGGAGTACACGGACTCTAAACAAACCGCCCTCTTGGTGTTCAGTCCCATCCATGCAGACACACGTGCTGCCTATGACAGAGTTTGAAGCCCCGCTTAGCCCTCACATTTCCAGGGGGCCTCTACAGAGCAGTGCCCCTGGCAACCTTCAGCACCGCAGAGACACACAGCCCTCATTCCTCCCGACGCTGAGCCAGCAGTCAGTCCTGTCAGGCGAGGAGAGACCTAGACAGACTTCTCCTGCTGCTGAGACACACAGGCTGGACCATTCTTTCCTCCACGTGCAACCACTGGACTGTCCACAATTAAGGATCTGTCATAGCAGAGCTGGGTGCAGGCTAGAGAGTACAGACATGGACAAGGAAGATATCTGCCTTAAGAGGGCTCTGCACCTGGGACCCCAGAAACACGAACCACAGCCCCTGGCCAGATGCAGCCACCGGTCCGCTATGGTGGTTAGAGCAGGCATGCGGTGGAGAACCTGCCTAGAAGGTCCCAGTGAGGAGCTGGGGGTGGAGCTCACCACAGAGTACTTCTCTAGCATCCACAATACAATACTAGCCAGTCGTGATGAGGCACATCTTTAACCTCAGCCCCCAAGAGGCAGAGGAAGGCAGATCTCTGTGAGGTCAAGGCCAGCCTGATCTACAGAGTTCAAAGACAGCCAGGGCTACAGAGCAAGTTCCAGGACAGCCAGGGCTTTAAAAAAAAAAAAAGCTGAACAGACACTTAGCTAAAGATAATCTATGGATGGACAATAAAGACAAAGATGTTCACAAACGCTAACTAAATCACAGTGAGAAATGTACACTTTTGTGTTGTTGCTGTTGCTTCGGATTTCTTGGGTTTTTTTTTTCCTCCTTCTTTGGAATTTTCTGTTTTGGGGTTGTTTTTTTGTTTGTCTGATACATGTGTGTATGTGTGTGTGTGTGTGTGTGTACATAAGAACATATATTCTTACAGCTTGATTTTTATTTGCTTTATTTTTAACATGCTATTATTTTTCAGAACTGCAGACATGAGTACTATACTTATATCATTTCCACCCAACACGTCCCTGACTCTAGCTCCTCCCTGTCCCCATGCCCGCTCAGCTTCATGACCTTTTTTTTTAATTACTGTCTCACACAGATCACACACATGTGTATATAAGTACATCCTGCTGGGTCAGTCCATTTGGTGTTGCTGACATTTAGGGGTGACCATTTGGACTATAACCCTAACTGGATATAGGGGGCTTACTCATGGAGACAGATTCTCCCTTGAGATAGGGTTTCATGTAACCCAGGTTTCCAACTTGCTATACAGCCAAGGATAACCTGGATCTTCTGATCCTCCTGCCTCTACCTCCTGAGTGCTGCCAGAAACTCAGGCTTGCACCAGCCCCCCTTTGTTTACACCATGATGGGGATGGAATCCAGGGCTTTGTGTACACTAAGCAAGTACTCTATAACCCAAGCCAAGCCGTGTCCTTTAAATAGAGCTGTGCTTCTCAACTGAGCATCAATAACCACGGGTACAGCCAGACACAGTGGCTCATGCCTGGAATCCTGGCTCCTGGGAGGTTAACACAGGAAACTGAATCAACAACAACAAAATACAACAGTCGGACAGCAAGATAAGAGCACACCCACAGGAGAGGCTGTAACTTAAAACGCTTATAGCCGAGGCTGCCACTCAAAGAGCCCCACTCCTGCTGGGTACAGTGTGGCACTGTTACTCTGTCACGGGCTCCCACAACATGATACAACCCTAGTGTGTTATCTCGTGGATAGCTAAAGTGCAGAGGCTCACGTTGATGCCCACAGTATGTTCCCAAGACCCCAAGCTGGACATGGGTCAAAGGTCAAACCTGGTGCGTGGTAAACAAACATGTGGGACCATGTGTGGGACCATGCAGAGCAGGCACCTGAGGTCGCTGAGTACAGAACAATTACAGATGACAGGGCAGCCAGGAGCAGGGCAGGGACAGGACCTCCCACAGCACACAGCCCAGAAGAACCCATGCAATCTGGTGTCCAGAGTGATGAATCAGACCCTAAGATCCATGAGTCCAAACGCTATGTGAGTCCAAAGCCAATGGGACCCGGCTTCTCACCACTGTCTAGCCACTCCCTAAGACAAGTGATACGGCTCCCAGGCACTGTCATGAAGGCTAGCACCACATATCCCACAGGTGAGTGTCCAGTCACAAAGCCTGCCAGTTACTGTCTTACCATGGCCGGGAGGGATCTGGGCAGTTTCCAGACCATAAAGTTCCCAAGTTCTTCTGGATGATTTCCTAAGAAACCACAGGCTGCATGCCCACATGACGCACGTGGCTTTCTAAAGGGCCACCGCCCAGTGACAAAGCCAGCAGCTCTGATGGCTGCCTTGCAGTCTGAGCCCTACCTGGCAGGACCCACCATCGATGAGAAAGGCACCCCTGGGGACCCAGATGTTACCGGCTAGTCAGCTGCACACACATCTTTGTGGTGTGTGCATATGTGAGTTCCATCTCCATCACTTGTAACAGAGTTTGTCACCTGTAGCTGCTCTGCTGTGTCTGAGATTTTTCCTGACCTTTAAGTCTTTAATTGGCAGAGGAAACAAATTCAGTCAAGACTCCCCAGATGGTTAATGCGCATGCCTGCAAAGCAAGTTCTTTACTATCACCCTTGCCCTAGCTGCAGCATAATCTCAGAAAGAAAGGAAGGAAAAAAGGAAGGGAGGGAGAGAAAGAGAGAGAGGGAAGAGAGCGAGCGAGCGAGCAGTCAAGCAAACAAGCAAGCATGATCTGTTCCTTTCTCCAGTGACCGGTCACTATGCATCTGGCTGGACCAGTTCTGGTGAGAGACAGTCTGGTCTCTACAACTAAGCTACTGCCACCGGCCTTCACCAGCGTTCAGTGTGATTGCAGGGAGGGAAGGTGACATCTTCAGAGACACAGCCACCTCTTGGCTTGTCCCAGCTCAAATGGGTACCAGGCAAGTTAATGTGGCCCAGCCTGGGGTCCAGCCAACCCTTCCTGAGTGCAAATGCAGCTCTACGTAAGAGACCCATTGGGAAGAACTGAGGCAGAGTTTGGGGCTTAGGCTCCAGGAAGTGCTTCCTACAGCAGACAAGGACAAAATGACTGAGTGTGGTCCAGGGCATCATGAAACACAGGGATTGCTGTGAACTTCAGCTCCCATCAAGGTCCACAAATATGCTGCCTGTGGGAATCCAGGAAGAGGGAGGCAGCAGGGCCAGAGCCTTCTCAGACCAGCAGTCAGGAAACAGGAACCAGTTCCAAGATGCCCAGTAGGGTGTTTGAACTCTCTCCCTATGCAGGGCATCAAAGACCACCCACTTCTCCACAACCCCAGGGTCAGGGCAGGTTGTAAGCAGGGGGGCTAGGGCAAGGTGTCCACACAGTTCAGGCCTCGGCACCAGGACCCAGTGGGCCATGGCCCAAACAGGCAGCAGCTCCACAGGGCCCAGAGCCCCAAGTGGAACTTGAGCTCCATGGAAACCGCTCCCCAAGGGGCAATGAAGTTCCCAGGACTTGGGGACACTTGGGCGGTCCTGGCTCAGGCACAGAGCCCTGAGCTGTGGGAAGTGGCTGTGCAGGCCCTGGGAGCTCCCGACATGGACACTTCTGGGAGGAGAATGGAGTGGTCCAAGTAGGGACAGGGGCTTCTTCCTTCCCTGCTGCAGAATTCAGAGGTTCATTTGGAGCCACAGGGGGACAGGGCTGGAGCAGCATGGTACTCATCCTGGCTGATGAGACTGTTGGGCTGCAGGCCTTGGGACCTATCCTTCTTGAACATTTAGATTCAGCTCTCCCTATTTTTTTCCCTAAAAAATATCTCTGACACATCCTTCTGACAATTTCCCATGAGAGCCTAAGGAAGAGATGTTTTTATCCAGACACCAGCATTCTTAGGCAGAGAAGGGCCTCATTCTGTATGCAAGACCAGCTTCCAGAAACATGAGGAGGAGATAGAAGGACCTAAGTCCCCAAGCTCCAGTCCTAAGTCACAGTGGCCACAGTGCCTGCCAGCTGAGGACCACACCCTAGAATCCCACTTCCTTTCAGCAGGAGTGTGGCTGACGACCCCTGTTGGTCAGTCCTCTGCTGGTCAGGTTACCGTAACGTCACTGCCTCATGGGCAGGCCTCCTCCAAAGACCCATGCAGCAGCTCTGCCTCCCGACACCTGCAGGCACCACGAAAGCAAACACAGCCTGTGGCTCTCCTGGAAACTCCTGGCTGTCAATTAGACCAACATAAGAAAGAATCAAAGAAAACATGCCCAGATCGCCTTCAGAGAGAGACAGAGAGACAGAGAGAAACACAAGGCTGAGGCAGTCCCTCTCAAACATTAGGTTCCCTGCAATTGCATGGACAGTGTGAGGAGGGAGGGCTGGGAGCCCAAGGCAGAGCTGTGCCGTTGAGCTGCTCAGCATGCGAAAGGCCCTGGGTTCCATCCCCAGCACGGTGGAACAGACAACATCTTGCCAGGACTAATAATACCACACACCTATAAGCACAGCACTCAGGAGGCAGAGGCAATGGGATTGCACATTTGAGGCCTGCCTGAGCTACATAACAAGAGAACAGAGTCCCGCAAAGCCCAGCCATGCCGTCACATGTGCGTCTGACCAGGGCTTATTCCGTGTTAGCTGACAACCCTGGAATAGTAGCATCTGATGGTGTCTGGAGGGCAGTAAGCAACTAATTTTAAAGGTGAATTACCGCCAGTGAACAAGTTTAACATCCAGAACTTTACAGGTTAACAAAAAGATTTGAAAGGTTAAAATTTAAATGTATCTGTGGCCAGCAATATGGCTCAGCAGTTTAAGGAGCTTGCCACCAAGCCTGATGACCCAAGTTCAATCCCATATTGATAGAAGAAGAGAACTGAATTCCACAAGTTGTCCTCTGATCTTAACACACACACCATGAAGGTGCATACATGAATACCTAAATGCAAAAAAAATGTACAATTCAATGTATCTGCAAACACATGGCAGATACATGTTATAGGGTGAAAAACTTACACACATTTAACATTGTCCATACCCTGCCTCAGTGAGTATTAAAGTCAATTGTTTGGGCCAGTAAG
This sequence comes from Myodes glareolus, assembly GCF_982192425.1. Classification (NCBI taxonomy): domain Eukaryota; kingdom Metazoa; phylum Chordata; class Mammalia; order Rodentia; family Cricetidae; genus Myodes; species Myodes glareolus. The sequence continues at coordinate 105,625,318 of NC_142027.1, read as the reverse complement.
ATGACTCAGTGGGTAAAGGTGATTACCACCAAGCCTGATAAACTGAGTTCCATTCCCAGAACCCACATTGTGGAAGGAGAGAACTGACTCCTGAAATTGTCTTTTTCGCCTCTAGACAGGCACCATGAGGTGCAAGAGTACATACATGATTAACAGACATGATTAATACAAAGGATCCTGTTTGTTTTCTGGTGCTGGGGTAAAAGGCAGGGTCTCCCACACGTTAGGCCAGTGCTCTACCACTGACCCATGGCCCAGCCCCTAGACCTGAGATTTCAAACAAAAATACCTGGATCACACCCTACACACACATCAAGGAGAGAAGCTCCCTGGGAGTGCAGTCAGGAGGTCCCGCTCTCCCAGGCCCTCCACCTGGTCAGGCTGGTCCATCACAGTCTGTAGTAAACACGGGCACCCACACAGCAGCCAAATTTCTGTCTCCCAACTGCTCCAGTAAGCACCAAGAAGCCAAGACGTGTGTGGCTGCTCCACACAAGTCACTTACCTTGGAGCTGGCAGCCTCCTTGCCCGGCCCGGCGTCAGATGCCTGCTGTGTCTCTTCTGCTGATGTTATCTTTGGCTTTTTACTCTCCTTCTCTGTCCCTTTGGGACCTTTTCTCTTATGTTTTACCATCCTGGAAAGGACAATGAGGGGTGGGTCAATGGTAGGAAGGGAGAGGCCGTGTGCTACGAGGGTTATGCTGTTAAACAGAGTGGAGAGGATACCTGCCCAGTATTACCACAAAAGGAGGCTTCACTAGAACACACTAACCAGGGCCAAGGCTGCCGATAAAGTGCTTCCTGCACGGCCTTGAAGACTTCAGCTTGTGCCCTAGAATCCGCGAGGTGAAAAGAAAGTCAGGTGGAGCGGTGCACACCTGCAAAGTCAGTGCTGGGGAGGTGAAGACAGGAGGATAACCTCGGGCTTACGGGCTGGCCAGCCTAGCAGACCTGGTGAGCTCCGGGTCTAGTGAGAGAATGCGACTCAAAAAATAAGATGGATAGCGACAAAGATACCCGATGGTCCTCTCGTCTGCAAGCGCACATGACAGTATGCATACACACATGAACACACACATACAAAATAAGAAACACATAGACGCTACAAGAAGGTCAAACCACATGCTTGACCCTATGGATCATCAAGGTCGCCGTCTTCTGGGAGTTCCCCTTTAACATGGCTATGACTCCACAGATTATACCACCTGCACATCTAACTTTTCTTCCCTTTGATTCTGAAACAGGGTTTCACTAAATGACTCAAGCTCACTCTGAAGTCCAGGTGGGGCTTGAACATGTATGGCAGGCCTGAGGTGGGATTTGTAACTCAACAGCAACACTGGCTATTAAGATTAAGAGTAATAGCTGGGCACAATTGGGAGGCAGAGGCAGGGGAATCCCCAGGAGCTCTAGGCTAGCCTGGCCTACATATGGAGTTCAGAACAGCCACTACTATGTAGACAGACCCCCATCTTGAAAGAAGGAAAGAAGGAAGGAAGGAAGGAAGGAAGGAAGGAAGGAGAAAAATAAAAAAAGATTAAGAACATCACCATTTTTACTGACATCAGTAAAATTTCCAAAGGTAGAAATCTGCCTATTGTTTAATCAATACATATTAGGGGACAATTTCATTCTCTCGAAATCTAGACTAAGACACACCCCTATACAAGTCGTGACCAGTATTATGCCCCATCCATAGGTGGAGAGGATGAAAGACCTGAGTGTTCTCCTCCAAAATGGTGCAGAACCCCGAGCCATTCCTCAGGACTGAACGAAGCTAGATTTGAGACATTGAGACATATCTAATCATAAAGTCTCTCTCCTCATACAGCAGGAAAAAAAAACATGAATATAAAACCAACTTGCAAGGCAGGGATGGTGGCACGTGTCTGAGACGGCAACAGGGAGTCTGAGACAGGAGGAAAACCACAAGAGTCAGAACAGCCTAAACTATACAGAAACAACCTGCCTCTCTGGACACGGTGGCACACATCTGTAATCCCAGCACTCAAGAGGCAGAAACAGCAAGAGCATAAGACATTCAAGGTTGGGCTGGAACACACACGTGAGAACAACAACAACAGAAAAAAAAAAAAACCCAAAAGACAAGAAATAATTATAAGGCTGGAGATCAAGTCAGCGGTTAATACAAAAGGTCCCAGACTCGATCCTTAGCACAAAAAAGAAAAGGAGAGGAAGAGAAGAAAAAGAGGAGGAGGATAAGCATAGTGGGAGAAATAGGAACGATCTAGAAGGTGTGAACACCCCAGAGGACAAGTCTGCAGGCATGCAACTGCAAGGCGGAGCTGGAGTGAACCTGCAGCCCAGACGGGTGGGCATCAGGGCATCCCTGTTCCAATTGGGGCTGCCACTGACTATGGTACATTGAAAGAACATTTCTATTCTAGAATCGGAAAACTCCAAGCTCTATTTTTTTTTTAAATTAAACCTCCTCATAAAAAAAAAAAAGACTATTCGAAGCCAGAGGCTACAAATTTCAATTAGCAGTATAATAAGAAATTGTGAAATAAAGACTGTTGACACAGGGACACTGAAAATAGGGGTGCCGCCGCCAGCCAATTACCTCGTTAAAGAAATAAGGAAAGTTCAGCAAATATTTACACACCGCTTCGGAGAGAAGCGAGGTCTGCGGTCACCTGGAAGTTAGCCTTACAAAGTTAATCACGAAGTCTATTTGTGAAGAAGAAGAAGAAGATGGTTCTGCATCACAAGGTTCTAAGAGAGCAACTCACAACTGAGGCAATGCGGGTCTGTTCTGGAAAACATCTGCTTTTTATTTGGGGTCAAGAGACTTTCAACAAGGGTGCCCAGACAATTCAAAGAGCAACCGACTCACCAAGTGGGGGAGGACAGGTGGAGAGCCAAGAGGAACGACGTGTATGAACCTCACAACGCACACGGAGCTACCCCAGGATAGACCGAATCCTGCATGTAAGAGTCCAAGTCTAATACACTTTTCTTTCTTTCTTTTTTTAAAGACAGAGTAGCACAATGTAGACCAGGCTGACCCTGAGCACACAGAGATCCAACTGCTTCCACCTCTGCCTCCTGAGAGTGGTAATTAAAGGCAGGCACCATTTAACAGGCCAGGCCTAAGACTGTTGGAATTTCCAGAGATGAACGCTTATGGCCCAGAACACTGTGGTCTCTCTAATAAAATACCAGAAACTAGGTAGCCAAAGGAAAACTAAGCTGGATTACATCATCACTACAAAGTTCTGTCTTGGACTGAAGAGAGGCTCAGTGGTTAAGAGCTCATGCAGAAAACCCAAGTTCAGTTCCCAGTACCAATATCAGGCAGCTCACAATTGCCTGTAACTCTAGATCCAGACCCAGTACCTCTGGACACACACATAATTAAAAATAGAATATAAAGGGACTGGAGAGTCGGTTCAGCAGTCAAGAACACTTACTACTCTTGCAGAGGACCTGGGTTTGGTTCCCAGCATCCACATGATGGCTCACAACTGCCTAGAACTCCAGTTCCAGCAAATCTGACGCTTCTTCTGACCCCCATGGAACCCTGCACATACATGGTACACAAACATACACTCAGGTACACCCACGCTCACACACAAAATTAATAAACAATTCTTTAAAAAATTAAAATAATAAAACAAATTTTAAAAGCTTCTAACAATTGAACAGTGCTAGAAAAAAGACACTGAAAGCATGGAGGGCATGCCTACCTATCACGCTACAATAAAAGAAATTTGGGGAGGCAGCAATATGGCTCACCAAGTAGAGGCACTTGCCAACCGAGACTGACAACCTAAATTCCATCCCAGCCTAGCCTAACTGGTGAGTTCCAGGCCAGTGAGAATCCCTATCATGAAAATACAAGGTAGATGGAGAACACCGTCTACGGTTGACCTCTGGCACACACATACAGAGGCATGCACGTACACACGCACACATAAGCATATGCAGGCATACACAAACACATGCATATACAGGCACACACATACAGGCATGCACGCACATACATGCATGTATGCATACACACAGACACACACTAATTTTAGAATGGGCAAAGATCTTGAACAGACACTGAAGAACTTCAACTAGTCATTGAGGCAATGAGAATCAGAGACACTGCTTCATGCAGCAACTAATATAAGAAGACAGGGCCAGGAAAAGACTCGGTGGGTAACAGCACCTGCCACGGAAGCTTGACCACCTGAGTTTGATCCCTAGGATCTACATACAAATCTGGATGCCATGGTGTGCATCTGTCATCTCACCTTTCCGACGGTGACATGGGAGGTGGGGACAGTAGAGGAAGCCGGGAGCACATGCTGGGCAGCAGAAACCAGAAGACTATGCCTCAACAAGGTCAAGGAAGGAAATAGACTCCCTAAAGTTGCCTCCAAGGTACCCAAGACCACTAATATGTGATCTTCTCCAGTCTAGAACCTGGGCTCCTAAGTCTGGGGTTTCTATTCTGTCCTGTTACGTCTCTGATGGAGGAGGGTTACCTGCCCGCAGCCCCTTACTACACGTCTCAAAGCCTTGAGTGACACCAGTACATAAAAGGAACCCAAAGAATCTTTTTTCTTTTTTTGAAACAGAGGCTCTCATTTGGTAGAAAAGGTTGGACTGGAGCTAGAAGCAATTCTAGCTCAGCCTCCGGGATGCTGAGATTACAGCCATTTACCACCACTCCCAACTTGTAAGGATGGATGAATGGAAGCACTGTTGGATGCATGGATAAATGGGTAGGTGGGTGGACGAATGAGTGAGTGGTTACATGGATAAGTAGGTGGAGGGGTAGGCAAATGGATGAGTGGATGGATGCATCCATAGGGGTGAATGGGCAGGTGGGTGGGTGGCTGAATGTATCTATGGGGATCCACGTGAAGGGCGGGGCAGATACGCACGGCCGGGACCAGGACGCCATCTCCCCAGAGGCTCCGACCCCCGTGGCACCCGCAAAACACGCACCTGCAGCGTCCACTCTCACCCGCCTCGGCCACGCGCTTTCACCACCAGCTCTGCAGGTTCCGCGCCGTCCCGCCCTCAGAAAAGTGACGCTATCCATTGGACAGAACCCGCGTCGGTCTTCCAGCCAGCCAATGACCGCCGCACGGGAGGGAACAGGCCCGGCTCAGAATACTGGCGTCATCTTTCGGCGCTGAGGGAGCGGGCAGTTGCCGGGGCAACTCCTGGTGGCGTGGACACGTGGGGAGCGATTCTGCCCGCTGCTGCTGGGCGCTGCAGGTGGAATGCAGCTTGTAAAAGCTTGTAAATCCGAGGGCAGCCAGGCTTGGAGGTGCACGCCTGTTGTCCCAGCCCTTAGGAGGGTGAAGCAGGAGGATTAGGAGTTCAAGACCATGCTAGTCTACGTAGGGGAGCTCGAATCCAGGCTAAATTATGTGCGACAACAGTCGGGGAGCATACTTATATAATCCCAGCACCAAAAAGATGGAGGCAGGAGGATCAGAAACTCAGGGTCATCTTGGGCTGTGTAAATGAATTATGGACCAAACTAGGATACATGATATCCTCCTGTCTCCAAAATCCAAAATAGGGCCAGTGAGATAGTTCAGAGTTACAATAGAAGCGCTTGTTGTAAAGCTTGATTACCTTCGTTTGATGCCCAGGGCCCATATGGCAGAAGGAAAACCGACTCCCACCAGTTGTCTTCTGACCTCCAAACACTCACACACACACACACACACACACACACACACACACAAAGGAAATAAAAACGTTTTAAAGATCGTTCGAGGAAAGAAAAGCTGAAAAATAAAACCAAAAGGATACGGTCCTTAGAATAGTGTGTGTGTGTGTGTGTGTGTGTGTGTGTGTGTGTGTGTGCGCGCGCGCGCGCACGCGCACCATTTTAAAACAACAGTGTTGTGCATGGCACACACACAAAACTAGTGAAGATGTACCCTACAGTGCCAGGGATAGGTGGTCATGGTTTCACTGGTCTTTCATCCCAGCATTCAGGAGGCAGAGGCAAATGGATCTCTATGGACTATGAAGCTAGCCTGGTCTACATAATGAGTTCCAGGCCAGTCAAGGTTACATAGTCAAACCCTGTCTCAGAAGAAGGGGATGATGGTGGTATAATCAGAAATGAAACTCTTGTCAATCCTCTGGATTCCCCCCAGCACCACAAATAATAGTAGTAGTTTTTACACTTTACCTGGGCCTGGTAGCATAGGGATACATGGATGTCCCAGAAAATCAAAAAAGAAGAAAAGGGAGAGGGGCCTAGAGATATAGCTCAGTCTGTCAAGTGCTCCCTGAGTCTCATCTCCAGAACCCACATTAAATAAATAAATAAATAGCCGGGCAGTGGTGGCGTACACCTTTAATCCCAGTACTCGGAAGGTAGAGGCAGGCAGATCTCTGTGAGTTTGAGGCCAGCCTGGTCTAAAGAGCAAGTTCCAGGACAGCCAAGGCTACACAGAGAAACCTTGTCTCGAAAAACCAAAAATAAGTAAATAAATAAATAAAGCCAGGTGTGTTGGTGGTATTGTAATTACAGCACTGGGGAAGGGAGGATCCTGGAAGCTCAGTGTCCAGAAGGGAAGGAAGAGAGGAGTAGAGGGGGCAAGATCAGTTCTTTTCTGTGGGAACACAATGGTGACCCTACCAGTAAAGGATGATGGGGGCCATGAACAGAAGGGGAAGTAAGGAACAAACCCTGAACACAGCCTGCTCTTCAAGACATGTTCTCTGAAGAGTTATTTGATTCTAGAAGCTAGGAACCCGAAAAAGATTCAGACAGGTTTGGGAGACAGGATTCTAACACTAACCCTAACCGTTGGAGCCCAGAGAGGCTACCATGCAGGAGACAACCTCAGCCAGCAGTCAAGCCAGCTTTGCAGGGTCTGTGCAAAATATACCTGGGATTCACACCAGGTTCTGAAACTGTATTGGAGGATTTATGGCTGGTACTTCTGCCCAACTGAGAGGAAACAGTTGAATCTTTGTGAGGCAGAATAGAAAGAGGAGAAATTATCAAAACGTGAGAAAAGAAAGGAACTCCCTCCCCTGAGCATACCTGATGCCTTCCACCAGCTGAGAAGCAAGAACTCAAAAGCCCATCTAGCATTTGCTGTGAAGGTGGCCAACACAGAGATAATTCTCCTTCTGTATAAAGATATCTTACCTTAAAATCGCCAGGAACCAGGCATAGGACTGCAGCTGTATGAACATGAGTGGAACCTCGTTCTCTTAGATATTTTCTGGAATTCTCAGACAAGACAGTTAACTTCCTTTGTGGTGAAGATGCCCCAACATCCTGCATGCCTCAGAGCTGGCATTTTACCTTGTCAATAGTAATCCCACCAGATGCCACTCAGGACCCACCCTGTGGATTCCCTTTGAGTTCCTTAGCAACCCTTAGAGCAGCAGTTCTCAACCTGTGGGTCTCAACCCCCTTGGGGCCAAACAACCCTTCCACAAGGGTCACCTAAGACCATCAGAAAACACAGGTGTTTGCATTATGATTCATAACAGTAGCAAAATTACAGTTAGGAAGTAGCAACAAAGATAATTTCATGGTTGGGGGTCACTACAACATGAGGAACTGTATTAAAGGGTTGCAACATTATGAAGGTTGAGAACCTCTTCCTTAGAGGGTAATAGTTTCAAACCCCACCAGAATAGTATGTCTGACTCATGAAGACAAGGGAGAGGCTGCTCCTTGAGAAGCCCACACCCACACTCTGTGGTCTTACTTTCTCCCGGATACATCTTTCTCTTAAAAGTCCATATTAAGAATGCCATTTTGGAAGCCAGGCATGGTGGCACATGCCTTTAATCCCTTGCACATGGAAGACAGAGGCAGGAGAACCTCTGTGAGTTCGAGAGGTCAACCTGGTATACATAGCGAATTTCAGGACACCCGCTCTACATAAAGATACCCTGTTTCAAAGAAGCAAAAGCCAAAAATGTTATTACGGGGAGCTGGAGAGATGGATCAGCAATAAAGAGCACTTCTGGCCATGTCTGGGTCAATGGCCCAGATGCAGCCTGGGTCTGCATTGCAACTCTGTGGCACATTTTGCCACTAAGGCCCATACAGAGTCCCGGGACCTGGGCCAGAGTCTGTGGCTTGGGTGGAGTCAGCGGCCATACCACAGCAGGGCCCATGCAGATATGGGTGGCCTGCATTACCACTGAGACCCACGGTGTCTTCCGGGCCCAGACTACTGCCAAGTGTCATGTCTGGGTCCATGGCCCTATAGCAGCCAGGGTCCATATTGACATACGTGGCTTAGGTTACCACCGAGTGCCATGAAGAAGGCCGGGGTCAAACCAGATACCTGAGTCCAGGTTGATATTCGAGGACCATGTTGTGGCCTGCGCTGCTACTCAATGACATGGCGACATCTGGGTCTAAGCTGCAGCTGAGGGCCATGTCAGGGTCTGTGGCCTCACTGCAGCCAGAGTCTGTGTTGACGTCCAATGTTCCGGTTGCCACTAAAGGCCATAGGTACCCAAGATCAAGGGCCAAGTTAGTGTCTTGAGGCCATGCCACCGCTGGGGGCAGTGGTGATGTCCAGACCCAGCTGCTGCTAAGGTCCATGGTACTACTGAGGCTAGGGATCTAACCTGAGGTCCGGGTCCTCCATTGCCACTAATGGTCACATAGAGGCCCAGGGTTGGGGCCGCAAACTGAGGCCTTGGTGGTGTCTGGTGATCACACGGCTGCCAGAACCCTTCCCACCTGAGTGCCCATTCCTTCCACCCAGAACCAGGATGTCATCGAGGCTTAAGCTGCTGCCTATGGCCATGTCTGGGTCTATGGCCCAGTCCGTGTTGGTGTCTGTGGCCAGTGTCATCTCAGGAGGCCTTAGGAACCATGAGAGATGAAATCAGAGGGCTATCCTGTGCCAGCTCCACCCTTCACTGCCCTGGGAAAGCTGGTCTTGCTTCTCACCAGTCACCCCCACAAGAGAGCTGGCCCCTGAACTTGGGAGAGAGGGCCTCCACCCCTCACCATGGGCAAGGATGAACCCACCCTGAGGGCATGCATGTAGGGGAGCTGACTCCTCCACTGCACCCAAGGCGGGTGGCCCCAGTGACCCCATCTGACCTTCCTGGCTGACACCCAGGCCCACAACTCTGCCTTGAATTGACCCACGCTAGTGTCTTCCCCATCTGGGTCTTGCTGAAGCTTGTGAAGGGACTGGGCTTGTGGAAAGATAAATGCAAGATCTCCAAGACACAGGATACCCCGGAAGAGCTCTGGTGAGGACCCAGTGAGGACGGTGTACCAAAAAACCAGAGGCCTTGAACCAGACCAAGGACTCATTGCCGTGAACAGTTGCCAGTCAAGCTGATGGGACAAAGGGAAGTACTATATGACAAACCGAAGCCTCCAATGCCATCAGGACGGATGACGAGATGATGGAGAGGCAGGAGAGCAGGAAAAGCAGAGATGTTTCTATTTCTGGTGTGGTTTTGTGATATTGTGGTTTATTGTTTTGTTGTTTGTTGTTATTGCTTTTGTTTGCTTGCTTACCTTTTGTTTTGTTTCGTGGGAGAGGAATTCAACAGGGATAAGGCAGAGATATAGGGGACCATGGAGTGAACAGAATTGGGGTGCATGATGTGAAACCTTTAAAGATTCAATAAAGAAGTTTTTAAAAAAGAGCACTTGTTCTTGCAGAGGATTGAAGTTTGATTCCCAGTACCCACATGGTGGCTCCAACCATCTATAACTCGAGTTCTAGGGGTCTGATCCCTTGTGACCTCCTTGGACACCAGGCACACTTAACACATGTAGACAAACTAGTCACAGACATAAATAACTCTAAATAAAACATTTTAAGAGAATGATCTCTCTTTTTTTGTTTGTTTGTTTTTTAATGTTGCCCTGGATGTCCTGGAACTCACTCTGTAGACCAAGCTGGCCTTGAACTCAGAAATCTACCTGCCTCTGCCTTCCAAGTGTTGAGATTAAAGCTGTCTGCCACCCCTACCTGGCCCATCTCTGCCTTGTTCTGTCAACTGCGTCAATCGGTGTTTGCAGACACCTCCACCTCCTCAGCTATGATTAGAGCCTGCCCCTTAGTCGGTGACAGCCTGCAATCTGCCATCTAAGCCATCAGGGAGCCACACACACTTCAGGTGCTGGAGGACACTAGTTTCCACGGTCCCAATTTTATTTTTAAATTTTTTACATTTATATTTTTATAGTTTTATTAGCATATATTAATTAATGGGTCTCATGCCATTTTCATAAATGTATACAAGGTATTTTGGTCAAAGTCACCCCATGTACCCTTTCTTGTCCTCTTGCCATTCCTTTTGACCCCCTCTTCCCAAATCCCGCCCCCTTCAACTTCCATGTGTATGTATTAGAGACAGGACTCATGCTGTCCAGACTGTCTCCAAACCGGCTGTGTAGTGAAATGACCTTGGACTCCTGACCTTTCTGCCACCACCTCCTGTGTGTTGGGTTTACACTGTGGAGCACCACACCCTATTCACGTGGTGCCAGGAGTCAAACTCAAGACTTCACGCAAGTTAGGCAAACACTCTACCAAGCTTCATCCCCAGCCCATCTAGGGACCCAAACAGCAATCACTTTACAGACGGTCTTTTCCCACCTACTGTCTCTACACACATCCAGGGCCTTCTGAACTTTCTGTTCTGTTCTGCCTGGCTGTCTTTCACATTTGCATGTGTGTATGTGTATATGTTCATGCTTGTGTGCATATATGTGTATGAAGGTCAGGGGTCTTTGTTGGGTGTCCTCCTCTGTAGTGTGAATCCTAACTGGTCTTAATCATAAAAACCCTGGGTCAGATATTAGGGGGTGAAGCAGATCAGCCAGCCACCAGAGGTCTTACCTGTAAGAATTCCTCGGACAGAATAGCAAGATCCTGTCTCTAGGAATCCTCAGATTGAATGGGTCCGAGATCTTGTCTCCACCCACTTTATATTTCTGTCTCCACTTCCCTAGTGCTGGGACTAAAGATATGTGCCTCCCAAGTACTGGGATCAAAGGCGTGAGATCCCAAGTGCTGGAGTCAAAGGTGTGTGACCTCTATGGTTAACTAGTGGACAGCTCCACCCTCTCATCTCCAGTCAAGCTTTATTTGTTAGAGCACAAACAAAATATCACCACCCTTCTCTACCACTTTGCCATGTTACTTTTTGAGACAGGATCTCTCACTGAACCTGGACCTTACAGGCTAGCTCGCCAGTGAGCAATCCTCCTGTCTTTCCAATGCTGTAACTACAAACGAGAACTTAAAAAAAAAAAAGAAAAAGAAAAAGAAAAACGTGGATTCTGGAAATACAAACTCCGGTCCTCATCCCCATCAGCAAGCACTTTACACAGAGGCAGCCTCTGGCCCACGTTTACTTGTAATCTGAACGTAAGCACTGACTTCCTTACGTCCGGAAGCAAGCCTGCTGCTGGTATTTCTAACCAGGATCATCAGCCTTGCTGGGTAAACTAATTTAGGGAAAGCAATGGACTTTGTCAGGATGCCGGATCGTCCAAATACATTTTCCATCGATCTGCATCTGCTCCTTTTTCCCTCCAGATACTAAGTATCCCAGGCTAGCCTCACACTCACAATCCTGTGACCACAGGCGTGTGCTGCCACACCCTGCCTCTTGATCTTAGTCTGCAGAGTAGATGATGTCCATGTCTCAGTTCTACGCCATAGAGGTCTTCTCTGGGCTTCACTAGGTGTAATGCTGAGTGCTCTGTCTTAGTGGTTGCATAAATGGTGTTTTCCCTCCCATTTTATCTCCAGGCTACCACTTATGAGAATTAAAGCTACTGAAGGCTGGGTTGTTTTCTGTCCTTCTCTAAGTGTTTGGGAGAGGGAACTGACATTTATGATCTCAAGTTCCACCTGTTCCTGTTCCACTGAGCACGTGTTTCTTTGTGTGAGCCTGTGGCATGTGTAGGCATTTGCATATGTGTATACATGTGTGGCAATGCATGTGCATATTCGCGCACACATGTGTGGAGGCCACAGGTATATCACTCTACCTAAGGTTTCTTATTTAGACCACCTCACCCTTTAGCCCTGGCTAGCCAGGAGCTTGTTGTGCAGACCGGGCTAGCCTCAGACTCACAGAGAGCTGCCTGCCCCTGCCTTCTGAGTACTAGGATAAAGGTAAGTGCCATGTGACTGGCTCCAGCTTTTCCTTTTAGACAGAGTTTGTCACTGAGCCTGAGGCTCACTGATTCAGCAGGCTAACGGACCATCAGGTCCCAGGATCCTTCTCTCTCTGCCTCCCTGGCCCTGGGCTTACAGATGTGTACCACACCACATGGGTTCTGAGGATCCAAATCAGGTTATTATGCTTACACAGCCAACACTTCATCCACTAAGCCATGTCCTCAGCCCCAAATACTATCACCTATCACCTTGATGTTCAAGACCAAACTCTTGTTTTCCCCTTTCTCTGAGGCCGTACCCCCTAAACTTCACATTGGCCCTATACCACCATCACCCCTCTCTCTGTTCTCTGTCCTCTGTCATTCCTTTCTCCCCTCTCTCCATGATTTACTGTTACTACAGATTTGATCTATTTGAGACTGGGTATGGGGGCTCAGGCTCATCATCCCAGTGCTGGGGAGGCTGAAGCAGGAGGATGGAGAAGTCCAGGTCAGCCTGAACCACGTATTAAGATCCTATTTCAGAAGCACAAAAGCCAACTCAAACCGCCATCCTTTCTGCTACACAAGAAGCAGCTTTGGTTGGGCAGTGTTGGTGCACGCCTTTAATCCCAGCGCTCAGGAGGCAGAGGCAGGTGGATCTCTGTGAGTTCGAGGCCAGCCTGGTCTACAGAGCGAGCTCCAGGAGAGCAGAGCTACATGGTGAGATCTTGCCTCAAGAAAAAAAAAATCAATTTTTGTTTACTTAGTTTGTTTTACATTTACTAATTCATGTGCGATTGCACAAGTGTCACCGCACGTGTGTGGAGGTCAGAGGACAACTTACAAGAAGACTCGACTGTCTCCTTCCATCTTGTGCATCCTGGGGCTCAGACTCAGGTTATCAGGCTTGGTGGGAAGTGACCCATCACTTTATTTATACCAGCCCGGTATAAATGACTTCATTACCCTCCTGAAAACTCTAAAAATAAAAATCACTAATGAACCTCCTCCAGGCTTGTAGTTTAACTAAATAAAGATCAGGAAATGCGATTCGGCTGTGGCCTTCGCTGCGGCGATGACAACACGCAGCCCTGCAGCCCTGCCGATCCAGCCCGACTGCTGCCACATCCCCCAGGCTACTCTGAGGCTCTCTGACCCAAACACGAACGAACAGAATAGACCTGGCCTTTGTTCCTTTGTTCCCGCTACTAGTTTGCTTGTTTATTGCGTGCATGCGTGTGTACATTGTGTGTACGTGGGTGCCAGAAGACAACTTTCGGGAGTCAGTTCTCTCGCTTCAACACAGCGGTCCTGGGGATTGAACTCGGGCTGTCCGGCTTAGTGGCAAGCGCCCTTACCCGCTGAGCCATCTCACCAGCCGCCCACCCCCACGCCCCATTTTTGGCAAGAAAGGATCTCATGTAACCCTGTCTGACCTCATCATCTGTATGATGATGTAACTGAGGATGACCTTAAACTTCTTTCTGCCCCTCCTGCTTCCTCATGCGCTGGGACTACAGGTGTGCAGCACCATGCCCAATGCTTGCAAGCTGGGGATGGAGCCTAAGACTTCTTGCATGCTAGGTAAGCATGTCAGCAAGGGAACACAAAACGAGCTAAAGCTGGCTTTTCTAACTTACAGCACGACTTAAAATGAGAGTCTGTGGGACTGGAGGGATGGTTCGGTGGTTAAGAGCACCAGCTGCTCATCCAGAGGACCTGGGTTCCAGTCTCATCACCCACATGGCAGCTCCCAACTCTGTGTAGCTCCAGTTCCAGAGGGTCTGGCACCTTTATACAGACATATTTGCAGGCAAAACACTAATGAACATGAAATAAAAATAAATAAATCACAAAATGAGAGTCTGAACTTAGCACTCATCTTGCAAGCTCCCTCCATATCATAGGATGCAATGTTTTTCTCATACAAGATTCCATCCTGGACTATTGCCTTTGTCCAGGATCCAAAGTCTGCTCCTGCCTTTAGCACATCCTGGGAAATGAAGCCTGAGGGTGTGGCACTCTGACACCGCTAAGAGATGGAGAACCGCTGAACTAGAATGTCAAGACGCATCGTGCCCCATACGCTTAATTTCCCTGGTGGAGTGGGGATAGGCTTCCACAGAATGAGAGTCAAAGGCTGTTTGGTATGCTGGTTAGTGACCTGGAAAGCAAAGGCACCTGAGAACCTGGAAAGAAGGAAGAACTCAGCTGACAGCAAGCCAACAGCCATAGAATGCGTCACTCTGGAACTCATTATGGTGGACACATCAACACCGGGCAGTGTGTGGAATAGCTTACTGCCCCAAAATATCACGAACTTTCCATCTGAAAGCCATAGAAATGGTAGCCCTAGTGACTGGGCATGTTTCCCAGAGAAGATATTAAACCAGGAAAGGGACACACAGGTACGATTAGTACCTTATATTCACTTCTTTCTTGTTTGTTTTATGTCTCAGTACTGGCAGCTTTGTACGTTTCAGAAAGGTGCTCTACCACTGAGCCACACCCCAGCCCCTCACTGGGGGATTCTAGGCAGGTGCTCTACCCCTGAGCCACACCCTAGCCCCTCACTGGGGGATTCTAGGCAGGTGCTCTACCACTGAGCCACACCCCAGCCCCTCACTGGGGGATTCTAGGCAGGGGCTCTACCACTGAGCCACACCCCAGCCCCTCACTAAGGGAATATAGGCAGGTGCTCTACCACTGAGCCACACTCCAGTCCCTCACTGGGGGATTCTAGGCAGGCGATTAACTAATGATTCTAGGAAAGAGCTCTGTCATTAAGCTATACCCCAACCCTCTTTTCACCTTTTTTTTGTAGCATAATTTCATGTAGTTCAGGCTGGCTTCAGACTTGTTATACAAGAAGATGACCTTGAATTTCTTATCCTCCTGTCCTGTGACCAGTTAATGGGGTGCCAGGGATGGAACCGAAGTCATCATGCATGCTGGACAGGCATTCTACCCACTGAGCTATCTTCCAGCCCTTTTTTCATTTTGATAATAACTTTTAAAGATTTATTTCTGAGTCCAGGCATAGTGGTGCATGCCTTTAATTCCAGCACTTAGGAGACAGGCACATCCAGATCTCTGTGAGTTCAAGCCCAACTTGGTCGACATAGAGAATTCCAGAACAACCAAACCAAGCCTACATATTGAGTATCTTTCTCCCTCTCTCCCTTGAGACAGGGTTTCTCTGTCTAGCTCTGAATGTCCTGTAACTCACTCTGTAGAACAGGTTGGGCTTGAACTCACAGAGATCTGCCTGCCTCTGCCTCCCTGAGTGCTGGGATTAAAGGTGTGGGCCATCACCACCTAACTTGAGACTCTGTCTTAAAAATAACAAAATTACCCCAACCAA
Organism: Myodes glareolus; assembly: GCF_982192425.1. Lineage (NCBI taxonomy): Eukaryota > Metazoa > Chordata > Mammalia > Rodentia > Cricetidae > Myodes > Myodes glareolus. The sequence goes on along the minus strand of NC_142027.1, from coordinate 105,609,839 downwards.
ACCAAAGATTTACCTTTTGTTTGAAGTGTGTGTGTGTGTGTGTGTGTGTGTGTGTGTGTGTGTGTGTGTGTGTACATGAGTGCACTTCCCAGGCGGGCCAAAGGTGCTGGATGCCCCAGAGCTGGAGGCATAGGCAGTCAGGAGCTGCCCCACCATGAGTGCTGGGAACTCACCGCAAGGGCAGCAGGAGCACCTCACTGTGGAGCCATCTCTCCACCCCCCTTTTACTTTTTATTTTGAGACAGAGTCTCACTAAGTTTCCCTGACCAGCTTTGAATTCAACTGTAGCCCAGGTTAGCCCTGAGCTAGTCCTACCCGAGTCCTGACCTAGGGAGGAAAAAGTGGAAGGATGGAATAAACAAATGGAAACAAACATCAGCCTCCTTGAACATCTAATGGCCAAGTGCTGGGATGAAAAGTGTATGCCATCATCTCCTGGCTCTATTTCAGTTATTAACTTATTGTGTGTGTCTACACAGACATGCATGTGCCCTGGCGCCCTCATGAAGATCAGAGGACAATTTGCAGGAATTGTGGGATGGCTATTCTTGGTTGTCAACTTGACTACATCCGAAATCATCTTAACCCCAAAATAGGGCACACCTGTGAAGGATTTTAAAGTATGTGTGTCTGTGTGGCAGTGTGTGCACAGGGGTGCAGGTGTCCACAGAGGCCAGAGGAGCCAGAGTTCCCGGAAGCTCACTGTGAGTCGCCTGATATGGGTGTTGGGAGTCAAACTGAGAGCCTCTGGAAGAGCAGTCTGTGCTCTCAACCACCGAGCCACCCCTCCTGCCTCTGATTATGCATTCTCACACTGTTCCAGAAAAATAAAACAAGTCACTCCTTACCCAGGACAAGAAGAGAAGTCAGGCCAGCTTCCCCTTCCATACTCCCCTCAAGACATTGAAAACGTGGGCTGCGGATGGCTCAGTGGATAAAGTGCTTGCTGCACAGGTGGGACAGAAGTTCAGATCCCCAGAACCCAGATGAGTAAGCTGGCAGACCTGGCAGTCGCCTGTAATCCTGAGGCTCAGGAGGCGGAGACAGAGGAACCCAGGACAGCCTGGTTAGCCAGACTAGTTGAATCACTGAACTCTGGGATCAACTGAGAGTGCCTGCCTCAATGAATAAAGTGGAGAGTGATTGAGGCAGATGTCTGATATCAATTTCGGTCTACACACACACACACACACACACACACACTTCCGCACATATGCACACCACACAACACATACACATGGGGAAAGAAGACACTTGTAAAGCAGAGGGGACATCAAAGATCCCCCTTTTCAAGTTTGAACTTGGGAAAGAAAATCTAATTCACCCACATACCGACCCGCTTCCCAAACTCGTTTTGGAGCTGAGGAACTGAAGAGACCATTGTTAGTCCCCAGCTATGGGAGAGAGGTAAGGGTGACTGCTCAGACCCAGGTTTCAGGGACACCACCTAGTTCTTTGGTGCCTCACAGGAAGGGCCTGCGGCACTGTCAACCTGCATTCCAACAAAGGCCTTCTGGTGACATCTTGTGAGAAGGACAGAAACTGCAGCTCACAGTCCTGAAAAGCCAGCCACTGTCCCTAGTCTCTGGTCTGAAAAACAGCCAGGCTTTGGAGTCCACCCAAAGACGGACTGGATCTGACAACAGAAGACAACTCAGAAAAGGGAGGAAGCAGCCGAGATGGGCAGGATGACTCTTCCCAAAGCCAGCTCTAAGATGTCAGAGCAGTTGAAGAGGTGTCTGCCCCATAAGAGACAGGAAGGAAGCCTTTGGCTAATGTGCTGACCCTTCCAGCCTATACCAGACATAGATCCCAAGCAACTCCAAGAAAATGAGGCCACTAGGCTTGACAGGTGTGGGAGCTCTTGCCTGTAATCCCAGGACTCTAGCAGTTGGGAGGTTGAGGCAGTAGGATTTCAAGATCATGGCTAGCCTGGACTACATGCTGGGATTCTCTTTAAACAACATAAACCCATAAACCATCTTCCAGGGCTGGAGAAACAGCTCAGCAGTTAAGAACACTTGCTGCTCTTCCAGAGGACCTGGGTTCAGTTCTAGCACTGGTTCACAACCACTGCCACGTTCCAATTCCAGGAGCTATGGCACCCTCTTCTGACCTCCAAAAACATCAGGCACACACAAGTGCAGACATACGTGTGGGCAAAACACTCAGTCTCATGTATACACATAATTAAGTTAAAGGTCGATTTTACACTCTGTAGAACCGGGGATGATTGGCAGGTGAATAGTGACACACCTGGGTAATCTAGTGACCACTGGGTTGTGCCCAGTGGGGCAGCTTCTGTGCAGGCCTCTCAGCAGCAACAGGGATGGGGGCTCCATTCTGTCACCTGTATCAGCCTGAGGAATTTCTTTAAAACTTTTTTATTTTCTTTTATTTTAAAATAAAGATTTAAAGCTGGAGAGATGGCTAAGAGGTTAAGACCTTTTCCAGAGGTCATGAGTTCAATTCCCAGCAACTACATGGTGGCTCACAACCATCTATAATGAGGTCTGGTGACCTCTTCTGGCATATCGGCAAACATGGAGGCAGAACACTGTATACATAATAAAAGAAATTTTTTAAAAATAAAAATTTGTTCTAGGGCCGGGCGGTGGTGGCGCACGCCTTTAATCCCAGCACTCGGGAGGCAGAGGCAGGCGAATCTCTGTGAGTTCGAGGCCAGCCTGGTCTACAAGAGTTAGTTCCAGGACAGGCACCAAAAACTACAGAGAAACCCTGTCTCAAAAAATCAAAAAAAAAATTTTGTTCTAATTTTTTGTATAGGAGTGTTTTGTCTGCATGTGATCTGTGCACTGCAGGACTTGCAGGGACCAGTAGAGGGCTTCAGATTCTCCAGAACTGGAGTTTTGGATGGTTGGGAGCTGGGTGTGTGATGAATGTGGGTGCTGGGAATCGAACTTGAATTCTCAGAAGAGCAGCAAGTGTTCAGCAAGCACTGAGTCGTCAAGTTTTCTTTAAATTTTAAAAAATCTTTTAGGGAACCTTGAGTCAGGTGAAACAAAATCCTTGGTTTCAATGCAGAAAAGAATTTCAGGACAAGTTATCAAAATAGCGGGATGGGCTGTAGCTCACTTGATAGCATGTTCACCGACCATCAGTGAAGCCCTGGGTTCCATCACCAGCACCTTAGACACTGGTAGAGTGATAAACGTCTGTGAACCTAGTTCCTGGAAAGTGGAGGCAGGAGGATCGGGAGCTCAAGACCATCCTTGAGGCGAGCCATGGATTCGTAGGACGTTGTTTCAAAGAAACGATCTGAGTGTGGTGACTCTCACCTTTAGTCTCAGCCTTTGGGAGGAAGAGGCAGGTGGATCTCTGTGAGTTCAGAGGCCACACATCTATCATGCCAGATAATGAGACACTTTTAAAACAACAAAAAGAAAAAAAGAAGTCACCAAAGTAATAAACCACATGTCAGAGTATAGGTGTGGGCTCCTTAATTTTGTTCTTGTTTTTTTTTTTTTCTTCTTTTTTTTTTTTTTAAGACAGGCTTTCTCTATGTAACAGCCCTCACTGTCCTGGAACTTGCTTTGTAGACCAGACTGATCTCTAACTCAGAGATCTGCCTGCCTCTGTGTCCCAAATGCTGGGATTAAAGGTGTGTGCCACCATGCCTGGCTGGCTTAATTTTTTAAGTTTTATATTTATTTTTATGTGTATACTTGGCTTGCATTCATATATGCTCACCACGTATGTACCTGGTGCCTACAGGGGTCAGAAGAGGGTATTGGATCCTCTGGGACTGGAGTTACAAGACAGTTGTGTACCACTATGTGGGTGCTGGGAATGGAACCTGGGTTCTCTTAAACTCTCTCCAGCCAGGCCAACTCTCCAGCCCATGGGTGTGAGCTTTTTAAAAAACAGTGGTTAAGTGTCTTCAATGGTGACTGCATGTAGGATTTTTGTAACTTTTGGAATTTTGTTACCTAATAGATTGTTAGGGGACAACCCTTCCTCTATCTCTGTTCCCTTTCCTATAACTGAAATCATAGGGTGGTTCTACGAGTGCCTTGGATAGGGATATAATCTTTTAAAAGGGATTTTTTAAAAATATTTATGTGTTGGGCTGGAGAGATGGCTCAGTGGTTAAGAGCATTGCCTGTTCTTCCAGAGGTCCTGGGTTCAATTCCCAGCAACCACATGGTGACTCACAACCATCTGTAATGAGGTCTGGTACCCTCTTCTGGCATGCAGACATACACACAGACAGAATATTGTATACATAATAAATAAATATTGAAAAAATTTATGTGTTTCAGTGTGTACATGTGGTGCAGGTACTGATGGAGACCAGAAGAGGGCATCAGAACCCCCGGAGGTAGAGTACCAGTATGTTAGCTGCCAGACATGGGTGCTGGGAACTGAACTCTGGTCCTCTTTGGGAGCAGTGAGCTGAGAAAAGCAAGGCCTTAAGCAGTTATTAATTACATTAGAATTCTTGTTTCTCAGCTGGTTAAGTTTTCAGACTCTTGTGTTAGCAGGTTCTTTACATTTTCTTGTCAATTTTCTCCATTTTTCAATCTGGTTTCAGTCCCACTTTCTGTGCCTCTGGGAGGGTTCTGAGGGTGCCCAAGGCCACGCTGGTGCTCACTGAATGACACACAGGGATATCAATGCACCTGCTCATCCCAGCATTGTCCGTACACCATGATGCTAACTACCTGGGGCGGGTATGAAAACAGACCCTTCCTACCCACTCAAGGTGGTTGGGCAGGGACCAGGACACCAACACACGGCTTAACAGCAAGTCTTATGGATACAAAGCTCCTCCCTCCACCTAGTGTTCCCCAACAGCCTCCACCCATAGCACCCCAGCAGCGAGGGACAGAGAATCCTCCTAATATGTACTAGAGTAGAGGGGCAAGTCTCTGCTTAAAAAGAGCACACAGGACCAGGAAGATGTTCAGAAGGCAGTGATTGCCACACAAATGTGAGAAGCAGCGTTCAAGACCCCAGGTCTTTTAAAAAAAAAAAAAAAAAAAGGTGGGCATGGCAGCTTTCCAGTAGAACCAGCATGCAAGAGGCAAAGACAGGGATTCCTGGAGCTGGCTGGCAGCTAGACCCAGGTGAATCGAGTCTCTTGCCTCAGGCTATAAGGTGGAGAGCAACCAAGGAAGACACCGAAGGTCATTCTCAGGCTTCCACATTTGTGTACCCTTGTGCCAACATGTGCAAACAAACAAATACACCTGAACTCCATATATGCACATGCGTGAGCGCACACACACACAAAATGCAGACTTTGAAAATAATTATCCACACTTCTCAAGAAAACACATTCTGATCTCTGCAAGCACCAGGCACGTACTCAGTACACACACAGACAGAACACACACATAGAAAAGTAAACAAGCTGGGGGCATTGGCGCATACTGTTAATTCCAGGTGGAGGCAGGAGCACTGAGTTCAAGGTCAGACTGGTCTACAGATCACTATTTAGAGAGACTCTTATCTAAAAATAAATAAAAAACAAACAAGTGAAAAAAATTATTTTATTAACCATTATATGTAAAATATTTCAACATATAAACAACGTCTTACATTTGATATTGTCCTTGAAGCCTGGTGATTTTGTTTTGCTTCCTTTGCCTCAGACACGATAGGCAGGTGCTCTACTAGAAACCATGCCCCAGACCTGAGGGGTGCTAGGCAGGTGCTCTCCTATGGATCATGGCCTCAGCTCCACATTGGTGGACTCCAGGCAAGTGTTAATCCACAAAGCTAGGCCCTAACCTTTCCCAACACACTTCTGACTTTTCTTTATGTGCTTAAGGGTGTGTGGCTTTGAGTGCAAGTGCCCACAGAGGCCAGAGGTATCAGATGCCCGGGAGCTGAAGTTTACGTGTAGTTGTGAGCGACGCTGGGAATTAAACTCCTGACCTCTGCAAGAGCAGTACAACTCTTAAACTACAGGGGCAATGGTTTTTAATTCCCAATCTGAAGTTATCTCAGCTGAGGCATTTTTATTTCATAAAATGATTAGGAGGTAGGTTCACACAGCCAAGTCCCTAACATACTTAAATGGTGCCTAATTACAAACCCAGATATTTTAAACCTGAAGCAGAATGAAAAGCTCCATTATGCTGGCTACATCTAAAGTGCCCATCACCATGAAGGTTAGGGGCTACCACCCTGGGAAGTAGAGGCAAAGACATGATTTGTCTCAGTGTCCCCACACAGCACCACAGCCTAGACCTTGTTCTAAGGGCAAACCCCGAGTCCCCTCAGAACTAGTCAGAGACTGGGAGTAGGAAGCAGCATGAGAGCTGGGAGCCATACTGACACGGACCCTGGAGAGGCACTGGCTTAGGACACTCACAGTCAAGTCTTCGGAGAACAGGCTAAGAACCCAGTCCTGCCTCCCCTACAGTCAGAGGCCACAAAACCCTGCAGAATGCTGCTAGGTATGTAAATCAGGGAGTTCAACTGCCCCAAAGGTGTCAGAAATCAGGGTTAAGGGAAAACTGGCTTGGGGGGCTGGTCCCATGACATCCCTGACACCCAGTGGTCATCAGGATTAATCTAATGCTGGCATCCGTCACCGGGGCACTCCAGACATGCTCTTCCCCACGTGGGCATGGGCAGCTGGTGGCACTCGTGCTTAGGCCACACAGGTGACACAGGAGCAACAGAGGCCACACCCTGCAGACCTTCTCCATTGCTCCTCCTGTCTGGGTTTCTGCTCCTCAAAAGAGACCAAGAGGGGAGCCCCTGCCTGCTGCCACCATAAAGTCCAGAGAGGGCTTCCCTTTCATGATGCTCTTCTTGGGAGTTAAAACTGGACCCACACTTGGGAGGCAGAGGCAGGTGGATCTCTGTGAGTTAAAGGCCAGCCTGGTCTACAGAGTGAGTTCCAAGACAGCTGGAGATTCATGGTGAGACTCTGTCTTGAAGTGAAAACTGAAGCCAGGAATGAGGAGTCATGGCATAGCTAAGCTGGTTGCTTAAGTCCACTGTAGGCCAAGTACACATCCTCCCTCCACAGTAGCCCCAGCCGGGGTCAGGAAAGGGCACCACACTCACTTGAGCTCTTGGGGACCGTGAGAGGACTGTGCCCCACAGACAGCTCATTACAAAAGCCATATAGGGAAGAATTCAGAGTCATCAGCAGCTCTTTTCTGTTATAGCACAGAATTTTCCGGAAATGGTATAGCACAGGCCAAAGCCACCACTACTGATATTTACACAGGTCCTCAGCTCCGGAACTCAGCGCTTGCTACAGGAACCTAACGCAGCTCAAAGTTGCTGAACAGCCTCATTTCTTAAGTAATTTGTGCGTTGTGTGTATGTGTACATGTGGGTGTACATGTATGTGTACATGTGGGTGTACATGTGGGTGTACATGTATGTGTACATGTGGGTGTACATATATGTGTGTGAAGTCAAAGATGAATCTCCAATGTCCCTCCTCAGGAAATGTCCACCCTGTTTTTCAAGGTGATGTCACTCTGGCCCGGAACCCCCAATTAGGCCAGGCTGCTGGTCACAGAGCCCCAAGGATTCGCCTGCCTCTACTCTACATTGGTAAGATTAAAAGTGTGCACCAACCATATCTGTTTTTTTTTCTTTAAAAAACAAAAACAAAAACATGAATTCTGGGGATAAACTAGGTCCTCAGGCTTGTGAGGCAAGTACCCACTGAGCCATCTCTCTGCCCTAACTTGAACAGTCAATGGAGACTTTTCCATAAAGACTCAGTCTACCAGGAGAATCAGGAAAGTGCCGGAAAGGAGCTGGCGTGTGGCCCACGCTGTCACTTCACTGTCCGCCTGTAAAAGAAGAGGAAGAAGTGATGGGTCACCACGTCAGAACTGCCTAGAAGGGGTCTGTCATGCTAAAGGACCTTGGGGGTCACTTGGGACATTCTAGAAACAGCTACTGTAGCCAGGCAAGGCCTTTCTTATGGAAGCATGACACGTCACATGTTTGAGAGACAATTTAGACCAGTACCTGAGTTGCTGGGCCAGCCAACTGATTCCTGATGGCTTCTGCTCAGGAGCGCTGGATGCTGAAGGCCTACAGGGAAAATCAGATGTGTTTATTCAATCCTCTGACCCGCATCAAAAAAGCCCACTCATGTCTCTGCAGTTGGACAGTTGTGCTCCAGCCTGGATCACATACAAACAGCTTAAGAAAGTCAAGTGCGGCTACAAAGTAACTTAGCTGTCCTCTGACCTCTATAGACGCATGCTGTAGCATATATGTATCCTTACTCCCAACTAAAGAGTAAAGACTAAGAGGTAATTTATGGGGCTGGCAGATAGTTCAGGGGAGAGTGCTTGCTGCACAAACCTGAGGACTCATTTAACTCACAGCACCATGAAAGAGCTAAATGCTAGTGTGTGTCCACAATCCCAGGGATCCTACAGGGATGTTGGGGGTGAAGACAGCAACCTCCAGGGAAACTCTCAGGCCAGCCAGCCTGTCACATGCCACAGCAAACAAGAGGCTTTGTGTCAAACAAGGTAGAACTCAAGGACCAACATCCATGCACACCTGAGTGTATGCATGGGTAGGCAGGTGGGCAGGGGCACACATAAACACACACACACACACAAGTTGTATTTCATCTTGACTCAGGAGTGAGTGCAGACAGAAGTTTCTACAACTTAAAACAGTAGCAATAAGGAGATGGGTGGTGGTGCACGCCTTTAATCCCAGCACTTGGGAGGCAGAGGCAGGCCTCTGTGAGTTCGAGGCCAGCCTGGTCTACAGCGCGAGTTCCAGGACAGGCTCCAAAGCTATACAGAGAAACTCCATCTTGGAAAAAAAAGAAAAAAAAGTAGCAATAAAGGATGACCTGTGCCCCCTTGCACAAAAGACATGCCAATGTCCTAACCCAATCCCTAGCACTCAGGAGGGACCTCATTTAGAGACAAATCTGAGATGACCAAACAGAGCATCAGTCACCTCAGCCATCAGGACAGCAGGGCACACACTGACTATGTCCTAACAGAGCGGGAGGCAAGATGCAGACAGGCACTCAGGCAGACAACACCAAGACAAAGGCAGAGATGGGAGCAATGTGCCTACAAAGCCAGGCTCACTAGGGAGTACTGGGCAAACCAAAAATTGGGAGAAACTGGGAGAGGTCAGGCCTCTCAGAAGGAGCCAACCAGTTGCCAACTCTCTGTTCCTGAAAGAATAAATTCCTGATGTTGAGGTACCCAGCATGCAGCCCCAGCTCTGACTGAGAATCTAAGCTCCTGCACACCAGACTGGCAGCACCAGGAGTCTGTGCTCACCTCCCCCTGCTGGCCGAGCTGCTCCCAGCTTGGCAGTTGTGGTCCAGAGGATGCCTATGCTGAATGCAGAAGTTGCCATGGCACTGTGCACAAGCCAGCTGCAGCATCTCCTTCTTCCTGCATCCCTCTTTCGAGCATCGGTGTGTGAAAACCTGCAAGAATAAAGTCACGTCTGTGAGCAGCATGTCACCAGCCCAGCTCAGAGTTAGGAGAGAACTGCCTCCACCTGTGTGCCAGGTCCCAGACACTCCCGCCTGACAACACACACACATACAAAGAAGCTTATGGCTGTGGCTTAGCAGCAGACTCATTCTCCAACACTGCCCAATAAAAACAAAAGCAACAAAAAAACAAAACCTGAAGCTGGGGAGATGGCTCAGTGGGTAAGAGCAGTTGTCAAGGTATAGAGAGAGATCGAATGTCAGATCTTCAGCACCCATGTAAAAGTTGGGTATGGCTACATGTATATGCCTGCTACCTAGTCCCGTGAGGGACAGGAGTGTGTGTGTGTGTGTGTGTGTGTGTGTGTGTGTGTGTGTGAGAGAGAGAGAGAGAGAGAGAGAGAGAGAGAGAGAAGCTTGCAGAAAGAAAACAGGGCAGGTTGGGAGGCAAAGCAAGAGTTGACAGCAGCTCCATGGGAGCCACTGGCTCAGGAGTTCTGGAGACAGTGGTCTATTTGGCTTTAACTCAGGTTTTCAGGCCTGCGTGACCAGCTGGAAAGCTTTATCCACTGAGCTGCTCCCCAGCCTGTGTGTGCATGTGCTTACTCTGGAAAACGGTGGGGCAGGCTGAGGCTGAACATCAGAGAAAACAATAAGCAGGAGAAAAACACACGAGGAGCTCCCAGGGGAGGAACAGCCACAATGGGAGGGCTCCCGAGCCCGGAGCTCAGGCCCTGGGAATGTGTGGCCGGCAGAAGGCTGCTATAAGGAAGGGCTCTGCAAGCGGTAAGGTTTTTCCCCTCGTGAAGTATCAACAAAACGGCAGCCAAGAGGTTTCTCCAAAAGGAACAAGTCTAGAAAAGCAAACAACAAAAAGAGCTAGGCTTGATGAAGGAAGCCTGTAATCCCAGCATTCAGACACCTGAGGCAGAGGATCAAGAGTAAGCTAGACTAAGTCTCAAAAACAACGAGGAAGGGAGGGAGGGAAGGAACGCGGAAGCGTAGGAGGAGGAAGAAAGGGAGAGGGAAAGGATGCAGCCAGACTTCAGAAGCTGAAGGCACGTGACCTGGAGCTGGCAGGTGAGAGAAGACCCAGCTGTTAGCTGAAGGAAGCCTCAGAGCAAGCCTTCTGAGGAAACACAGCACAAGGGCAGAGGCACAGCAGGACCGCATCCCAGAGAGGCCACAGGCCACCTTTAATACAGAGGCACAGTTGAAGACCTGGTTGGGTGGAGGCTGTGAGAACCAACGGTGGGGCAGGATGGAGGCAGCTATGTCCGGCTCAAGGACCACACAGTCCTTGCTTGTACTGCCCTCTGGGTGGCTGGGGACAAATCTTCTCTGAGAAGTCCCATTATTCTCCAAGAAAGACCCAAGACAGGTACACCTCCACCGCCAGGAAAGGACAGGTGACACCTTCTTCTGACTCCAGGGGAGTGCAGAAAAGGAGAGAGTCAACAGAACATTCTAGACAGCCTTGCCCTCTTTCCTATCAGAAGAGACACTTGGGGACTCCTGAAGATGAGGACCTAAACAGGGACCCTTGTGAGACTTGGGAACTGTTCCCACGCAACAAACTCCCCACTCACAACGCAGGAAGACCTCAGCTTCCCACTGCCTGGTGGCACTCCACACTTAAGAGACCTTAGGGGCTGAAGGTGTGGCTCAGTCTGAAGAGTGTTTGCCTAACAAGCACTGTGTCCGAGGTTCGATCCCCAACACCACCTAAAACAGGCATGGGAGAGCATGAGTGTAATTCTAGTACTCAGGAGATCGGGATCAGGAGCTCAAGGTCATACTTGACTGCACAGCAACAGGAGACCAGCCTGGGCTACATGAGGATCTGTCCCCGCAAGCAGCAGCAGCAGCACTATGTTGTGTGTTAGCGTGTGTGTCAGCGCGTGTGTCAGCCCTAACCCAGCTCTCACCTTCTTTTGGTTCCTCCCAGGGTGAAAGGCGCAGTCTTTGTCCATGTGCTCTCCAACCACCACGTCTGGGATCTCACCTCTCTTCACAGGGATAGGGACATTACAGAGGGGACACACGGGCACCTGCACATCCTGAAATAATGAACACGCGATGACACCAAGACTCACACTCAAACGCCACACACTCACACACACACAGAGGGTAAAATGTATTTACCAGGGGGAGCACACTGGTGAGGACCAGGAACTGTGCGGTTAACAGGATGCCACCTACAGCATAAGAGTAAAGACCCAAGGAAGACCACTGCCAGCTCTGAAGGGCCCTCAAGAGAGGAAGCTGATGGGATCAGGGAGGTGCATGGCTGTGAGGGGGACCCACTTGACCCCTCAGAGCCACTGGCAGGAAGGGTCCTGGCAGCTGCTCTATGCAGCTGCCTCTCTGACCCTCAGTGGCTTTACCAGCAGGAAGAACGGCCTCGGCGGTGGACAGGCTACACCACACTGCTACCTGTCAGTCACTGAGGGGGCTCTGGAGCGAGTAAAGGCAAGATTCTGAGCCAGGACCACTGAGGGAGGGGTTCATGCCAGGGGGGATGGGGCAGCTGACACCAGACGGAAACAGGGATCACAGGCATGTGTGGCCTGCTGTCTGCAGGAGGGCTGCCTCAGTTGGCTGATGTGCCCAAGAAAGAAAGCATTATTGTGTGATCTCTGGATAGATACATGGGCACAAGGAAAGGTCCAGATGACACACAAACAGGTGGTCACCTAGTCATCAGAACTGGTAAGCAGGAATGTGAGTCACCTACCCCACCCACCCCAATGACTTGGCTGGACAGTGCCCAGCACTGTTTAAGGCGTGTGACAAAGTCACCCCCTGTCCACATGCCAACAGAGGAAGTGGGAGAATTCACTGACATAACCTGTGAGTCACCTCTGGGACAGAGCGAACCCAGGGACTCGAGGGACCCGGAGTTCTAATAGGCACCTCCCAGTGTCTGCTGGACACTGTGGAATCTCCTAGAAACTCCTGCTACTAAGACAAAGGAACAAGAAACTTTTGACACCTGCTGTTCACTGGTGCAGGGTAATCCACCAGCCAAGTGTGTGAAGGTGAAGGGCCAACTGTGAAGCCTCGATTGTGGAACACAAACTGAGGGTGCAATCAGAGGGCTGGGAGACAGACCAGGTGGTAGAGATACCCATGCAAGCACCAGGACCTGAGTTCTACTCCCAGCACCCACCTGAAAGCCAGGTTTGGTGAGATGTGCTGGCAATCCCAACACTGCAGAGGTGAAGACACGAGGATCTCTGGGGCCTGCTAAACAGCCAGCCTAACCCACTCGGTGAATTCCAGGCAGTGAGTGACTATCTCAGAAAACAAGGTGGATGGCACCTGAGGCTGCTCTCTCCTTGCCCTCAGACACAGCACAATTTGGCTGGGAGGGTGTAGACTTCCCCATGGGCCTCAGGGGTCACGGCCTACAGCCATAGTCCATCCACTGAACTAGCTCAATCCTGACTTACACTTACTTACACACACACACACACACACACACACACACACACACACACACACTATCTGGAGTCAGCACACCTACACACGCAGGCTACAGAGGCAATCAAGGGCTCTCCTGACTTCCTGACTGTCCCAGAAGACTGTCACTGCTGACCCTGTGCACGCGCCAGGGACAGACAGCTCAGAGCACAAATACTTCAGGATCTATGTGAGTCCTTCCATACGGTCTTCTAGCAAGCAATGACACTAAAAATTAGCCATCTCTTTCCACAGTTGCTTATTCCCTTACACGCAGAGTCTAAAGGGCTAGGGAGATGGCTCAGAGATCCAAGTTCAGACCCCAGCATCCACATAATAGTCAGGTGCTTGCATTTAATTTTGTTGTTGTTTATTTGTTTTGAGACAAGGTTTCTCTGTGTAGCCCTGACTATTCTGGAATTCACTCTGTAGACCAGGCTGGCCTCGAACTCACAGAGATCCACCTGCCTCTGCCTCCCGAGTACTGGGATTAAAGGCATGTGCCACCACTGTGCCTGGCTGGCAGTATGCATTTGTAACTCCAATGCCAGGAAGGCAAAGATGTGGAGATCTTGGGGTTTGCTGGCCAGCCGGTCTGGCCACTTGGTAAGCTCCAGATTCAATAACCGACCTTGTTTCAAAAAATGTGGATAGCAGCTGGACGTAGTGGAGAGCACCTTTAAACCCAGCACTTAGGAGGCAGAGACAGATGGATCTCTTATGAATTCAGGGTCAGCCTGATTGAGAGCAAATTCTAAGCCATCAGAGCTACGAAGTGAGACCCTGTCTCAAAAAACAGAACTAAACAAGTAAATAATGGAAAAAAAAACCTAATTAATATAAGTACCTGCTGTGGCTGGTATCCACTGTATTGATGTGAGGTACACTATATTGCGTTCACTGAAAAGCTGGCTCTGGAAGCCATGATGCAACCCATCCCCACCCCATTTCAAACTCAATTGTGTTTGTCTCAACATGTCCTCTAAGCCTTGACTGGGGATTGGTCCATCCCCTAACTGTGACTGGGAGAAGAGAACGGCAATGCAGACCAAGAGTAAAGCGCCATGTCATAGCGAACAGCTAGAGGGGAAACGACATCCAATATAGGGCCTGTTGCTGACCCCGTGACAGGAAAGTACGCAGTGGGAACAGGAAGCCAGAAGAACACAGCAACTGGGGGCTCCGGCTGACTCCCTCACCCTCCCCAGTCTGTTCCTGCTGGATGTTCTAAGTGCCCAACTGGATGATGTTTTATTATTCACCTACCCATCCACCATCTCTCCTTCCAGCTTTCTCTTGCTACTGACTCTTTTACCTCGGTTTGCTACACACTTAATAAACCCGCTCATTCAGAACTCAAAGCATGGCTATCACAGACCATTCTCTGGCCAGCACAGAACAGGTGTGGTGCATGCAGTCTAGACCCCGGGAGGATGAGTTACCTTCTTGAATGCAAGGGGACACTTATGGCCCGCATAGGAAAAATGATCTTTACAGAAATCTTGTTTACACGCGTCACATGTTATTGGCAGAAAATCTAAAAACAAAAATCAAGACAAAACAGTAAGTTTCTGAAAGATTGGAACCAAAGAATTACAGACCAGTCAAAGCAGGGACATATCTACACTGGGCTCCTCATCCCTTTAAGAGACATATACAGCCTGAAGTGTCACGTGAGAGAAAACAACTGTGGGGAGAGGAAATTAAAAAAAAAAAAAAAAAGAGAGAGAGAGAGACAGTGGTCTTATTTAGTCCAGGCTGGCCCAGAACTCACTATGTAACACAGGAGGACCTTGAATGTGTGTTCCTCCTGCCTGTACCTCTCCAGTGCTGGGATTACAGACATGAGCCACCACACTGGTTTTACATGGTGCTGGGATGGAATCCAGAGCTTCATACATGCTGGGCAAAGAGTTCTATCAACTCATCCACAACCCCAGTGCCAAGGCTAGAAATGTAATAAGGCCAAGAGACACCAAAGGACCCAAAGAACTATCCTCTCAACATGGATTCCATCTCTTGTGATATCACAATCACCCAAGCTGTATATTTTATCTGCATAGCCCTGGCAGCCATTGCCAGGTTTTAGGTGGGTGCTGAACTACAGTGAGGAAGAGACCCTGTGTCCTGCACCGGAGTCCTTATACTGAGAAGCCAAAGGCCAGGGCAGAGGCCAACTACTTAGTTAATGATGTAATAACCAGATGTCCCTCACAAAACAGCCAATGAAATATTGTTTCCTAGAAGGAACCCTCAAAAGTTCTTACCTAACTGCTTGCAAGTCGGTTCTGAGCAGTGCTTCCCCAAGTCAGGAAACTCCATTATGAACACAGTGTCCAAAACACGGGTAGGTATTCAAGTATCCCCTGTGGGAACTAGAAATGAAGAGAATGAGGACCCAAGTTAATCACCAGGACCTGTTCCCTGCGGCCAATGAGCACCAAGAGACTCCCTCTATGGGGAGCATGGGTTATCCAAATCATCCTGGGGCCGCGGGAAAGACTGAAGTCTCACAAGTGCTCAAGACTTCAGCAGAGAGGCAAGTGGGAGTCTCTCCATGAACACCAAGTCTCGGCCGGAGAACCACACCCACGGTGGGAGGCGGCTTGCTGTCTAGACCTTTTAGATCCTAGTTTACAAAGCATGTCCCAGCCACGGGATTTCCAGGAAAGTCACATCTCAATGCATCCTGAGATTCCCAAGCCACGCTAGGTGGGGCAGACCTGCCATCCCAACCACTCTAAAGGCTGAGGCTAGAGAATCACACGAACTCTATGCCAGCCTGGACAGCTTTGGGAGACCATGTGTATCAGTTCCTCCCTTTTGCTGTGATAAAAAGAACCTTCAGGTTCCAGGTAATAGTCCCATCACTGTAAGGAAATCAAGGTGGCAGGGACCTGAAACAGTCATGTCACATCCGCAGTCAAGACCAGAGAGAAATGAATAAATGCTTGCTCACTTGTTTGGGCACAACTCCATTTCTCCACTCTTATATAGTTCAGGCCCCCCTGCCTAGGGAATGGTGCCACCCATAGTATACTGGGTTTTCCCTAATCAATGATCTTGAAAACTCCCCACCCCAGCCCGAGACATGCCCACTGGCCAGCCCAATGTAGACAGACAATCCTTCATTGAGACTTTCTTCCAGGTGCTTCTAAGTTGTGCCAGGTGGACAGTTAAAGCTAACAATCACACCCTGCTTAAAACACAAAAACAAAACAGTAGAAAGAGGGCCAGGGAGATAGTTCAACTGATAAACCGTTTCCCTTGTGAGCGTGGGCACTGAATTTCAATCTCTAGAGTTCCCATAAAAAAGTCAGGTACAGCTGGGCATGGTGGGCGCACGCCTTTAATATCAGTTACTTGGGAGGCAGAGGTGGATGGATCTCTGTGAGTTCAAGGCCAGCTTGGTCTACGTAGCAGGTTCCCAGGACAGTCACAGAGATATAGCAAGATCCAGTCTCAAAACGAAAAGAAAAGGAAAAAGTCAGAGGTAGTGGTTAGTGATTGGAATCCTAGTGCTGAGGAGTCGGAGTCAGAATTCACTGGCAGATCATCCTACTTCAAAGAAAAAGGCGGATGATGTCTGAGAAGTGACACCGAGGTGCTTAGCTTAGAAACAGAATGTCTGCCTAGCGTGTGGGAAGGGGGCGTTCCAGGCTCAATCTCCAGCCCTGGCCAAAAACAAAACAAAGGTGGTGACAAGGAGAAGGGCTTTCCAGATTCAGTTCAGAGCTTCCACGGAGAAGTTGAGGTTGCAATTTCATCTCCTCAGTACACTTGTTGACATCAACAAGATTCTATTCCCAGGTGCTAAATGACATTAGCTGACTACACTCCCCAGAGCGGTGTGTCCCTTGCCTCTTACTCCCTTATGCACTGAGTTTTACTTTATGCTTGTTATTTAATGATTTAAGACCAGAGCTGATCAGGGAAGGAGGCACAAGCCATTAATTACCCACAAGAACAGACAACTAAGAGACTGGTATCCTTGAGGCCAGGCTAAGTCTCTTCTCTGTTCTGTCACTCATCAAATGGCTCAAAACTCATGCATTCTCCAGAGTTCAAGTCCCCCAAATACCTTTTTACATTTTTGACCATTCCCCCTCTCTACCAGGAGCTTCTAACCTCTTCCTTGCCTAGAACTCTCAGGCTTCCGTAAACATCTATTTGCCTTGCAAGGACCAATCTACAGTGTCACCTTCTCGAACACCATCCATACCACCTGCCAGCCCCCATTCACTACCCGCCCTTGTTCCTAGTACGTTTAACTGCTCACTGTCGATTCTCATTCCTGTTAGCTAGAAAAACCTTTTGGCATCGTGCACAATAGAATCCACATTATGAATTTTTTTTTATTCAAAGCTACCATCATTTGATGCTATTACCAAATGACCATCGATTGTTTCTTTCTTTTCTTTTCTTTTTTCCCCCCTAGGGATAGGTAGTCCTGGCTGTCCTGTAACTCACTTTGTAGCCCACGCTGACCATCAGCTCAGAGATCCGCCTGCGTTTGCCTCCGGGAGCGCTAGGATTAAAGGTGCAACTCGCCATGTCCGGTACATAGACTGTTTCTTGACAAAGGATCTTCATTATTTAGCTCAAATTAGCCTGGAACTTGCGATCTAATGGCTCAACTTCCCCAGTGCTGAGACTACAGGCCTGCATTACCACGCCTGGCTCACGGACACTGGTTCAGGACAGCTGACCTGGGGATGTACTATGTCACCGGGCTGAGACACCAGCCCCTGGTTCACCAGCTCCTGGGACCCAGGTTCATCGCGACCCAAAACGACACACTGGTACCTGGCTCTAGTGGGTAGTCGGGGGCCGGCGGCGGAGACAGCAGCGGTGTCCTTCTTCGTGGTCAGCCCGGCGACACCGCAGTAAGAACTGTGGCTCCAATCCCCGCGTGCCACCCGCCTTCTCGGAAAGCCGGAAAGCGTAGCATCGCACCTGTCGCAGCCTGGGCCATTTATTCTCAGCCAACATTTACAGAGTCACTCATCCTGGGCGTTCCCGGCGCTCTCCGATGACGCCATACTAATGCCAACCAATCCTGTAACCCCTAGGCTAGGCTTGCGGGCGCACCCAAAACGTCACCGATGCCCAGCCAATCTCTTCCCGTCGTGACGGCCCCGAGGGCCGCGCGCAGTGATGTTGTCACTCATCGTGCGACCAATCTGACCGTTCACCATCTCGGCTCCACCTTGTCCTCCGCCTCTTTTCTGGAACAGTCGCGCATCATCTCTTGCCTGGGCTGAGTCATGATGAGGCAGCTCTAGGCGAGGTGGCAGGCCTGTATCAGGGAGCCCGAGACAGGACTGGGCCGCGGGCGAGATTCTCGTGGCCCGGCAGTCCCTGTAGCCGTCCTGAGGTTCTGAGCTGCAGTATGCACAGACGTGGTGGCCCGTCTGTGAAGCTGTAGGGATTCCAGGACTGGGGGGGAGACAGAACACCTGTGCCAGGCCTTGGAAGTGAGATCCGGTCTAGAGATAGATTACAAGATGGTACCCAAGATGCCTGTGTCTTTGTTAGCAGGGTGGTTGTAACACCTTCGCCCTATGCATGTGATTTAGGCAAGGTGTTGAAGTGGTGGTGATCCAAGCCCTTGATGCCAAAGGTCTGAGTTGGGCTAACAGACCCAGAATACTACATCTCTGTCTTGGTTATTTTTATTTATTTGTTTATTTATTTTTAAGGTAGTTATGTGAGAAGAAGGGACCACAGTTGAGAAAATACTAATATAAGATTGGCCTAGGGGGCATTTTTAAATTAGTGATTAATATGGAGTAATTATGAGTAGTGCCATCAGTGGACTGGTTGTCCTAGGTTCTATAAAGAAAGCAAAAGCAAGCCGGGCAGTGGTGTCTCATGCTTTTAATCCTAGTACTCGGGAGGCAGAGGCAGGCGGATCTCTGAGTTCATGGCCAGCCTGATCTACATTGCAAGTTTCCAGGCAGCCAGGGCTATTTAGAGAAACCAAAAAAAAAAAAAGGAACAAGCCAATAAGTAGTGGTCCTCCACGGTTTCTGCTTCAGTTCCTACCCTGACTTCCTCAATGATGGACTGTTTACCAGGAAGTATGAAGATGAAATAAAACTTTTCCTCCCAGAGTTGCTTTTGGTTGGGGTTGTCATGGGCAAAGACCCCCAAAACCAGAGTCCGGAATATGGGAGTCTTTATTAAGCTGGCCATCAACTGCCTGGAGATAAAGAGTTCTCACAGAGCAGCCCCAACTGTTTTCTGCAGGGAGCTTAAAACAAGTAAAAACAGTATTGTGGTTGACATTGCAGGGGGAAGAAGAGCAAGCAGTTTAACAGAAGCAAAAAGCAGCAATTACCTGGGGCATCTTGACCTCAGTCCCTAAGACAGGGTTGGGTGATTTTCTGAGGGATTTTCCCATAGGAGGGAGTATAAATGGAGTCAGCCCTGAGTCTGACCTTAGATGGCTGCAGCAGGGATGAGACGGAGGAACACTGGCCCTGTCACAGTGTTGTTTTATCATAGCAATAGAAACCCTAAGACAAGCTCTCAAGTCTTGAAACAGAGACTTAGGGCTCCAGGTACTGAGGCCAGAGACTTGTGGTCTTAACTGAGGTTGGAGGTTTCCTGTTCTGGGCTTGGATGGTCAGTGGGCAGATGATGTAATCCTCAGCTCTGAATAGCAGCTAGCAGCCACAGGCAGCGTTTGAGCTTTGCCCATGTCCAGAAACACAGTCTTCACCTCAAAGATGAGGGACTTTGGCACAGGAATAGTTTACCTCAGATAGCTTGTTCTGATGTAGAAATTTTACAGAGTTTTTATAGTAACAGGACAAAGAAAATGATAAATGGAGATACTTAAAATGCCTCGGTGGAAACCTCAGGTGGATTACAGCAAGTGGGGAGGCCTCTGTTACAGGCCTCAGATGCTGTCTGACAGCATTCTTAGCCTCTGGGTTGGTGGAAGCCAGGTCTGTTTGTACATTCCAAAAGTATTTATCTAACAGTCACAAAAGATGTTAGGTCACACATGCACTAGTGGGCAGAGGTGGTAATTGAGGAGCTAAAGCTCTCCAGCCCAAGATAATATGGTTCTGGAACCTGTAACGTTGCAACTCTGAAAGCAATAAGGTTGTAATCAGCCTGTAGAATGTTTAACAGTGGTGTAGCTTTCCCCCAAGTTTTGGTGTTTTAACATCACTACAGCCTACCCCTTTACTATTAAAGCTGGATTGCTTTGCTCTACCCATGATGAGTAGGCAAGGAGAGGTGTTTCTAGTTTTGAAGACCTGGGCCCTTGGATGCCAAAGGCTGGCTTCTAGGCTGTGCTGACAGACACAGCTTTCCAGCTGCAGATCCTGAGAATAGGAACCTATGGCTGCAGGTACTTGGGGTTAGAGGTTCTAGGTTTTGCACTCAGCTACTGGTGTTAGACTCTTAGGTGTCTCAGAGTTGCGCTGGGTATCACGACCCGCAGCTGGCAGCTGGCAGCGTTAGCCCTGTAACCAAGGGTATCTTGCCAGCTTCCTGGAGTACTGCCGGTAACGGGCCTGTGTGTGTTTCTCTGACTTTGGCAGCTTTCTGTTTTCTTCTTTTTTCGTTCTTGGCACAGCACTCTCGTCTCCCCACTCGGTTGCGTTCCTTGCTCTGTGCCCCTCTGTAGCTCCTCACCCCCTCTCTAGCCATTTCTCATCATGTTACCAGCTTGAACCTCTCAAAAGCAGGCAGAAGGAACTGGGGAAATGGCCCGTCAATATGGTGCTTGCTGTGGAAGCATGAGGCGCGGTACTGGATCAGAACCCATGTAAAAAGCTGGGAGTGGTTGTGCAGTCTGTAATTCCAGTGCTGGGGAGGCACAGACCCTGGGGCTTGCTGGCCACCTAGTCTAGCTGAAAACATCGGACTCCACATTCAGTGAGGAATTCTGTCTCAAAACAAGGTAGAAAGCAGGAGATAAAGGCATCTGATGTTGACCTCGTGTGTGTATATGTGTGTGTGTGCATGTGTGTGTGTGTGTGCGTGCATGTGCACCAGAGATGACCTGAAGATTGTTGTGGGAGGGGAAACACATGAGAAGGGAACCTGAGGGAGTCAAGGAAGAGATGTAGGTGTGCTCTTGAGGGGGACGTTCAGCCAGGTGGTTCATAGAGCCCCATTCTCTGCAAATCCAGGAAGACTGAAAATCCCTCCAGCTGTGTGGAAGAAGGAGGTTTGTGGCCAGGATGGCCTGTGCCATACACATTTTAGAAAACAACAAAATTAGTTTTTTTTCCTTTTTTTTTCCTTTTAATTGTACCAGGGATGGAACTTGGTATGTTTTTTGCTCCCATTCTTCAGGTGAGCTCCGTCAGCTTCCATCCTCTCCTCTGAACCTTGGAACAGTGGAAAACACACTCAGCAGCATCCCTGGCCCCCTTGACTCTGGAAGCCCCACTCTATCAACTGATGGCACCCTCTCTTGCTGCTTCAGCCTGTGACAGCTACTTAGAGTTCATTAACCACACCCAGCTATGGCCCTGGGATGTGTCTGGTAGAGGACTCGTGATACCTGATGCGCTGTGAACGTGGTCCTGGGATGTGTCTGGTAGAGGAGGGTTAGTGACACCTGGTGCACTGTAAACTGGCACAGCAAGGGCTGGGGAAGTAACTCAGTTGGGTTCAAAACCCCAGAACCCACAAGAGGCCAGCCATAGTAACATACATCTAGATTCTCAGTGTTCCTGTGGTGAGAGATGTGGGGAAAAAAAAAGAATCTCAGGAATTCCCCAGAGCTTGAAGCCAGCTAGTAGAGCATTGAGCAAAAGACCCTCTCTCAAGCTAGAAGGCAAAGATTGACACCTGAGTTGTCCTCTGCCCTCTGCGTGCATTCCATGGCACACAGATGTCTGCACTCACATACATAAACAATACATACACATGCCCAAAAGCATACCATGGGCTAGAGATGTGGCTTAGTTGGCAGAGTGCTTGCCTAGCGTGCATGAAGCTTTGAAACACTGAATAGATTGGACGTGATGGTACATGTCTATAATCCCGGCATGAAGGTAGTGCAGGTCGGAGGGTCAGTTCAAGGCCGTCCTCTGCTAAATGGGGAGTTCTAGGCTACTAGGAGACTCAAAAACAACATGGTAGTGGTGGGTACCAAGTTGGGGATGGAGGAAAGGTGAACAGTTCAGTGCACTCTACATGGTTTCTCCTGTATCTGCTCTATGTGAATGATGTCATTCCCAGAAATAACTAGACCACAAGGCCCCTGAGGATGGGGACTGTGCCCTTGAACTGTGTGTCTGATGCCACATCTGAAGTGGCATCTGGGATTTATTACAAGGATACAGGGAAGAGGTAAAACAAAAAACAAAAAACAAAAAAACCCCCATAAACCAACACCCCCCCCCAAAAAAACAACAACAAACCTGCCTGGGTTTCAGGCAGCCTCATGGTGAATATATGTGTCTATGTAGACAGAATCTACTATGTAGCCCAGGCAGGACTGGAACTCACAATGACTTCCCAAGGACAGGGACTGCAGATGTGTGTCACCAGGCCAGTCACCACCCCGTTTCTTTAAGTTCTCATGGCCAGACTGGAGTGACGAGTGTTAAAGAGGGTCATGAGCTCCACGCAGGCGCTTTTGCATCTTGGTTCTGTCTTAAAGCTCCTGCTCTGCACCCCCACCACCACACTTAAACCCCAATACTGGGCATTGAACCAGGGCCATAAACATGCTCAGCCAGTGCTGTTAACCCCCTCCCTCACAGGAATTCTAGGGATCCAGCTCTACCCCGAACCTCGCCTCCAGCCCCCCATGGGAGATTCTGAGCAGCTGCTCTACCACTGAGCCACACTCCTAGCCCTTATTTTTATGTTTTACTTTGATACATGGTCTCACTGTGTAGACCAGGATGACCTTACAATGATGATCCTCCTGCCTCAGCCTGTTTGCTGAGTGCTAGACTGACAGGCCTGCACCACCCCCTAGCTATGTCACGTCTCAGGTCTCCAACAGTAATAGATTTATGCCCACTTGCAGCTGATGACTTCCCAGACAAAAATTGTGTGACTTGAAGATACAAAATTAGGAAAGAAAAATGAGACCCACTGAGAGCGTGCTAAAGGCGGCCCAGCCCCGCAAGGATGTTTCCAGCCTTCCATCAGAAGAATTCCATTATTGATGCTGAGCGTGCAGGCTGTGCATTGATTTCCTCTACCCACAGGAGCCACCTCCGCTCAGCATGCAGTGCAGCCACCAACACGGAATGGATCCACATGCTCCGCCTCCCGCCATGAGGATCCCGCCTTGGCTAGAGCCAAGGCCTCCAGAAAGAGAAACTCAGCCCCTCACAGACTGACAGTCGTGGAGGCGTTTCTCAGGGCAATAGACGGGCAATAGGGGACAAATGGGACAGAGTAGGAGAACAGCCGGTGCAAATGCATGTAAGTGGGAAAACCGGGGAATCTAAAGACAGCCCACAGCATAATTAGCATGGGCCTCAATGCTGACTTCTTAGTTTCTGCAGATGTGACATCAGGGCAGAGAAACTGACCATCTTCCAGCTGTCACTGCCACTTCTGTACAGAATGCCTTTGGTATAAAAGGCTGGAGTGTGCAGCAGCTTTGCCAGCACTGCCCGCCCCCCGCCACCTCCTGTTCATAGGAAATGCCCTGTTGCAGTGTCCAAGGGCAGCAGCAAAGGGTACTGACAGACTCTGTAGGTATAACTTTGGATTTGGATTCTCTCGTGCTCTTTCTTTTATTGAGGTACAGAATGTGGAACCCGGGGCCATGTGAATGGCAAGTAGGTGCTACTTTACCACTGAGCCACACCCCAGCCCCTCACTGGGGGATTCTAGGCAGGGGCTCTACCACTGAGCCACACCCAGCCCCTCACTGGGGGATTCTAGGCAGGGGCTCTACCACTGAGCCACACCCCAGCCCCTCACTGGGGGATCCTAGGCAGGGGCTCTACCACTGAGCCACACCCCAGCCCCTCACTGGGGGGTCCTAGGCAGGGGCTCTACCACTGAGCCACACCCAGCCCCTCACTGGGGGATTCTAGGCAGGGGCTCTACCACTGAGCTACACCCCAGCCCCTCACTGGGGGATCCTAGGCAGGGGCTCTACCACTGAGTCATACCCCAGCCCCTCACTGGGGGATTCTAGGCAGGGGCTCTACCACTGAGCCCCACTCCATCTCTCTTTCTACTGCTTTGGTTTTGGACTTTGATACAGGGTCTCACTATGCAATCCCGGCTTTCTAGGAAACTCACTGTGTAGGTCAGACTCACCTTGAACTCTTGAGCGATCCTCACGCTCTAGGCGTGTGCCACAATTCTCAGCTTTGTTTTGTTTTACATTTTAATTTTCAGACAGGGTCTCACTGAATTGTTCAAAGCCCATTTAAGTGTAGCCTGGGATGGCTTCAGCTTTCCAAGCATCCAGGACCACAGGCCTGAACCTATCAGGCCAGTACAAAAATACCATTCTTCATTTCAAGTTCTGAAACAGGCCTCAGCTGTGCCCTGCCTTAGGAATTGTAGCCTTCAATCTGGGAGAAAACAGTGGGAACCTCACCCTGGCCGGCCAGCAACACCACGAAGTCATCCGTTTGTTTTCAGCTCTGTTGGGTCCTGGGGCTTCTGAATTAGTAATAACCCACCCAGTTTGCCAGTGACTTGGCTGTGCATTCCCACCTAGCCATACTGCTTTACTCCTCCGGTCTCAGCATTAAATATTGAAGCCCTGGGCCCCGATGGCTCCATTTTGAGGCAGCTGAATTCGGGTGGCTCAACACACATGTTGGCTCCCGATGTGGCTCATTGTTTTCATCTGTGCATATTGGCGGCCAGGCAACACTGTCTCCTCTCTGCGCCACCGGTACTGGTTTGAAATTGAAAGGGAATTGATTTCTGGGGACTCCAAGAGGAGAAATTGTTACTACCAGCTGCTACACCCACAAAGGGTACGGAC
Organism: Myodes glareolus; assembly: GCF_982192425.1. Taxonomy (NCBI): domain Eukaryota; kingdom Metazoa; phylum Chordata; class Mammalia; order Rodentia; family Cricetidae; genus Myodes; species Myodes glareolus. Next base: position 105,584,991 of record NC_142027.1, on the reverse strand, counting down.
TGATCTTGTGATCTTGAGGTGCACCTTGCTCCCCATATGGCAGAGGAGGGGTTGAGGGGTCAGCCAGTGTGTAGGGGTCTGAGCAATACCTACTTTGTATAACAGACCTTCTTCCCTGGGTACAAGGAGAGAAAAGTACATAATCGTGGTTTTGAAGCTTCCTGGAAAGTAAAGATACATTGGATGGATGGATGAGTGTGTAAGAAATGGATAGAGCTGGGCATAGTGACACATGCCCTTAATCCCAGAACTCGTGAGGCAGAGGCAGGTGGATCTCTTGTGAGTACTACATAGTAAGTTTCAGTTACATAGTGAGATCCTATTTCAAAAAAAAAAAACCAAACCAAATGAATAAAACACCCTCAAAAGAGATAGATATATGATAGAGGGATGGATACATGCATGTACATGCATGGGCATATGGATATAAAAGTGGATGATGAATGATTATTAGATAGGTGACAGATTATGTAGATGATAGATTAATGGACATATGGACAGATGAAGAGATGGATGATAGATATGTACATTGATAGGTAGGTGGATGGATGACAGGCATACAGAGAGAGAGCTTCTGTCAAGGCAGAGCCCAGAGCAGGCAGAAAAGGGGTGGAACCAGGCCGAAAGCAGAGAAGTGCAAAGGGGACAAGCCTCCATTGCCACCATCCAGGGAAGTTGCCCACAAGAGGTGTATGCATCAGGAGAGGTCCTTATCACAGATTTACCAAAGACCCTAACCTCCCCAGCACACTCAGCTGAAGCCAGTGGTCAGCATCACCTCAAGGACCATTGCCGTGAATGTCTCTAGAATATTTGTTTATGCCTGGCTCTTGTGCATGAGAATGTGTGCTGTAGCTACATGGCTGTGAAGACTGTGGGTGCACTTTTGGTGTCTTCCTCAATTGTTCTCCACCTTTTCTTTTTTTTTGAGACAGGGTCTCTCCATGAACCTGGACTTCATCTGTTGCTAGGCTGGCTGGCCAGCAAGCTCCAAGGATCCATCTGTCTCTGCCACTCCAGTGCTGGCATTGCTGCTGTGTGCCACCTTTAAAACATTGTTGTGTTGGGGGAACCAAACAGGTCCTCATGTGAAAATATCAAGCGCTTTACTGATCGAGCCATTTCCCCAGCCTTTGTTCATCTATCTATGCACTACTTTATTTGGGACAGTATCTCACTGTGTAACTCAGATTAGCCTGGAGCTCAGTATGGAACCTGGTTTGGATGAATGGTGGTCTTCCTGCCTCAGCCACCATAGTGCTGCAGCTATGTGCCCGTGCCGTGAACCAGTGATCCTGGGGTCTCAGGAAAGCACAGGCCTCTGCCCGAGGGCTGAGATGCCAGAAAGTTCTGCTCCTCAGCTCTCCCAGGATGTCCAGTTAACCTCAGAACTGTCCATGGGCCTTTGTCAAGCTGCACGCTGAGCTGGTCGCTGACCGGAGTGGGTGTGTCCTGCTGTCCTGGCTCCACCCAGATCAGACCCAGGGCTCTGTTTGGAAGAGGAAGAAGCAGGGAGGAGTAAGACTGGTCCCGAGAGAAAGAGGGCAGAGGGAGGCAGGTGCAGACCTCCTGGGCAGCAGGCCCTGCCAGGCTCCTGTCACTGTCCCCACAGCCCCAGAGGATCCTTTGACTGAGCTTTGGAAAGTTCTCCCATGTCCTCCTCTGCCAGCTACTAAGCAGTGACAACCGATACTAATTGTGGCCGTAAATTACCAAGCCCTGCCTGGCGGGCCTCTGGGTCAGAAACAAAAAGGGGGCTCCCAGGATCACCTGCCACGAGAAGGCTCTGCTCCTTGCTTGTCCAGCTCCTCCCCACCCTGCAGCACATGGACAACTCTGTTGACAGGTAAAACCCGAGATCTTAGACAGTCAACTGCCAGGTGACTGGATTCTGCTCGTTTTTGTTTTTTCCTTCTAGAGCTGGGGATGGTGTCCAAGTCTTTGTGTATATAAAACAAGTGCTTTACCATTGAGCTACACCCCAGCCCCTCATTGGTGGATTCTAGGCAGGGGCTCTACCACTGATCCACACCCCAGCCCCTCACTGGGAGATTCTAGGCAGGTGTTCTACTCAGTCCCTCACCTGGGGAATTCAGACAAGTGATCTACTGGTGGCCCATGTCCCCAGCCCAGGCTGGAATTTTATGGCCAGTAGCCAAATATAAGGAGACAAAGTCTATCAAAACTGCTGTTATCTGATGTGTGGCTTTGTCCAGGCAGGGCAGATGCAGGTGATGGCTGCCATCCTCAGTGATGGAGAATTGAACTCTATGGTACTGACATTTCTGGTTCAGGTTCCTGAAGTGGACCACCGCCTCTCTGCATCATCATGGACACAGTTTGGTCCCTTATCACCTACACAGCCACCTTCCTTGTGTTGCTGCCACTTAACTCTTGCCTCTCAGTACACGTACACGAGTGCCCCGTTCCCTTGGTGTCAGTCACATCGTTTGTCACTGGCTCCCCATGCCAAGTGCGTCCCCTCTGCTGCATGGAACACTCATTAGAACCCCTGGGCCTGAAATCCATTCCTGTTAAGTCCAGGCAGGGGAGAAGGACAGAAGATACCAGGATGCCTAAGAAGACATGGCGTCACTTCTGCCAGATGCAAACAGATCCAGGCAGACGGAGAAGGGCGCTCAATAAAAACAGGCACAAATGAGAGAAATGAGTCATTACACCCGCTTCACTTCTGCGTTGAGTGGGTGGCAGGCCCCCGCCTTCTTCACCCCAGGAAGCAGGGTAGGCGTCTCAGGGTGCAGCCTTCTGTGCTGCGCACACATTGAGATTGAGCGTCCCATTCACAGAGGCCCATTCCTCCCCATTTGCCTGATGCTCCCCTTCACGGGAGAGGCATAAAACTCCTTTAAGATGCTTTACCTGCTCTCCGCAATAATAATTGGCAGTTACTCAACTCCCGAGGGTGTCATAAATAACCGCACCGGGAGGCTAGGCTGCCATCATTAGCAAGGACTGGATTGAGCTGGTTTGAAGTCATGCTGACTTACCTCCTCCTGTCTGTTCAAACTCTTTATATTTATTTTTTTTATTTTATATGCATGTGTGTGTGCCTGTTGGACTGTGTGTGCATCACATGCCTGCAGGTGCCTTCAGAGGCCAGGAGGGGGCATTAGAACCCCTTGAATTGGAGTTAGAGACAATTATGAGCCACCTGGGGCGGGTGCCAGGGACCAAATCCAGGTCTTCTGGAAGAGCTCTAGTGCTCTAACCAGTGAGCCACAACTCCACCCCTTATTCTAATTCTTGTCTCTTGGTGGTCCCTTGAGTGCACAGATAAAGCAATGGGGTCATTCCCCCTTACCCACATAGTCATATCCCGAGACCCCTGAATAGACGTCGAAAACGGAGCAGAGATGGTATGAAGTCCTATTCCTCCATCTATATGTACTGTTAGGTTTGGATGTGAAAAGTTCCCCCACAGGCTCCTGTATTTGGACACTTGGTGCCCAGATGGTGGCACTGTTTTGGAAGGTTGTGGAACTCTCAGTAGGTGGGTAGGGCCTTGCTGGAGGGAGTGGGTCCCTGAGGGAGAGGCCAGTGCAGCTGCTGCCAGCCCTGTCTGCCTCCAGAACCACCACATAAGAAAGTGGTGCTGTGAGCTCCTGCCACCACGGGCACAGCCACAGCACTATACCCTCCCCACGTGATGGACCGAGAGCCCGGCGCAGTGTTCGTCACATGGCAAGCTCATGTGCTCTAAGCTTGTGCCTCTCTTACCACCTCCAAAGTCCCGTCCTGGCTCAGGGTGGCCTTCTGGCTCCACAATAGGGAGAAGGGGAAAGAGCGAGCAGCTAAGGGTATTAAAGAGTTGCCTGCATGAGCCAGCTGGGTGGCTCAGTGGGTTAAGGGGTACGCTGCCAAGCCTGCCAGTCTGAGTTCCATCCCCGGGAGCCGCATGGTGGAAGGAGGGACCTGACTGCTGAAAGTTGTCCTCTGACTGCCACACCATGACGTGGGAAGTGCTTGCCGCCCCACCCCCATATAAACAAACAAACAAACAAATGACATAATTTTTAAAAATCCACACTCGTGAGAACAGCTAGAATATAAACTATTTCCAACAGAATTGCTTATCTGTCATAAGAATGACTTCAGTCGGGGCAAGAAGCCAGAAGCTTAGGCGTGGCAATAAATCTCAATCTGGAACCCCTGCTGGTTGCTCGGCTTCCCCCGTGGATTCCTACTGGATGTTGTAGGCCCCTACTTTGATGAAGTTACCTCCTTTAGTACTCTCTGTCAGGCTGCTCCAGCCTCCTCCATTGGACGTGGTGAGCACCTGACATGATGGTCTTTTTCTCTCTGGCTACTGCTTCCTGTTTGTTCTTTTAGTTGTACTTGCTCTAAACGTAACAAATGCAGTCGTTCAAAACCGAAAGCAAAGGGAGCTGGAAAGGTGGCTCCAAGGTTAAAAGCAGCAGCTGCACTTTCAGAGGACCCGGGTTCAATTCCCAGCACTGACATGGCAGCTCACAACTGTATAGACCTCCAGTTTCAGGAACTCTGACGCCTTTGTCTGACCTCTGCAAGCATTGCATGCATGTGGTGCATAGACATGCATGCAGGCAAAACATTCACACACATTAAAAATTAAAAGAAATCCTTTTTCTTTTGTTTTGCTCCCCCCCCCCCACAGCTGTCCTGGAACTAGCTCTGTAGACCAGGCTGACCTCGAACTCACAGAGATTCACCTGCTTCTGCCTCCCGAGTGCTGGGATTAAAGGCATGCGCCACCACCGCCTGGCTAGAAAAACATATTAAGCTGTCATAGATCATTCTCCAGACAGAACATCCTCCAAAACGTGAGCCAAAACAAAGCTCTCTTTCCTTAAGTTCCTTCCGCTGGATGTTTGGGACAGCGATGAGAAAAGCAGTGGACACAGACCTGTCCACAGCGCCTGCGATGAAGCCCGATCTGTAAGTTAAAGATTAACAAGAGAGCTACACCGGTGAAGTAGAACAATGGCAACACGACACTGTGGGAGAAGGCGTGTGGGTGCTCACGGTGCTTTGTACGCACTCTCTCGCTAAGACAGGGTCCACCTTAGCCGTTGTTCTATCGCTGCGAAGAGACACCAACAACTTTTAATAAGAAAAGCATTTAATTGGGGGCTTGCTTACCGTTTCAAAGGCTTAGCGTTTCATCCCGCCAGTGAGCATCGAAGCATACATGGCACTGGGGCAGGAGCTGAGAGCGACATCTTCATCTCCAGGCTGCAGGATCAGTGAGAACTGGGGCTTGCACGGACTTGTGAAACTTCAGAGCCCACCCCGGTGACACATTTCCTCCAACAAGGCCACACTTACTCCAACAAGGCCACACTTACTCCAACAAGGCCACACCTCCACATCCTTCTTAAGTAGTGCCACTCCCTGATGATTAAACATTTGGATATACAAGCCTGTGAGGGCCATTCTTATTTAAACACTACAGGATCTCACTATATAGTTCTGGCTGGCTTGGAGCTCTCTGTGTAAACCAGGTTGGTCTTGAACTCACAGAGATCGGCCTGTCTCTGCCCCTGAGTCCTGGGAGTAAAGTCATGCACCCCCACACCCAGCATATATCTTATTGTTGAAATAAGGAGAGCCACAATACCTTTTGTATTTAGAATTTCTGTGGCCACTGGGACAGGGGGATGACTCTGTAGGTATAGATGCTTGCCATACAAGGCCAAAAATCTGAGTCTGAGCCCCAGAACCCATGGTGGAAGGAGAGAACACAACTTCTAGAGCTGTCCTCTGAGCACAAATTCTCTCTCTCGTTCTCTCTCCCTCCCCTATGCCCCCCAATATATCTGTGTGTCTGTATGTCTCTCTGGTGTGGGAGAATTATCTGTATTCTGTCAATCATATTTTAATAAAACGCTGATTGGCCAGGCAGGCAGTATAGGCAGGAAAGCCAGACAGGAAGTAGGGGTGGAGTAAAGAGACTGGGAGTATTCTGGAAGCAGAGCTCCCTCAGCATTCCTGTGCAGACCACGGAAGAAGCAACATGTAAGCTGTCACACTGAGAAAGGTAATGAGCCCATGTGGCTAACGTAGATAAGAATAATGGGGTAATATATGTTATAAGAGTTAACAAGAAGCCTGACCTAATGAGCCAATCAGTTTATAACTTTATGGAGTCCTGTGTGTAATTTCTCTTTGGGATTGGCTGGCTGTTGGGGTACCGGGCGGGATGGAAACCCCAACAAGCCGGCCCTCATATTACATATGGCGCCCAACGTGGATAATTGAATCCACAGAAAGCCTGAGAAAGTTTGGGAAAGAATAGAGTAAAGCATGGTTTCTTGGTAGCAGCAATTTCTCGGGTCTGCTCTGCTTGCTAGAGGCAAGCAAGCACTCTCATCTAAGAGAGGCTTCCTGACTCAGCTTTAGCTGCAAAACTTTGCAGCTCTTTTAAGAGGTCCTGCCACGAAACACTTAAATGGTGTTGACGAAAAGCTGAACACATGCTTTTCGGTCTTCAGCCATAGCAGGAAAAAAGCTATGCTGTTTTAAAATGCCGGCTTTCTGGGCTGTCCTGCCAGGACAAACTCTGACTCTTGCAGGCAGGCAGTCCGACTGAGTGTGGTCTGTGAGCAGAATGATGCAGCTTGCTTGCTAGCAAGGACCTTGAAACACGACAAGTTGTGGCAGTGAACACAGCTGTGGCTGGTATCTCAGCTATGAGTCTGGAAAGCTAAGGAATGAGCTGGATCTAGCTGTCAAAGCCACGGCTTCCCATATTGCTTTGTAAATTAAAGGCTCATGTGGTCAGAAAAAGAGAGATAAACAGTAAAGAGAGATTCAAAGATGAAGAAAACCTCTAAATGGTTTACAGTGTGTATATGCAGGCTAAAAGTTAAAGTTCTTAAAGTTAAAAGGAAAGAAAGAGAGTAGTTGGGTGTGGTGGTACACACCTTTAATCCCAATGCCTGGGAGGCAGAGGCATATTGACCTCTGTGACTTCAAGGGGTAGAGGTAGATTGACCTCTGTGACCTCAAGGTGTGGTAGTACACGCCTTTAATCCCAATGCCTGGGAGGCAGAGACAGATCTCTGTGAGTTCAAGGTGTGGTAGCATACACCTTTAATCCCAGCACTGGGGAGGCAGAGACAGGAGGATCTCTGTGAGTTCAAAGACAGCCTGGTCTACAGAGTTATTCCAGGACAAAGATATACAGAGAACCTGTCTCAAAAAGTAAAAGTAAAAATAAAAGAAATAGAAGTTAAAATAAAGATGGAAAATACACAGAGAATCTTGATACCGTATGTTATTATGCTCTCTTTGAATTGTTTGATTGCTGAGGAAGGAGCAACAACTGCTAAAAGACTTTTGTTTATAAATGCTGCTGAACAAACCCAAGATAGGAATTTTGAAAATACCTTGGCTTCAAAACTGAAGTCAAAAGGTATGTTACTTTGGAGAAGAGATTTTGCTTTTGTTTCCACAGAAAATGAGAGACTCTGGATTTATTCAGAGTTAAGAATAATCACCTTTGACCAAGGGAGGCCACCTGAAAAATCTCCAACAGGAACAGATGGCCTGGATGTCTGAATTCTACATCCAGAACATATTCAAGACTGCTGCCTGAGATGATCAAGACTCACAGGATACTCCAGTCAGGACTTGATTATAACTCTAAATTTTCTTTAGGTCCCCATAAGATCATCAGCGCCCCCAACCAGCAGGAAGTAGCCTGAAATACTACGCCCACATTCCCAACAAATGGACTATGGGTATTTTCTTTTGTTTAAAAAAAAAAAGAGGGAAATGGTGTGGGAGAATTATCTGTATTCTGTCAATCATATTTTAATAAAACGCTGATTGGCCAGGCAGGCAGTATAGGCAGGAAAGCCAGACAGGAAGTAGGGGTGGAGTAAAGAGACTGGGAGTATTCTGGAAGCAGAGCTCCCTCAGCATTCCTGTGCAGACCACGGAAGAAGCAACATGTAAGCTGTCACACTGAGAAAGGTAATGAGCCCATGTGGCTAACGTAGATAAGAATAATGGGGTAATATATGTTATAAGAGTTAACAAGAAGCCTGACCTAATGAGCCAATCAGTTTATAACTTTATGGAGTCCTGTGTGTAATTTCTCTTTGGGATTGGCTGGCTGTTGGGGTACCGGGCGGGACGGAAACCCCAACAAGCCGGCCCTCATATTACATCTCTCCTTCCCCTCTCACACTAAAATAAAAGAGCATGTGACCAATGTCTCTCCACCTGTACACACACAACATATATACGTATATCTTCTTATACTCAACCTTTTCTTGTTTTATAACATCTCTTTGCTCTATGTCCTGGTTTTCTCTCTGTTACTGTGATAAAACATTGGTCAAAAGCAATTTGGGAAGGACATATCTTATTTCAGCTCACAGATCACAGCCCATCCCCGAGGGAAGCAAAGGGAAGGACAGGGAGCAGAGCCATGGAGGAGCACTTCTCCTTGGTACATTTACGTGGCTTGCTCAGCCTGCTTTATTATACAACCCAGAACCATCTGCCCAAGGATGGCACCGCTCAGGGTGGGCTGGACGCTCCCACATCATTCATTAATCAAGAAAATGTCCCACAGACCTGTCTACAGGCCAATCTGATAGAGATGAGTCCTCAGTTGAGGGCCCCTTTTCCAAGATGACTAATTTGTGTAAAGTTGCCACTAAAATCTAACCAGTTCATTTTGTGTGTGTGCGTGTGTGCATGAATGTGTGTGTGTGTGTGTGTGTGTGTGTATCCCCTGCTAGCCTGGAGTTTGTAAGTAGCCAAGCATGACCTTGAGCTCTTCCTGCCCCCGCCTCTGAAGGGCTGGGATTATAGGTGTGCACCACCGCATCCAATTTAATATATTTTTAAAAATTTTTTAAGGCCTGGCAGACCAAAGCAACAGAGTATTTTTTTAAAAAAATATTTATTTATTTATTTATTTATTACGTTCTGTCTGTGTGTGTGTCTGCAGGCCAGAAGAGGGCACCAGACCTCGTGACAGATGGTTGTGAGCCACCATGTGGTTGCTGGGAATTGAACTCAGAACCTTTGGAAGAGCAGGCAATGCTCTTAACCACTGAGCCATCTCTCCGGCTCCCCGATTTAATATTTTTTGTTGTTTTGTTTTGTTTTGCTTTGTTTTGTTTTGTTTTGTTTTTGAGACAGAGTTTCCTCTGTGTAGCCCTGACCGTTCTGAAACTAGCTCTGTAATTCAGTCTAGCCTCAGACTCACAGAGATCCACCTCTCTGCCTCCTGAGTGCTGGAATTAAAGGGGAGTACCACCACCACCCTGCTTATGCCCTGTTTACATAGCCCTTGAGATGGCACTCCAAGCAACACACCTGCTAGATAAGCAAGCTACCCACTGAGCCACATCTCAGCCCCATGTTTGCTCATAGCGTCTCTGGTCCTGTTATGATCAAGAGCCGGAGGACAGAAAGGCAGGAGGGGGCTGGGGGATTGCTTAACTGGTTAGCTGCAGACCCAGAAACTTATACCAGACACCTTCAACTACTGAGCAGCTGTTCTCACGCAGCAAGGACTCTTGCCCTGAGCCACACCCTGACCCCAAGCTGTGTGGGATTTTGGTTTGGGGATTTTGTTGGTTTTGGTATGGGCAAGGATGCCTGCCATGGCACAGTAGAGGTCAGAGGCCAACTGGTATAGTTGGTTCTCTCCTTCCACCGTGTGAGAACTCAGGTCATCCAGCTTGGCAGCAAGAGCCTGAGCCATCTCACTGGCTCTGGAGCTTGGTCATTTGTTTTGTTTTGTGTGGAGAGAGTTGTAATTATTTTTTTTAGATTCATTGATATTATGCCTGCATGTATGTCTGTGTGAGGGTAGCAGAAGCCCTGGAACTGGAGTTATAGACAAGTGGAGTTACAGACAAGTTCCCACATGGGTGCTGGGAATTGAATCTAGGTCCTCTGGAAGAGGAATCGGTGCTATTAACTACTGAGCCATCTCTCCAGCCCCTCGTTTTGTGTTCTTTTCAGACAGGTCTCATTCATATAACACTACCTGGCTTTGAACTCTTGAGCCTCCTGATTCGACCACCTGAATGCTAGGATTACAGGGGTGTGCCACCACACCCTGCTCAAAGTTGTATGTGTGTATACTAGTGTATATGGGTATTAGTGTGCATATGCCTGTTAGTACATTGTATGTATATGGGTATCAATGTGCATATGTGTGTTAGTACGTGTGTGTGTGTGTCTGTGTGTGTGTATGTGTGTGTGTGTGTGTGTGTGTGTGTGTGTGTGTGTGTGTGTGTGTGTGAAACCCAAAGGTCACTCAACCACTGATGTCTTCTTCGGTCACTCTCTACCTTAGTTTTTGAGACAAGGTCACTCATTAGCCTGAGACTCCACATTCATCCAACCATCCAACCTCAAGGGTCTGCCTATCTCTGCCCCCACCCCACCCCGGCTGGGATTACACACTTGTACCTCCTCACTTACTTTTTTTAAATTTTTTTTATTTACTATGTATACAGTATTCTGTCTGTGTGTATGTCTGCAGGCCAGAAGAGGGCACCAGACCTCATTACAGGTGGTGGTGAGCCACCATGTGGTTGCTGGGAATTGAACTCAGGACCTTTGGAAGAGCAGGCAATGCTCTTAACCGCTGAGCCATCTCTCCAGCCCCCTCACTTATTCTTTTTATATAAAAATGGAATGTCACTCGGGTCCTCATGCTATGCAGCAAATGTCATGCTGATTGAGCCTTCTACTTGGTCCCTCAATGTGCCTTTAAGGAAAGACTCTCTCTGCCCCTGCAGGCGATCATCCACCACCGCCTATGGCCACCCCAAAGAAGCAGCCTTCCTCTGAGAACTGGGCAGGACCCTCTGTGCGACACCGTGTCACTCTGGCATCTCTATCACGATGCCAATCATGCTCTGCCCGTGGGAAAAGCAAAGCCACTCCCGACACGTGTCTACTCCAGCATGAGATGCCTACCCACACTCTGGGCACAGCGTCTCCATCTTAGGTAGATGGTCCCTACATAAGTCCACAGATTGAACCTTGGGCAGCAGCAGTGACGTTACCAATCCTGACCCAGCACAGCGTGCTTCTGCTCCATGGAGATGCCACTCACAAGCCAGCTGTGACAGCTCTGGCGTGTCCAGTATCACAGACAGGATGCCAACCTCTGGTTGTAACGTTCTGTGTCAGGCCACTTAGTCTAGTGTGATGGTTAATATCACTTGCTAACAGAATTCAGAATCACTTAGGGGACAAAAGTATGCCTCCGGGCATGTCTGTGAGTTTCTAGACTGGGTTAATCTGGGTGGGCAGACCTACCCCAGATGTGGGCGGCACCATCCTATTGTCTGGGAATGAATAAGAAGGAAGAAGTGGGCTGAGTGTCAACACTTGTAGCTTCCTGACTGTGATGGAGTGTGACCATGTGCTCAGCAGCCCCCACCTGGAACTCCAGTCACTGCTTCTTTCTGACCGCTACATGGTCTTGGGGGTTCTGGAGTATGTGGGAGATGAAAGGGTGACTGGGGTGGAGACTCCAGGGGTGCAGCTTTCAAGGGTTGCCCTCCATCCTAGGCGAGCTTTTGGTAAAGCAGCATCCTTTGAGTGCAACCGTGAAGGCGCGAGTTTAGACCCGCTTTACCCGAGAGCTGGAGCGATGGTTCAGCAGTTAGGAGCACTTGCTTCTCTTGCAAAGGACTTGCATTTAATTCCCTGAACCCCTATGGCAGCCCGATCATCTGTAACTCCGGTTCCAGGGGATCCAGTGCCATTTTCTGACTATACAGGTGTCTGCTCCACGTTTTACCTGGGTTCTGGGGTTCTGCTGTCTCTGCCTCCTCAACCCTGCGATTGTATCCATGATTTGCCTGCACTAGGCTTTTTTTACATGGGTGCTGGGGGATGGGACTCAGGTCCTCATGCTTGCTCCACGCACTAAGTCATCTTCCAAGCCCGGGGTTGGGGAGATGACTCAATAGTTAAAGCACTTACCTTGCAAATATGAGGACCTCTTTCTAATGTCCAAAATCCATGGAAATGCTGGCTGGGCAATTCTGCAATTCCAGCCTTCTAATGCAAAGACAGGGACTCCCCAGAGCAAACTCAGCAGTGACGTGGGTGAACTCTGGGCTTGACTGAGAGACTCTGCCTCAGTGGATAAGGTGGAAGATGGACAAGGGTGATTTCCCCATATCCACCTTAGCCTCCACATGCATGTGCAACAACATACATGCACACACACACACATGCACACACACGCACACACCAAGTAAAAAGAAGAAAGGAGAGGGGGGCATGAGGGAGAGAATAAAAACCTCCCGCAGTCGCCAGTAGCTGAGCTAATCTGAGCGCCTTGTCGGCAAGAATCCCTCCTGGTCTCACGGTCCAGCCAGACTCTCATATCGTCAACACACAAGTTGTCAGGAAAAGATTATAATTGCTTAATCGGGGAAGGACAAAGGGTAGAGATGAACTTCCCATCTGTCAATAGTAGCAGAAACGGGGATTAAAAATTAGTTGGTGGCTTAGCTGATATTTTTAGAATGCTGCCAGCGAGGGACGAGGATTCTAAAAGCAGGAAAGTGATCCACGCGCAGCGTCGTTCGGGAAAGATCACAGTTAGCTTAGCGCCCTTTGTGACGACACGATCGCCGGCAATGTGGGAGGATTTATCTGGAAAATGCTTGGCAAGCAGAATTTGATCTTGGACAGCCAAACCTAAATGACAACAGGAGACACACTGGTGAGCCTTACTGGAGATTGCCAAAGATGCTGTAGTTAAGACAGAAAATGAGTGTGCTTTGTGTGATCTACGTCTGTGGAGAATTAGGTAATGTGCCCTGTAGAGATTCGTTCAGAAGGTAAAGGGCGAGGTAGGATGGAAGAAGAAACAGAGAAATGCCTCATTCCCAGCACTGTGTGTTTTTGCTGGGCGTGGTGGCATCCACCCAGAAGCCAAGCACTCGGGAGGCTGAAGTAGAGGGCTTGTGAGCCGGAGGCCAGCCTGGGCTTCATAGTGAGACCCCAACTCAAGACTAAGACAAAGGTAGGGCCAAGAGATGTGGTCCCATCAGTAAAGCCTAGCATGCCCAGGGCCCTGGGTTCCATCCCCAGCACTTCAAAAGCCAGGAGCAGTTACAGGCGTCTGTAATCCCTGCACTCTGGAGGTGAAGGTCGGAGGAGCAGGAGTTCAAGGTCGTTCTGCTACACAGCAACATTTGAGACCAACCTGGGCTACGTCAGACCCAACTCAAAAACAAACGTACAAAAGCCCCAGACCAAAAGAGCAATAACAAACCCCAAAGCAGGAGGTGGTCGGCTGGGAGGGTGCTTGCCTTGTGAATCTGTCAACCTAAATCCAATAGTCTATAATCCCTGGCTAAAAAAAAATAAAAATAAAATAAACAAATAAATAAAAATGGGGGCTGGAGAGATGGCTCAGTGGTTAAGAGCATTGCCTGCTCTTCCAAAGGTCCCGAGTTCAATTCCCAGCAACCACATGGTGGCTCACAACCATCTGTAATGAGGTCTGGTGCCCTCTTCTGGCCTTCAGGCATACACACAGAAAGAATATTGTATACACAATAAATAAATAAATAAATATATAAAAAAATAAATAAATAAAAATGGCTGATCTGGTGGTGGATGCCTGTAATACCATGGTGGGTCCCTGGAGCTCATTGGCCAGCCCGTGTAGCCAAATCAGTAAGCTGCAGACTCAGTGAGAGACCTGTCTCAGAAAGGCGGACAGTGCCCGAGAAAGGACACCGGAGGATGTGCGTACATGTGTGCACGCACTGTGACGCCCAGATCATGGAGTCCCACCCCAAAACCAACTAAGAGACCAAGTCATGTATGTAAAAGCAAAGAGCTTTATTCTTAGGTTTGCAAACTCAGACTCTCCATGTGTCTAATGCATTGGAGTGATGGGAGAGCCCCAAGCTCAGTTAGGGTAAGGTTTTTATTATAGTAGCAAAGGTGGGGGGGGGGTGAGGGATTTCTAAGATTCAGGACCCCTGACTGGCTAACATTTGTCTTGGTGTGTCCTGGTGAATGGTGAATGTGTGCTGGCAGGTGATCCTATCTACACTGGTTGGAATGTTAGGAATTTCCTTTGGATGGTCTGTTCCTGGGTGGTGCCTGGGTGGTCTCAGTTTGTGGTCTTTCTTGGAACCAGGTATTGCCTTAGGGTAAACTACTGAGACTCAGGCCTCTGTTGAGCTTGTCATGGCTGGGTCCTACAGTACCCCCCCCCAAAACACACACACACACACACACACACACACACACTTACCAGCAGAAGGCCGTAGCTTCTGCGAGCAGCTTAGATAGAGGACATGGAAGAAGGAAGCCTGCTCTCTGCCTCCTTCTCTTGCTCTCGCTAGCAAGTCCCTTCCTTCACTGGCATTAGGGCCAAGTTCTGGATTCTGGTGTGTACTGGAGACCAGCTGAGCCATCCAGCTTTGTGGACTGAACAACTACTGAATTACTCTTAGACTTTCCATTGGTAGACAGCCATTGGTGGGCTAGCTGGACCACAGCTTGTAAGCCATTCTAATAAATCATATATATACGCATATATATGTATATATGTGTACATTATATAAGTTTTGTTCTTCTAGAGAATCCTGACTAATACAACCCATATGCCAAGTATCAGTACCCCATTTCTTTTTCCCACTGCATAACATTCCTGTTTAGTGATACCACATTTTACTTGTTCATTTTCTCTGGGTGGATTTTTGGATCATTTCCACTTTTTGATAATATGAAAATAATTTTATAAACCAATAAATATTTTCTATGTAGGGGGAGTTGAAATTTTGAGACGGGGTCTCACCATACAGTCCAGGCTGTCCTCGAACTCAGGATCTCCTGAGTCAGCCTTGAGAGTACCAGGGATACAATGTTGTGGGCCACAGCTATTCAATCAATATTTTTTTTTACTAAAATTAAAGGCAACGGTCAGAGTCTCTGGTGAGGTTGAGATCTGTCTCCTACTGGCCCTGGAGAGTTTGTTTAGGATAGGAAATCAGTTTTCTACTGGGCAGACTCCCATGTTGCCAGGTCTGACTCAGAGCAAGCTTGAGGCTTCTGCAAGCCAAAAGTTGACCAATTCAACCTCCCTAGTGTCTTCTAGGTGAACACTTTCTGCTAGGCCATAGTGCCCACACCCAATGACTTGGAAATACCCCTACCGACCGGGATAGAGGCACTGACCTGTTATCCAGCACTAAGGAGGTGGAGGCAGGAGGATTGCATGTTTGAGGTTAGTGCAGACTATGCAGAAGCACCTAGTCTCGTTATAAAATAGGAACTGGAGAGATGGCTCAGTGGTTAATCGTCTGTAACTCCAACTACAGGGGATCTGACACCCTCTTCTGACCTCCACAAGCACACACGTGGTGCATACACGCAGGCAAAACACTCATATGCATAAATTTTTTTGTTGTGTTTTTGAGATAGCGTTTTTCTGTGTAACAGCCCTGACTTTCCTAGAACTCACTCGGTAGACCAGGCTGGCCTCGAACTCATAGAGATCCGCCTGCCTCTGCCTCCCAAGTGCTGAGGGTAAAGGTCTGTACCACTAACTGCCCGGCAAAATAATTCTTTATTAAAGAAAATAAAATAAAAATCCAGAAATACTGTCGGTAGATTGTTGAAGCTTGCCCTTCGGGATAAATTATGAGGTCTAAGTTGCTCCTCTCCGGGGTTCCAGGCCTGACCATCCCTGTCTGAGGTTAGTTCTTCCTGCTTTTACTCCTAGTGCAAAACCTGCAGAAAAACGCATACTTCCAACCCATCTCGCGCCTGCCACCTAGTGGCAAGAGCCTGGCAGTACATGGGTTCAAGTGGACAGCCTGGAGTCGAGGCCACAGGAAAGCGGCTATCACTAGCTGCCATCCCTGTGCAACCAGAGCAAGGACTCGCCTTCCTCTGCAGGGGCCAGAGTCACTTTCCACCACGTTAGTCCGGAGTTTTTTAACGGCGGACTTTGCAACGGCGTGGAGGAATCTCAACTGCGGAACACTTTGTCGTCGGAATGACTGCGGAGTTTTTGATGACCCCTGTATGTTCTCCCTTCCTCCTGCTGCCCACTTCCATTCCTTCCCTTCTCTTCAGTTCCCACCGTTTGAACTCCGCGCTCTGAGCTCTGGGTGTCAGTCTCTCCCCTTGGGCATACCCACAGATGGTTGCTGGGCAGCTGCCACGTGATTGGAAGCTAGCATTAGCCACTCAAGAGTCTCTTAGAAGCTCGCTGCATGGGAGGCGGGTCCTGGGCTGTCAGGGATGACACCTTTCCTACTCTGGGGAGCTTGTATTCTGGCTGTGGAGCAGCAGGTGATGGATGTCATCCTCAGGAGCCATTAACTCACAGTGATGTGAGTTAACCTTTGTCTGCCTCAGTTTCTCTACCAGGAACCTGAGATAATAGAACCCTGCACGCAGCACAGTGTGTGTGTATGTGTGTGTGTGTGTGTGTGTGTGTGTGTGTGTGTTATGTGTGTACAATCATAGCTCCATTCAGTGGCTTTGCTATGTGCAGGTCTGGTGGACTTAACCCAGGTCTTTGCCATCCCTAAGCCCCGCCCAGCAAACCTGCAGAAGAATGAATGCCTGAATGGTGGCCTGTCTGTAAGTTGTGGGGAAGGGGCAGAGACCATTCAGTGGGCAGAGGCAGCTGGAGCCTCAGTTACAGCTGAGAAGGATTTGAAGTAAGAGCTTGTCCTGGTGGCGTAGGCTTTCATCCCAACTCTTTGCCAAACTGAGCCAGGGGCACAGAAAGTTCAAGGCTGGACTGAAATACAGAGGGAGTTCAATGCCAGCTTGGGTAACTCAGTGAAACAAGGTCTCAAAAAGTGAAAATGCGCCAGGTGGTGATGGTGCACACCTTTAAACCTAGTACTCAGGAGGCAAAAGCAAGTGGAACAGAGTGAGTTCCAGGACAGCCAGAGCTACAGAGAGAGACCCTGTCTCAATATACAAACAAACAAAAAACAAAAAACCCAAAACAAACAAACAAAGGCTCTGGCTTGGGGTATCACTCGTCAAGGGAAAGTGTACTTAGAAGGCCCCTGCCTAGAATCCCCTAGTGAGCGCTGGGGTGGGGCTCAGTGGTAGAGCATCTGCCTAGAATCTCCCAGTGAGGGGCTGGGGTGTGGCTCAGTGGTAGAGCCCCTGCCTAGAATCCCCCAGTGAGGGGCTGGGGTATGGCTCAATGATACAGCGCTCTTCTAACATGCTTGAGAATCTGTGTGTACCTCAGGCATCTTCTCCTGCCACAGCCCCCTCAGGTCTCTATCCCTTGTACTTGAAGATGTCTAAGAAAGACAATTTCTTCAGATACTCTTACAGTTAGAGAAAAGGTGAGACTCAATGTCCCGGGCATCTTTTTTGCCCCCTGGCAGAAGAGTTCTCTTACTCTTTAGTGACTGAATTTGTAAGTGAGAATCGACCTCCCAAATTAAGTCTCTAATTCCCAAGTAAGCCAAGCAGCTATTTTTCTTGCAAATCTTGTGTGAACATAATTTAATAGAAGGTAGAAGCTAATAAAATAAGACCATATATTACAGCCTTGGCACAATAAAGAAAACAAACAATGGAAGAGACGAATGGGCAGCGCCTTTCAGCCCAGGGAGAAAGAAAATAACACAGAAATAAGACGTAAGTTCCACTCTGCGTGTAAATAACTTTAAAGAGAAACAATAAAGATGGCGTCCGCAGCTTTTAATGTATTGGGGGATTATTTAATTGCAGGGTAATAAGAGGTGGTAACGCTTCATAGAAGCTTTGCTTGCTTGAAACTAACTTTATTATTGTTGTGGTGGCTGTTGTTTTACCTTGAGACGAGATTTCCCCAAGTTTCCAAAGCTGGCCTTAAGCTCCTAGTCTTCTGACCTCAAAGAGCTGAGACTAGGGGCTGGAGAGATGGCTCAGTGGTTAAGAGCCCTGACTGCTCTTCCAAAAGTCCTAAGTTCAATTCCCAGCAACCACATGGTAGCTCACAACCATCTATAATGACATCTAGCGCCCTTCTCTGGCATGTGGGCATACATGGAGGCAGACCATTGTATACATAATAAATAAATACATCTTTTAAAAAAAAAAGAGCTGAGACTACAAGAAGCGCCCCTGTGCCTGGCTTTGAAGTCACCCCTCCCTTCCTCACTACTCCTTTTCTTTTGGGCCTCAAACTCACAGATGTTCACCTGCTTCTGCCTCCCGAGTGCTGGGATTAAAGCATCTGGCTGGTTTTAATTTTTATATTGTTTGTATTTACTTGGTTTTTCACAAGACAGGGTCTCTATATGAAGGCCAAGCTGCCTTGAACTCACACAGATCCATCTGCCTCTTCCTCCCAAGTGTTGAGGTTAAAGGCATGCACCACCATTCTGGGCTGTTTTATTTATTAGGATTTTTATCTGCTTTGTGTGTATGGTGTGGGGTGGGGGAAGGATGGGGCAGCTTGGTGTGCATTGGAGATCAGAAGACAGCTTCATGTGGGTTCAAGGGCTCAAACTCAAATTGTTAGACTATCTCACCAAGTTACCCACTGATCTATTTCCCTGACCCCTCCTCTGGTATTTTTTGAAACAGGATCTCTGTGGTGGTTTGATTAAGAATGGCCCAGCTGGGCATTTTATTATACACCTTTAATGCCAGTGCTAGGGAGGCAGAGGCAGGTAGATTTCTATAGGTCTGAGGCCAGTCTGGTGTTCAGAGTGAGTTTCAGGACAGAAAACCCGTCTTGGAAAAACAACAACAGCAACAACAACGACAACAAAAATGGCCCCCATAGGCTTGTGTATTTGGATGCTTGGTCATTAGAGAGTGGTGCTGCTTGACAGAGATTAGGAGGTGTGGCCTTGGAGTGGGCGTGGCCTTGTTGGAGGAAGTGTGTCACTGGGGAGGGGCTTTGTGGTTTCAAATGCTCAAGCCAGGCCCAGAGTCTGTCTCTTCCTGCTGCCTGTTAATCCAGATGCAGAACTCTCAGCTGCCTCTCTAGCACCCTGTCTGTCTGCATGCTGCCACGCTTCCTGCTGTGACAATAGCAGACTAAGCCAGCCCCAGCTCAATGTTTTCCTTTGTAAGGGTTGCCATGGTCATGGTGTCTCTTCACTGCACTAGTAGCCCTAACTAAGACAGCCTTACTATGTACCCCAGGCTGGCCTGAAACTCAAGGCAAACCTTCATTATACTGGGGTTACAGGCATGAGCCACAGCACCCAGCTTCTGCCTTCCTTCCTTCCTACCTTCCTTCCTTCTATCCTTCCTCCCTTCCTTTCTTTCTTTCTTTCTTTCTTTCTTTCTTTCTTTCTTTCTTTCTTTCTTTCTCTCTTTCTTTCTTTTTTTGAGATAGGGTTTCTCTGTGTAGCCCTGGCTCTCCTGTAACTCACTCTGTAAATCAGGCTGGCTTCCAATTCAGAGATCCACTTGCCTCTGCCTCCTGAGTGCTGGGATTAAAGGCATGAGCCTCCCACTACCTTCATGTTTTAAGAAAGGCACAATATTAATCCCAGCATTTGGAATGTAGAGACAGGCAGATCTCTGTGAGTTTGAGGTCAGCCTGGTCTATATAGTGACTTCCAGGTCAGCCAGGGCTATACCGTGAAAATGTATCTTAAGAAAAAAGGAGGGCTGTAGAGATGGCTCAGGGGTTAAGAGCACTGGCTGCTCTTCCAAAGGTCCTGAGTTCAATTCCCATTCCTCCATTCCTGCCCAGACCACAGAGAAGCAAGATGTAACCTGCCCCACTGGAAAAGGTACTGAGCCACATGACTAACACAGACAAGAATTATGGGTTACTGTAAGATGTAAGAATTAGTTAATAAGAAAACTGAGCTAATGGACCAATCAGTTTATAACCTAATGTAGACTCTGTGTGATTTTCTTTGGGACTTGCCGGCTGTGGGGTACCAGGTGGGACAGAAACCCTAACAAGCCAGCCCTTCATGTAACAAGCAACCACCTTGGTGTGGGACAATTCTATATTCTGTCAATTATATTTTAAATAAACGCTGATTGGCCGGTAGCCAGGAAGGAAGTATAGGCGGGAAAACCAAACAGGAAGTAGAGGTGGGGCAATGATAACAGGAGTATTCTGGGAAGAAGGAAGCTATTTCCACAGTCTTGTCCTGACACCGAAGAAACAGGATGTGACTTGTCCCGTCGAAAAAGGTACCAAGCCATATGGCTAACATAGATAAGAATATTGGGTTAATATAAGTTATAAGAGCTAATACAAAGCCTGAGCTAATGAGCCAATCAGTTTATAGCTCATGTAGACCTCTGTGTGATTTTCTTTGGGATTTACCGACTGTGGAAACTGGGGAGGACAGAAACCCCAACAAGCAAGCCCTCCTGTTACACCACCTGGTGGCTCATGACCATCTATAATGAGGTCTGGTGCCTTCTCTTGACCTTCAGGCATACATGTAGGCAGAACACTGTATACAGAATAAATAAATAAATCTTAAAAAGAAAAACCGAGGCAGCGGTGGCACACGCCTTTAATCCCAGCTCTCAGGAGGCAGGTGGATCTCTGTGAGTTTGAGATCAGCCAGAGCTCCACACAGAAACCCTGCCTCAAACAGCAACAACAACAAACCAACCAAAACCAAAGAACCCACAATAAAACAACAACAATAGCAAGTCCACACGTTACCAAACATAATATTAAATTTGTCAGATTCTGGAGCTGCCCATGAATTTATTTGTGAGTGTGCCAAGGACTCCAGAAGAGCAGATTGCTCTTCAGCTAAAAGTGGGCCGGCCATACTCTTTAAAACTCCCCGCTTGGCTGGGCATCGAAGTACACACACTTGACATCCCAGCTCCGGGGAAGCAGAAGCAGGAGGGTGAACAGTTTATTTCCAGCCTGGGCTGCCTAGTAAGTTCTAGGTCAGCCTGGGCTGCATAGTGAGTTCAGATCCAGCCTGGACTGCAAAGTGATTTAGAAGCCAGCCTGGAGTAGACAGCGTGCTTCAACCTAGTTTAGACTACAAAGTGAGACCCTGCCTCAACAAACCAGAATAAATCAGTGAACAAAATAAACTGCTGTCTTCTCTGAAAGTCCCACGAGGCAGAATACTGTTTAGCAATAAGAAGGCACAGAGTTTTCATACACAAGCAGGATGAGTCTCGGGAGGGTTGCGTGGAGTGGAAAGAAGCCAATCCCAGGAGGCTCACACACCACGAGGCCCTGCTTATGTAATGTCCTTGCAATGAGAAAATTGCAGACACAGGTCAGACTGGGGTTTGGAGGCCACAGCATGGAGGGGGGGACAGCGGGGCCCTGGCTATGAGTGTTGGGGTCTTCGTGGTGGTGATGTCCATGTCTCATGAAACTGGGTGTACAGATATGAACACAGACACACTTGGAAAGCCAGCAATGCGAGTGAGCTGGGAGCTACAGCAGAGCGAGCCTCAGGGGCTGAGCCATGGCTATTGTGTTTTGAGACAATGCTGCTCGACATAGCTGGGAGTTCTCTCTACCCTTTGTCAAAATTGTGAATTTATAATTCTCTGCAATAAAGAGTCTCATCTTAGTTTTGAGACGGGGCCTTGCTGTATAATACCCAGGCTGACATCAAACTTTCAGCCCTCCTGTGTCAGCCTTCTGGGTGCTGGGGGATGGCAGACCTGCACCACCGTGGCTGCCTGCTTCTGTCTAAACTCTGACCTACACGGCTCCACTCGTAAACTTCATGCAGGAAGAAAGTGATGTCCTATTTTGATTTTTGAGTGCAATTTCTGTGAGTGCCTTTCACAGACTGTTTGGGGGAACTGTTTGATACTGGTGTCTGGGAGTAGCCTCTGGTGGTGGACTCTGCCACATCCCAATTGCATGCCCTGGAAACTTCCAGATCCTCCTTTGCCAAGATGGACCAGAGTCAGGACAACCGTCTCTGAGGCTGCTGTCCAGTGTCCAAGCTGTGCTGAAGTCGTAGTGTAAAAAATACTAATTGGAAAGAGGGGTGGGCTTGGTCCTAGCACAGCATCGCTGAAGTCTGGGCTGGCTCTCTCTCTCTCTCTCTCTCTCTCTCTCTCTCTCTCTCTCTCTCTCTCTCTCTCTGTCGCTCTCTCTTTCCTCAACATCCCAGCCTCACAGAACCTGTGTATGAGCTCTTCAGACCTGGGTGCCATAGGGTGGCACTGTTTCCTAGCCATAAGCCTCAGCTTTGCAAAAGTGGCACCCGGTGCCCCCAATGCCTCTGCCTTGGGTGGGTGGCTTCCTCACCAACACTCAGAAAACTATTGCTGGAACATTCCGGAGTTTTCAGTGAAGGCACCCTGTTGCTATGGTTTTAACCGGCTGGAGAAAAGGCCACTGAGAGTCTCCTGTCGACTCGGTTTCTTGGATGTGTGTTTTAGAAATGGGGGGTGGGGATTTGAGAAACCAAACTGAATCCCTAGGGTCCTCCGAAGAGTCAGGCATCCCTGGGGGCCACTGCACCTGTCTGTGCAGAGGGTGGTGGGCGTGGTCACACAGCTTGGCACGGTCCCAGTTGCGCAGAAGGGGGTTAGCTCTCTTAGCGCCCTGAGGTTCAGGCAAGATAGACTGTGGTTTATTAATTCGTGGAGAGAGCAAATTAGCCTGGAAAGAAGGTTTTTTTTTCTTCAATATTACACACACTTCTACAAAGAGATATAATCATAATAACCCTGGACTTTTCTTTTTTCCTCTTCTTCCTCTTCTCTCTACCCCACCGTCTACCACATGCTAGACAAGCCCTCTGCCACCGACCCATATCTCCTGCCCTGATTAAGAAATCGTTTATGCCGGGTGGTGGTGGTCTACACCCTTAATTCCAGAATTTGGGAGGTAGAAGCAAGCATATCTCTGTGAGTTCGAGATCAGTTTGGTCTACAGAGTGAGTTCTAGGACAGCCAGGGCTACACACAGAGAAACAGTGTCTAAAAAACCAAAAAAAAAAAAAAAAAAGAAAAGAAAAGAAAAGAAAAGAAAGAAAAGAAATTTTATTATATCATTAAACTGATGTCTGAGCCTGTCATGAACTCCAATTCATTTGGGAAGCTGAGGCAGAAGGCTAGAGAGTTCTGATCCAGTCAGGTCTCAAAAATTAAAAAAAAAAAAGTTATCAATGGTGGTGGTACCTGACATCCCAGCAGTCAAGAGGCAAAGGCAGGCAGAGCTCTGTGAATTTGAGGCCAGCCTGGTCTACTTAGCAGTACATAGTGTGATCTTGCAGTAATAATAATAATAATAGTTTTTAATAAATCAGTGGACTGAGGTGCTTAGCGGATAAAGTACTTGAGGCACAAGTTTGGAATCCAATAATAATAATAATAGTTTTTAATAAATCAGTGGACTGAGGTGCTTAGCGGATAAAGTACTTGAGGCACAAGTTTGGAATCCCCGAGCTCAACTCTCCAGCACCCAGATGGTGGCTGCTGAGCATGGTAGTACACACCTGTAATCCCAGAGCTGGGTAGCAGAGACAGGAGGATCCCTGGGACTTGTTGGCCAGTCGGTGGAGCTAATGGGTGAACTCTGGCTTCAGGGAGAGACTCTGTGTCTTCTTTTGCAATTACAGTTTAATCTGCAATTTTCAACTGTAGTTGCTTTACAATTCAACTTCACAATTTCAGTTACTTTGTTACTTTTACCATCCAAAACACCATGGCCAAGGCAACTTATAGGAGAAAGGGTTTAATGGGGTTTACAGTTTCAGAGGCAGGTTCCCTACCATCAGGACTGAGAGGGTCACGGCAGAAGGCAGGCCACGGTTTGTGGGCAGTAGTTGAGAGACTATATCCCGATTCACAAACAGGGAGCACAGAGAGCTAACTGGAATTGTCATGGACTTTTGAAACTTCAAAGCCCACCCCTACTGACTCATCTCTTCCCATAAGAAGAGGTTCCACACCTCCTAATCCTTCCCAAAATGTTCCACCAACTGCAGAACAAGTATTCAAATATGTGAGCCTATGAGGGACGTCTCCAAAAATAAAATGTATGGGCCTGGAGAGATGACTCAGAGGCTAACAATGCTTGCTCTTGCAGGGAACCTGGGTACAGTTCCCAGTCCAGCATCCATGTGCCAGCTAACAATTGTTTTTAATTCCAGTTCCAGGGGATCTGACACCTCTTCCGATTTTTGCGTGCATGTGGCACACATATGTGTACACAGACACATATAAAATAGAGCACTTTTTAAAAAAATATTTATTTATTTATTTATTATGTATACAATATTCTGTCTGTGTGTATGCCTGAATGCCAGAAGAGGGCACCAGACCTCATTACAGATGGTTGTGAGCCACCATGTGGTTGCTGGGAATTGAACTCAGGACCTTTGGAAGAGCAGGCAATGCTCTTAACCGCTGAGCCATCTCTCGAGCCCCATAGAGCACTTTTTTTTTCCAGACAGGCTTTCAGCCCTGGCTATCCTGGAGCTCACTTTGTAGACCAGGCTGACCTTGACAGAGATCCACCTGCCTCTGCCTCCTGAATGCTGGGATTAAAGGCACACATGACCACCTTCTGGCAAAATACAATAAATTTGAAAACTAGAATAGGAAAAAGAAAAGAAAAATAAGGTGGAAAGTGATCAAAGAAGACACTCAATGTCAACTCTGCCTCCAAAGGTGGATGCACAGGACAGTGAGTGAACACACACACACACACACACACACACACACATAACTACATTTGGGGGGACTCATTCATTTTTGCCGCTCACAAAGCTGCACCACACACATCACAAGGCCGTGTCCCTGCCACACTTGCCTCCCGATTGCAAAGCAAAAGCCTCTTTTCTGTTGCGCTTGAACTCCACGTGTGTCATCTGCAGCTCCCACTCTCTGTTATGAGCCACGACACCCTATTTCGAGTTAAGTGGCTATTTTTATTCTGTATAACCCTAAAGCACTAAGTTGCCAGTGATCAGAACCACTGTCCCATTCCTCCAGTCGATCAATAGTCATTAAATTAACCATTAAACCAGCTATCGCGAAATCAATGGAAGAGAGATACAGCGGAGAGCATCCACGGGAGAGGCTGCATGCTGATTATCTAGAAGAAACAGCTTCAATGCAGGCTCCTTTCCAGGGAGGTTATAGAGAGATGTGTGTGGACGCCGCCATCCAAGCTTTCGTGAGGAGTCTGAGTGTGAGGCCAGCCTGGGTTTCCGAGTAACCACTGCGAGTTAACACAATTCCTCATGTTGTGGTGACCCCGACCATCAAATGACTTCCGTCACTACCTCACAACTCTAATTTTACTATTGTTGTAAATTGTAATACCAATGTCTGTGTTTCCGATGGTCTTAGGTGACCCGTAAAGGTCGCGACCCATAGGTTAAGAATTGCCGCTCTATCGTAAATGAACAATAATCAAAAAGATAGAGGGAGGGCTGGAGAGATGGTCCAGTGGTTAAGAGCACTGACTGCTCTTCCAGAGGATCGGGGTTTAGTTCCCAGCACCCACAAGATGATTTTCAACTGTCCATAACTCCAGTCCTAAGGCACCAGGAGCAGACACCACTCACAAACATCCATATGCATAAAATAAATAATATTTTAAAAAGAAAGGGAGCCTTTATAAATAGTTAATTTTTTTCCTTCTACTCTTAGATTTTGGGCCAGTTTAGGTAAAACTAAAGTCTAACTGGCTGAACCCTGTACAGGCACAAACACACATACCCTTTGGGTCTTCTGTAGCCCAAGCTGACCTTGAACTCACTGGTGCAGTAGAGGATGCCTTTGAATTTCTGATCCCTCTGCCTCCACACCACACCCTGTTCATGTGGTGCTGGGGGTTGGAATGCAGGGCCTCACCAAGCTGAATGAATTTTTGCCAACTGAGCCCCAGCCCCAGCCCTGGACATGGCTTTCGACAGCGTCAGAACCTGATTAGAGAAAGGACTTCTCACCCAACTCAGCGCAATAGCCAGGGTGATGAAAGGCTAGGAGAAGCCTGGTAATGAGGGCGGATTAGAGTCATCCATAAATATTTATAGGGGAATTGCGGCTTCCCCCTTCCCTACTCGTAGTACACAGGACATCTGCCACCAGGCCAAAACGCAGACTCACCGAACATGGTTATTTTATATGAACTAATGTCGTACTTTCGTGTATTTTTTTATTTCACTTATTTTTAAATTGTAGTTTTGCATTTTTAAATTATGCACGTGCACGTGTGTGTGCATGGAAGCATGAACCATGCCAAATGTGGAGGTCAGAGGGCAACTTGCAGGACTCAGTACTCTCCTTCCGCCATGTGAGTCCTAGGGACTGAACTTAGGCCATATGGCTTGGTGGCAGGTGCCTTTACTGCCATCTCTCAGGTCCCCGCTATATTAATTTATTATATAATTTCTTTGTTTATTCTTTCTTTAAAGATTTGTCATATTTTTCTTTTATCTTGTGTCTGTAGATCTTTTATCTGGTGTTTATGGGGCCGGAAGATCGTATCAGATCCCCTGAACTGGAGTTACAGAAAGTTGCTAGCTGCCAAATAGGTTCTGGGACTCAAAATGGGTCCTCTGCAAATGGAAGAGGAACAAGTACTCATAACCACTGGGCTGTCTCTCTAGCCCATGTATTCTTTGAAGAGGTTATTTTTTCATGATTTTATGTATGGGTGTTTGTGCATATATGTGCACTGTATGTGTGTGCCTGGTGCCAGTGGAAGTAAGAAGAGGGTCCCTTGGGACAGGAGTTAAACTACCGAGGCATCTCTCCAGTCTGCCTTCTATGTTCTTTGAAGAACTGCTTTTTGTTGTTGTTGTTTCCTTGGTTTTTTGTTTTGTCTTGTTTTTTTTTTTGTTTTGTTTTTGAGACAGGATTTCTCTGTGTAGTCCTGACTGACTGTCCTGGAACTCTCTCTGTAGACCGGGCTGGCCTTGAACTCACAGAGATCTGCTTGCCTCTGCCTCCCAAACCCTGGGATTAAAGACTTTCCCTCTTAAAGTGAAGCTTGGAGCTTAATGTAGTGGCTCATCAGCTTTAATCCCTGCACTCAGGAGGCAGAGGCAGTCGGGTGTTTGTAAGTTCCAGGTCAGTCTGATGTATAGAGTGAGTTCCAGGACAGCCAGGGCGACACAAAGAAGCCTTCTCTTGAAAACAAAAACAAAGGGGGGGAGAGGGAGGGAGAGAAGGAAGAAAGGGAGGAAGGAAGGAAGGAAGAAAGAAAGGAAGGAAGGGAGGGAGGGAGAGAGAAAGGAAAGAAGGAAAGAAGAAAGGAAGGAAGGAAGGAAGGAAGGAAGGAAGGAAGGAAGGAAGGAAGGAAGGAAGGAGGGAGGGAGGGAGGGAAGGAAGGAAGGAAGAAAATAAAAATGAACCTTGGATCATCAGGGTCTCATTTTCATCTAAATTCTTCACCTACTAATCTTACCCTTCTGGGAGGACTTCTGCCCCCCATTCTCCTGGCCCCACAAATCCTAGTGCATGTTGTTCCTTTCCTAAATACTTGCCCTGTGCTGGTCCTCAGCATGCTGGACAGGTGGCAGTTTCCCTTGTTCCAGAGTGTGTGGAGCCCCGGGGGTCCCCGGCCCATCCGCTCCCTGGCTTCCACTTGGCCTTGAGCCCCGTGTAAGGCTCTGGGCTTGCTTCTGGAGTGTGGCTGGCAGGCTTCCCACTTGCCCCGGAGTTCCAGGAAAGAAGTGCGTCTCCCTCCTGTTGTTTTGGGTTGTTGTTTACACAGAGCCCCGAATACATATGGCTCAGGGAAGCAATTAAGGTAAAGATGTGAAGTGGGGCTGTCCCACAGGACAGCCAATCTGCCAGTCTCCCAGTCAGGGAACCTCATGCTCCAGCCACAGGCGGCCTCCTCTATGTTACTCCAGGAAGCAACGCTTCTTGGAAGAGTTTGTCTAAGACTGAACTAGGGCTAAGTTTTTGTTTTGTTTTGTTTTAGTCTTCATGTGTGCTTATGATTCATGTATGTGTATTTGCACATACATATACGCATGCACCCGTGTCTGTGAGAATGGCTGTGTGTGCCGTGGTGTGTCGGTGGGCATCTGGGGGCAATCTCAAGTGTCCACCCTCACTTTCCCCCTTGTTTGAGGCAGAGTCTTTGGTTCATAGCTGCGTATCAGACCGGGTCAGTGGATTTCTGGGAATTCTGTGATTGCCTGGCAGTTTACCAGAGGAGTGTGAGGGTTACAGATGGCTACTTCTGCCTCCAGCTTTACATGAGTCTGTGGCTCCAGTTTCAGGTCCTCATGCTGGCAAATAAAGTCAGTGCTTTACCCGCCGAGCCATCTTCCTACCCTTCAAATCATGATGTGTTTTTATTTCTTGGTGCTGGAGATTAAATCCATTACCTCCACATGCTAGGCAGGTGCTCTAGCTGAGCCACACCCCAGCCCCTCACTGGGGGAATTCTAGGCAGGGGCTCTACCACTGAGCTCCATCTTAGATCTTTTTTTTAAATGATGCTCATTTTTTTATTTAATGATGTCCTTTCACTGTTTTGCCCAGACAGGCCTTAAACTTTTTGTCCTCCTGCCACAGTCTCCCAATTAGCTGGGGTGTGTTGTGGAATGAACCTTTCAAACACTGTGAAGAAATGTCACTCAGACTGGTTTAATAAAAAGCTAAATGACCAATAGCTAGGCAGGATTTGGGGAACAAAGAGAATTCGGTTAAGAAGGGTAGAGTCACCAGTCAGACGGAGAGCAAGCAGCATGGGCAGTACAGACTAAAGGTAATAAAGCCACAAGACAAAAATGAGATTGATAAAAATGGGTCAATTTAAGTTGTAAGAGCTAACTAGTAACAAGCCCAAGCTACTGGTCAAGCTTTCATAATTAATATTGAGTCTCCAGGTGGTTATTTGGGAGCTGGCAGGTAGGACAGAAAAATTCTGCTACAGGGATGACTGCCCACAAGGCCTAGCTCTCATTTGTGAGTTTGGTATATACTTGGTCCCAGAGTCAATTCCCCCAGCACATGGAAGACTTCACAGATGCTTCTGTATTTAAGATGTTTTAGTCACATTCTAGGGTGGTGGTCTTTTCATTTCCAAGAACTTGCTAAAAGATCAAACTCAGACCACTAAGCTTGCACAGCAGGGACCTTTACCCACTGAGCCAACACACTGACCTCTGTTTCCTTCACTTTTCAAATTAATTATTTATTTTTATATTTTGCTTTTTTTTGAGTTTTTGTTTGTTTGGTTTTGTTTTTTGAGACAGGGCTTTGTATAGCCCTAGTTGCCCTGGAACTCATTCTGTAAACTAGACTGTGTCCTTGGATCTCAGAGAGATTTGCCTGCTTCTGCCTCCTGAGTGCTGGGATTACAGAAACAGCCCTAGCTATCTGGAGCTTATTATGTAGACCAGGCTGGACTAGAACTCACAGAGATTCTTCATCTGCCTCTGCTTCTTGAGTGCTGAGATTCAAGGTGCGCACCACTACATACAGCCTTATTTATTTTTATTTTTTATGCATTTGTGTTTTACCTGCAGGTATGTCTGTGTGAGGGTGTCAGATCTCCTGGAACTGGAGTTACAGACAGTTGTGAGCTGCCATGTGAGTGCTGGGCATTGAAACTGGGTCCTCTGGAAAAGCAGCAAGTGCTGTTAACCATGGAGCTGTCTCTCTAGTCCATATATATATATATGTGTGTGTGTGTGTGTATACATATTTTTATTTATATATGTGTATGTATATATATGTATATATATATACATACATACATACACATTCATATATTTTAACAGGGTTTTACTATGTAGCCCTGGCTAGCCTGGAACTCACTAAGCTTGGTTTGCTTCTACATCCCAAGTGCTGGCACTAAAGACTTCCACCACCACTCCTGGCTTACTCTCTCGTAAGTATTTTTCTAGTCTCTCTTTTCATATGTATTTATTTATGTATGTGTATGGTGTGTGTGTGTGTGTGTGTGTGTGTGTGTGTGAAGGTGTACACACTACAGTGCACACATAGAAATCAGAGGACACTTTCAGTGGTTGGTTCTCTTCTTTTGCCATGTGGCTCTATCAGGTGACAAGTACCCTTGCCCACTGAACCACTTCTCTGGCCCATCTTCCCGAGCACAGCAGTGGGCTTCCTCATGGTGCGGTAGAACTACACATCCCTGGGCTATGCTCACACTGGTCCTGTGTGTCACCCTCCCCTGCCCCTCCTCCCGGTGGACTCCAGGACTCACCACGGTGACATTAAGTACCGATTTCGTTTTATCAGCTTGCCTAGGCCTCATATTTCCCGAATCTAAGAATGTGTATTTTCCATCTGTTCTTCAGCTTCCTCCAGAAGGCTCTCTGAGCTCTTCCCCTCTGCTCTCCCCTGCGTCCTCCCATAGCCCAGTGAGGTAGGTTTGGGGTTACCCTCCCTGTTTTCCACCCTTGGCCCCTCCCCCTCCTCCTTCTCCTGTCACCACGTTGGTCCTTTCGCAGGAGTTCCCTGGCAACATCATGTCACTTCTCACTCCCTTGTTCCCTTCTGGTTCCCAAAAAGCATCCGGTGCAGGGGTGTGGTTCAGTAGAGCGCTTGCTGCCCAAGGATGAGGACCTGAGTTCCAGTCCCCGGGACCCACATAAAGAGCTGAGTGTGCAGGTGTGCATCTGTGTATTGGTCAGGGTTCTTTAAAGAAAAAAAAATACAGCGAAAATAATTGCTATTTATTGGAGTCGCTTCCATGCTGTGGTCCAGCAATGGCCGTCTCCCAGTGGGAAAGGTCAAGGATCTAGTAGTTGTCCAGTCCACAAGGTTGGACTTCTCAGCAGTTCCGGTCTGGTGCTGGAGACCCAGGGAGCTGCTGGAGGTCCTCAGCCTACATTGGAACCCAAAGAAGTAGATTCTGACATCAGTGAAGGAATGCCACAGCAGCAGGATAGATGAACTTGCCAGCAAGAGTGAGGGCAAGCAGGCAAAAGGCAAAAGCTTCCCTTTTCACATCCTTCCACGCGGGCTGCCACCAGAAGGTGTGACTAAAGCTTAGGGTAGTCTTCCTGAGTTCAATGGTCCAATTAAGAAAATGCCCTCCTACAGATATGCCCAGATGCTCGGATTTTTATCTGTTTGTATGTTTTTGAGACAGGGTCTCACTATGTAGCTCTTGCTGTCCTGAAACTCACTGTATAGACCAGATGATCTTCCTGCCTCTGCCCCCAGAGTACTAGGATTAAAGCTATGAGCCTCAACACCTGACTTGTCTTGGATTTTAAATGTGTCCAGATGTAATAAAATTGATAACCAAGATTAGCCATCATAACCTGTAACCCTAGCAATGACCAGGTGGAGATGGGTGGATCCTCAAAGCGCACTGGCCTGTTAGCCTAGCCATTCAGTGAGGTCTAGGATAGGAGGGGACCCTGTCTCAAAACGGGTGGACAGAGCCTGAGAAATGACATCAGAGACTGTCCTCTGACCTCCATATGTGTGCTCACCCCACAGATATGGGGAGAGAGGAGGGGGAAGGGAGGGAGGAAGAGAGAGAGAGGGAGGGAAGAAAGAAAGGAAAGAGAAAGGAAGGAAGGAAGGAAGGAAGGAAGGAAGGAAGGAAGGAAGGAAGGAAAGGAGGGAGGAAGGAAGAAGGAAGACAGAGAAAGCTGGACGTGGTGGCTCATGCCTGAAATTCTCGCACTTGAAATACTGAGGCAGGAGGATTGCTGCTAGGTAAAAGCAGGCCTGGGCTACACAGTAAGGCCCAGACTGTCTAGAACTCTTCCACTGCCTCTCTCTCTCTCTCTCTCTCTCTCTCTCTCTCTCTCTCTCTCTCTCTCTCTCTCTCTCACACACACACACACACACACACACACACACACACACACATACACAAAGGAATGAAAGAAAGAAAGAACAGGAACAAAGACCCAGAATTCCACTCAGTGAAAATTTCCCCTTGAGAAGTTTATAAAAGCACGCAAGGCTCATCTATAGATGTCTCTTTTAGACTGCCTGCATGGACACTTGGCAGCCAGCCTGCATCTTTCAGGCCCGTCCCCATCTATTTTTGGTCCCATGCTCACGAGCCAATGCTTATTTTGATAACTGCATTTATGCTCTCCAGCTTTGGCAGACAAATCATCGCCCTGGGCTTCCTCGCGGTCACGAACATCAGCTCACCTCCCGCCAGAAGCAGCCGCCTCCCTCCACGGGCTGCGGTTTGTCCTGTGCAATTAATTGTCTGGCGAGGGAGCCTTGCAGGGCAGCTGCCTCACAGACGAGAAAAACACTCAAATGCACCCTACAAAAAAAACCCTTTCCAAACTTGGGGGCCCTAGATGAATGGTAGGAGATGGTGCTCACTGTCTGTGAGGATTTAAACAGAGTGTAGCTATGGCGAAAGAGCCTCCGAGTTCTCCAGGTCCCCGGAACCATACCCCAGGTAACAGGCTCCACAGGGAGCCTTCCTGCTGCGGCGCAGGAAGTACTCCGAAGTCTCTACTCACGGCCTGCTTAAGAAACTTCCAAAATAGGTTTGGGAGAATGTGTCTGTCGTCCCCACACCTTAGCAGCTGAAACAGGAGGATCCCAAGCTCCAGTCTAGCCTGGCTTCATGGCTACACCCTGTCTCAAAACAACAGAGGCTGGGCCCATCGCTCAGTTGGCAGAGTGAACGCTTAGCAGGTACGAAGTCCCGGGCATTTCTGGCATCGTCTGTAATCCCAGCAGTTGGAAGGTAGGAGTGAAGGATCAGAAGTTCATAACTTGTTTGAGATCAACAAGGAAGGAAAAATTAGTAATAAAGAAGAGAGGCGACTGGGGAGATGGCTCAGTGCATAAGGACTTAGCACCCAAGCCTGACAACTGAAGTGTGATCCCAGAATCCAATACTGGGAAGAAAGGACCAGGGCAAACTGTGCTCTGACCTCCACGTGCCTGTGATAGCATGTGTCCTCAACTAATAAATAAATGCAATAAATAAAATTTTAAAATGAAATAACAATAGCAAGATGGAGACAACGCATTGAACTCTCGCCTCCATGGACATGCTCAGAGAGCTGCATGCACTCAACTCACATGCACACTCACTCACCTATGTGCCTGCAAACACATACACGAAAAAGAAGGAAGGAAGATGCTGGGTGGTTGTGGTGCATACCTTTAATTCCAGCACTCGGGAAGCAGAGGTAGACAGATTTCTGGGAGTTTGAAGCCAGCCTGGTCTGAGATCGAGTTCCAGGACAGGCTCCAAACTACACAGAGAAACCCTGTCTCAAAAAAACCAAAACCAAAACCAAAAAGAAAAAAAGAGAAAAAGAAAGAAAGAAAGAAAGAAAGAAAGAAAGAAAGAAAGAAAAAAGAACAGAGAAAGCAAAAGAGTCTATCACCCTTTCTGTGGTCCTGGCCTGGCCTCTGTGGGTTTCACTGCCTCCCTCCCAAGTCCAGATGCTCCAATTCAGCCAGCTACATGGCTGAGCATACCAGTCCCTCCTCCCGGTCAGCAATCTTTCAACCATGAGCCTTAGTGAAGGCAACCAAGTAAGGATGGGGGATACTACCCTCTCATACGGAAGTATCTTTACCGTTTAGCTTCATCTAATTTGGGCAACAGCTCTAGATTTTCTTGTGATCACTGGTCCGGGGTGAGGGGTGAGTAAGGGGAAAGGGAAAGGGAGAGGGAGTGAGAAACTCCTGCTGGAGCTGGCTGCCAGGAGCAGCCCACACATGGGTGCCAGATGTGCCTGTGTGGAGGACCATGGCTGTCCCGGCGGCCACACAGCCCCATAGAAGTAGTTATAGCACCCTGAAGGAGGCCCATGAGGCCGGCCTGGAGGTGGAAGGTAAAGGCCTGGTTCTTTTCTGCTGCCATCTTTCTTTCCTCTCTGGAATCTTCCAGGCATGCTGAATGCTGTCCGGTGGGCCACAGTCTCAGGCAGAGCCCACAACTCTGGTCCTGTGGTGCTTTCAACCAGGGGCTACTTAGCTGACTCAAGCCGGTCTCTCCTGGATTAAACTCCTCTTCGCTTAGCTTGGGTGCCAAGAGGAAAGTGATGCTTTTCTCAAGCATGGGAAGACATCTGAGAGCAGTGATAGAGACAGTAGTGGGGTTCAGCGACTTCATGGCCTGTGAGACCCTGTCTCCAAATAAAAAGTAAAAAGAAGACTAGGGGTAGAATCTGCAAGAGAGGTAATGGGGGTGTGGCTCAGTGGTAGAGCACCTGCCTAGAATCCCCCAGTGAGGGGCTGGGGTGTGGCTCAGAGGTAGAGCCCCTGCCTGGCATCCCCCAGTGAGGGGCTGGGGTGTGGCTCAGAGGTAGAGCCCCTGCCTAGAATCCCCCAGTGAGGGGCTGGGGTGTGGCTCAGAGGTAGAGCCCCTGCCTAGAATCCCCCAGTGAGGGGCTGGGGTGTGGCTCAGTGGTAGAGCCCCTGCCTAGAATCCCCCAGTGAGGGGCTGGGTGTGGATGAGCAGCAGAACACTTACCTAGCCTAAATGAGTCCCTGCGTTCTACTCCCAGCCTCATAAGGCAAGCAAATGAACAAAACTCAGGAATTTGTGTTGTGTACCTGACCCACAAAGGCCTGGGCACAAACATCCAGGTGACATCTCTATAGGCAGATGCACCCCTTAGGTTAGCACTAGAGGATCCAGCCAGGCAATGGGCTCCATGGTTAGGTTTGGGGCAAAGTGAGAAACCAGGGCCAATCAGCCCGCTCCACACATATCACAATATGAAGGAATAGTAAACGCAGTGTTGGATTTGCTCACTGAGGTCCTGTCTCCTGAGGGGAGGCATTCCCTTGTGAAAAGTCCTTTCCTCTGAGGTTGGTCCTCGTCCTCTTTCAGACGTTACCTCTTGTTTGGCTTGAGAAGTGTGTTGGAGATGAAAACAGCTTACCTCTGGGTATGTCTGTGAGGGCATTTCCAGAGAGGGCTGAGTGGGAGGGGACACCCACCCTTAATGTGGGTGATGCCATCCCATAGGATGCTAGCTGATGGGATAAAAGCAGAAGGAGGAAGGCCCCTTAAAACAGCAGACTCTCTCAGTCTCTCAGCTTCCTGACCTCTAGGAGGTGACCAGCTCCGGCTCACCACATGCTCCCTGCCATGAGGCTTGGCCCTACCATAGGCCTGTAAGCCATAGGGGCTAGCAGCCAGGGCTGAGACCTCTAAAACCAGGAGCTGAAAGACCTCCTTTATTTTTAAATGTGGTTTTGTTTTTATTTTTATTTTTTTAGACAGGGCTTCTCCGTAGCTTTGGTGCCTATCCTGGAATCCTGGAACTAGCTAGACCAGGCTGGCCTCGAACTCACAGAGATCTGCCTGCCTCTAACTCCCGAGTGCTGGGATTAAAGGCGTGCACCACCACCGGACATACAAGACATCCTTTATTTTTATGTTGTCCCTTGGCATTTTGTCACAGCATTGAAAACATGGATGCACATGGACGGCAGATGAACCCATGCTCAGGGGCACTTCACCGCCAACTCTATTTGAGCCCCTATGTCCTTGTTTGCAAAAATGAAATAGAGTAATGCTCCCTCCCAGGAAGTTGTCTCCGATAGAAGCCTTCATCTGATGAATGGGTTTACTTGTAAATTTAATTTTAAAGGATTTGTCTATGTATTTAGCTACTATTCTTTAATACTTTTGTACATAGATATAATGTATTTTGACCTATTTATCCCCCCAACCCTCTCTCACCCCCCCCCTACTACTTTTACTGAACTCCTTTCTGGTCCCAGTACCTTCGCTTCTCCTTTCAAGTCTTTTGTATGGTTGGTGTGATTTGGGTTTTGGTGGCCCATTGATATTTCACTTGGTTGCCTGAATGAGCATGGCTGGGGGTTATTTATATGAGCACAGGCAACATACCACAGGCTACACCACTGTGGAAAATGATTCTCACCCCCCCCCCCAGAAAACTTAATTACCTTTAGTGTCTCTGCTAGGAGCAGGGATGTCTCACAAGCCCTTCCTCCAGTCTTTAGTTCTTTTTTAAAAAAATCATTTTCCTTTCCTTAAAAACTTTATGTGGGAGTCTGGAGAGATGGCTCAGTGGTTAAGAGCACTGAGTGCTCTTCCAGAGGACCCAGGTTCAATTCCCAGCACCCACATGGCAGCTCACAACTGTTTCTAACTCCTGTTCCAGGGGAATCCAACACCCTCACACAGACATACATCCAGGCAAAACACCAATGTATATAAAATACAAATAAACAAATCATTAAAAAATGTATGTGTATGGGTGTTTTGTCTACTTGTGTATATGTATGTGCATCACATGTGTGCAATGCCCCCGGAGGCCAGAAGAGGGCGTTAGGCCTCTTGGAGCTGGAGTTATAGATGGTTGTGAGCCACAATTTGGGCTGGGAGTCAAACCTGGGTCCTCTGGAAGAGCAGCTAATGCTCTTAGTCTCTGAGCCATCTCTCCAACACCACTCCCCTCTTTTATTTCTTGAGGTGGAAGTCTTACTGTGTAGCTGAAGCTGACCACAAAATCACAATTCTCTTTCGTCAGCCTCCCCATGCTGAGATTTCAGGAATGTGTCCCCACACCCAACTTTAGATGATGCAAGTTTTTCTCCCTCCCTTGTCTGTCAGAAACGTCTTTCTCACCTGAATCACTTTTCCCAACTTCTTTTTTCTGGTTCGTCTTCTTTCAGATTTGAAGTAATTTGGCATCTGCTCTAATTTTTTTTTTTTGGCTTTAGAAAAGTAGCAAAAATTAATTAATCTACAGCTGCCCTGATAGCAAAAGTTAATAGAAATTTTAATAAAAATACAACCTCAATAAGCTTCCCTATTGTTCTAATAAATGCAATAGAAGTTTAGGATAGTAGATAAAAAAAATTAATAAACCACCAGAGGGCAGGGACTACGCAGCTCAAACAAAGGGCGCGGTCTGTGCCCAGCCTCCTCTTCCAGCGAGAGAGAACCTGACCCCAAGTGTATTCCTCGCTCCGTGCTGGGTGTCTCAAGTTGTATTAGATCTTCAATTAATACTTAAAAGAGAAAAAAACTGAGACACAGTCTCATGCAGCCAAGGCTGACCTTGAACTTCCGAACCTTCCGTTTCTACCTCCCTGAGTGGATTCCAGGTATGTTTTACTACCATGCCCAGTTTATGCCATGCTTGGGATCAAACCCATGACTTTGTGCAGGCTAGGCAAGCACTCTGCCAACTGAACTACATCCCAGTCCCTAAAAGTCCTTTTGAGACAGGGTCTCATGTAGTCCAGGTTGGCCTCAAATCCCCACATCCTCCTATCTTGACCTCTCAAGTAGCTAGAATTACAGGTTGAACTATCAGGCCACTTGGTACTGATTTGTGTTTATTGTTGTTTGTTTGGTGAAGTAGGGCTCTTTCCGCAGCTCAGGCTGGCCTTGAACTTGTGCTGATTCTTGTTTCTGTTCTCCGGGTGCTGAGATTCCAGGCAAGCCCCATCGCATCTGGCAGCTGTAGATATTTTGGAGCTGGGGAAACAAAATCATGAATAAGCAGTGCTTTTAGCTTCTCAGAGCAAGGCAGGATTGAGCACCATCCCTGCGCAGATAGCGTGTGAAGGAAGCAGGGGCTTGCATTCTCACGGGCTCATCGATTACAGCCATGAAAGCCAGGAGGTCTTCTGAGGAGTGATGCAGCCTAGTGACTCAAGATGTCAGTTCTCTGCGAGGCTGTGTTGGGTCTCTTCCCATGACCTGGTCTGCGAAAGCTGGGTGAGGTGGTGAAGGCCTGTCGTGTCAGCTACTTAGGAAGCTGAAGCTGGACAATTACATAGGCAAGACTTAAGTCCCAAAGTTCCAAGTCAGCTTAGGCAATTTGGTAAGACTTTGTCTCAAGATAAAAATGGAAGTGGGGGCTTGGTTCAGTGGTAGAGTCCCTGCCTAGAATCCCCCCGTGAGGGGCTGGGGTGTGGCTCAGTGGTAGAACCCCTGCCTAGAATCCCCCAGTGAGGGACTGGGGTGTGGCTCAGTGGTAGAGCACCTGCCTAGAATCCCCCAGTGAGGGGCTGGGGTGTGGCTCAGTGGTAGAACACCTGCCTAGAATCCCCCAGTGAGGGACTGGGGTGTGGCTCAGTGGTAGAGCACCTGCCTAGAATCCCCCAGTGAGGGGCTAGGGTATGGCTCAGTGGTAGAGTGTCTGGGAGGCATTTGTGAGGCACTGTGTTCACTCTCTAGTTTTAAAAGACTAAGCAAGAGGATCCATGGCAGCTCCAATGTGATGATACTGTGATTGGGTATCCTGGCTATCTCCCTTTGGACCCAAGAACCAAATGAGAGGAAAAAGATACCTGTGGCCCTGCCTATTCTGAACCAAATGAGAGGAAAAAGATACCTGTGGCCCTGCCTATTCTGAAAACATGGGGTGTTTTGGTGTATTGGAGCCTCTGACAACCAAAGAAGGCAATGAGAGTCTACGGAAATGAGTCAGGAGGAAGTCACTTTCCCTGATGCTGTGGTACTGGATGGACCAGCTGGCCATCTGTGCTCCTAGACAAGGCCCAAGGGATTTCTACTGGAGCCCGGCATGGTAGCATGTGCACTCAGCATACTGAGGCGAGAGGATCTCAGGTTTGTGGCCATCATGGATTACAGAGACTCTGTCTAGGGTGGGAATGGGCGTGGCTGGCGGTTTAGCTCAGTGGGTAGAGTCTTACCTGAATACAAAGCCCTGGGTTCTATCCTCACTGTTGCATACATGGATCATGGTGTCACACAGTCTGTCATTCCTGAACTGGGAAAGAGAGGCAGGAAGATTAGGAGTCAAGGTCACCATCAAGTACTTACTGAGTCTGAGGCCAGCCTGGACCACATGAGATCGTTAAAAGCAAAATCAAAAACAAGATGGATGTGGTGACACTCACCTTTAAACCCAGAACCTGGGCAACCAAAAAAGGCAATTCTTTCTGAGTTTGAGGACAGCCTGGTCTACATGAGAAGTTCTAGGCCAATCAGGCTGAGTAGAGAGACTGTCTCAAAACAAAAACACAAAAAAAAATAGAAGAAGAAGAAGAAGAAGAAGAAGAAGAAGAAGAAGAAGAAGAAGAGCAACAACAACAACAACAACAACAACAACAACAATTTAATTTCTTCCAGCTCTATCCCATACCTGAGACTGTGGATTCTTCTGGGTGTGTCCTCCTCCCTCCACAGGCGGACTTTGTGCTATCAGCTGCACCTGAACTCACAACCACTGTGTGTGTTTCCAGTCTTCCTTCCCTTGTTTATCAAGACAGGGGATTGCTTATAGCAATCCTCCTGCCTCATTTCTTCCAAGCACTAAGATTTCAGACATGAGCCACAATGCTTAGCTAGTCACTGCTGACGTGTGTATGTGTGTGTGTGTGTGTGTGTGTGTGTGTGTGTGTGTGTGTGTAGCTTACACATGTGGGTGTGCAGCACACTCATGGCAGGCATGCATGAGGGCAGCCTTGGATTTTTAGACAGGGTCTTATCACTGTTGTGCATGCCAGGCTAGCTCTGGGAAATGTCCTGTCTCCATCTCCTGTTTTACTCTAGGCATGCTGGGATTACAGAGGTGTGCTACCACATCTGACTTTTTTAAAGAAATGTGGGTTATGGGGATCCGAACTTAGTTCCTCACACTTGCTCAGCAACTGCTTTACCGTCTGAGAAGTCTCTCCAGCCTCTACCACTGAATTCTTTGACTTGAGTTGATTTGAACCGTTGGCAATTTCTTGTATTTCTCCTGATAAACAGAAAGTATCCTTTTCTTTCTGAAGACTGAGTGAACATAACTCTATTGTTTTAAGAGGCAGGTCTTATGTAGCCCAAGCTAGTCCCAGATGCCATATGCAGTCAAGGAGGACCTTAAACTCCTGACCCTGCTGCTTCCACCTCCTGAGTATTAGGATTACAGGCACGGAGTACCGTATCCAGTTCAGGTAGTGCAGGGAACCTAGGGCTTTCAGCACGTTAGGCAATCACTCTACCAACTGAGCCATATGCCCAGCCCAGAACACATTCATTAAACAATGCCTTTGTTTATAGATTGCTTCCAAGTGGCTGAGCCACCCCTGACTCTCAGAAATTCCTAGAAAGACTTGGGGAGACCACTGGCATAGTTGGTAGTAGTAGAGGAAGGAGAAAGGAGAGGACCACTCAGCAGTGAGGCTCTCATGCAGGACTCCCAGTCTGTCCCCTCCCTCTGTGCCTCAGTTTCTCTGCTTAGTCAAAGCCAAATAGCTCCGCTGAGAATTAGTTTAAAAAGTCCGCTAACCATTCCTAGAGCAAGCGCATGGATCCTGCTAAATGCTATTAGATAATTGCAGCCTCCAGGGAGGAGCACGTTGCATGGCTGCATCGTTGAGCGGAGGCACAGCAGAGACAGCTGTGATGTGTCTTCGGCAGGGATCTTATTTAACTGAGCTGATGTGTGTGCTTCGGTTTCTCTTCTCCAGCCCTGCTAATTTCAGAACCGGGTTGTTAGGCGATAACTGCTCATTTCTGTCGTAAATTAAGGAAAGACTCATCAGAAGCCCGGATACTTGTGAGCGGTTGGGAACCGTGGTTGAATCTGGTGTGGAAATAGGCTAATTTTTTAAAATGGTTTTTGGGCCTGGAAATGTGACTGGCTCAGTTGGTAAAGCACTTGCCTAGTATGCACAAAATTCTGGTTTCCGTTGCCAATGCAGCGTGTGGCTGTCCTCCCAGCCCTGGGGAGGCAGGAGGATCAGGAGTTTAAGGTCATCCTCAGCTTCCCAGTGAGTTTGGAGCCAGCTTGGGCTACGTGCACACCTGTTTGAGAAGCTAAGGTAAGGGTAAGTGGAATGGCTCAGAGGCTAAAAGCACTTGTCTTGCAAGCCTGGTAACCTGAGTTTAGCGGCTCTCCCCAACACCCACATAAAAATGGAAGGAGAGGCCAGGCAGTGGTGACTCACACCTTTAATCCCAGCACTCGGGAGGCAGAGGCAGGCGGATCTCTGTGAATTTGAGGCCAGCCTGGTCTACAGAGTGAATTCCAGGACAGCCAGGACTGCTACACAGAGAAACTCTGTCTTGAAAAACCAAAAACCAAAGCGAAAATCAACCAACCAACCAAACAAAAAGAGTGAAAGGAGAGAGCCAGCTCCACAGAGCTGTCCTCTGACCTCCATATATGTTTTCTGGCTCGGAGGCCCACACACATACACCCATCAACCCATCATGTACACACACACACACACACACACACACACACACACTGACAAATGATAAATAGAAATTAAAATAAAGCAATAA
Source organism: Myodes glareolus (assembly GCF_982192425.1). Lineage (NCBI taxonomy): Eukaryota > Metazoa > Chordata > Mammalia > Rodentia > Cricetidae > Myodes > Myodes glareolus. Next base: position 105,543,881 of record NC_142027.1, on the reverse strand, counting down.
GGCAAAATGGTGTGTGTGTGTGTGTGTGTGTGTGTGTGTGTGTGTGTGTGTGTGTGTTTTAAAGACCTTTGGCTTGGTTTGGTTTTGTGATGCACAGGGTTTAGCCAGAGTTGTCTGTGTGCCCACTAGTTTGGTTCTATCTCTTAGAGCCTGGTGGGGTCAGCTGTGGAAAAAAGGGAAAAAAGGGGGCAGGCAGGGAAGGAAATAAGAGAAGGTAGGCAGAAAGTAACCAGAATGCATTGTTTACAATGTATGAAAGTGTCAAAAAACAAAATGTATTAATAGATAAAAGAAGAGAAATGTTTAAAATAAATAAATAAATGGTTTTGTTCCTAATAATAAAATTTCACCATTCTAACAGGGTCACCTTTTCAGTGCCTTAAAATCTAAATCATACTTGGCTCAGCAGTAAAACAAGACAAAGGCATCAGGTACCAAATTAGGTTCTTTTGTTTATTTGTTTTGTCTTTGTTTTCTTATCTATTTGTTTAGTCTTTTTAAGACAGTGTTTCTCTGTAGCTTTGGAGCCTGTCCTGACCTCGAACTCACAGAGATCCCCCTGCCTCTGCCTCCTGAACCCTGGGACCAAAGGCATGTGCCACCACCGCCTGGCCCAAATTAGGTTCTTAAGACTAGTGAGGAGGCATTGTGGTAGCCATGAAGAGGCTTCCCTCGGGTCCTGCACCTAATGCAGTTGGAACGGGCAGAAAGAACAGTGGGTATGTGGCCTTTTTTATGCTGGGAGATCCCCCATGCCCTTTCCAGGGGCAAAAGGAGCCAAGGAGATGACTCAGCTGGTAAAGTGCTTGCCCTGAAGGTGTGAAGACCTGAACGGGAGGTGAGGATGAGGAGCAGGGTAGCAGGTGAGAGGCAGAGGCTGGTGGATCTCTGTGAGTTCCAGGCCATCCTGATCTACAAGGCCAGTTCGAAAATCCTGTCTCATGGCACAGATACAAGCAGCAGCAGCAATAAAGTCCCCATACAGTCTATAGGCAAGCTGCTGTGACAGTATTTACAAATCCAGCCCTGGAGAGCTGGAGGCACCTGGATCCCTGACCCTTTCTGGCCGGCTAGCCTAGACTGCTTGGTGAGCTCTAAGCCAGTTAAGAATCCTGTCTCAAACAACAAAGCAAAGCAAAGCAAAGCAAAGCAAAGCAAAGCAAAGTAAAACAAACAAATAAGACCAGGGAAAGGGGTCTGTGAGATAGGTCAGCAGGTAAAGGGTCTTGCTACCAAGACCCAAGGAGTTAAATCCCTGCTCCAGAAAATTGACCACAGGTAACACTGTTGCACATGTTTGCACACATACATACACACGCACACGCACATGCACACGCACACACAGACACTCAATAAATGTAATTTTAAAACACACACACACAAAAGGTGGACAGTGTCTGAGGTTGTCCTGTGTGTGCACATACGCATGCGAGCGCAAGCACACACACGCACACACACACTTTTTTTTTTTTTTTTTAGAGAAGAATGTATCCATGATCTCCTGGGAGTGGAGGAGCCAGTAGGGAAAACATGTGTCTCAGGGTGAGAACGCATGGACAAGATGCTTTCATCCTGTCCTTGTCCCTCCCTCTGCCTCCCATGTATTACCTTCCTGCTGTGTTGATCCACGGGAGAGAGTGTCTCCCTCACTCTCCCTCCCAGACTGGTAGAATCTCTTTTTTTTTGCAAAATTATCCTTGCTTAATCCGTGGAGACAAGAAGTGGATTAGCGGTTGCCAAGGGCTGGGGGAGGGTCGCGGATGGGGAATGACTGCTAATGGGTGCAGAGGTTCTTTTGGGGGCGAAGAAAGTGTTCCAGAAGTGGGTTGTGGTAAAAGTCTCATTGCTCTGGTGATACCCTGGAAAATCTAAGATAGCGAAAGGTACTCTTTAAAAGGTAGTTGACAGGACCATATCTCAGTAACACCGTGATTTGGACGATGAAGCTGGCCCATCTTGTTGCTGATCTCCGTCCAGTCTCCACAGCCCACAACCGCACATCTTCCAGGCTGCTGTTGGAGGTTCCATGAAGTGCCTGTGAGTCCTGCTGGTCGCCCTTGAAGTTGTCTTTCTCTTTTCCCCTTTTGATGAACACATGTCATAGCTGCAGATACAGGGGGCCTTCAGGTCTGACCTTGGTCAACTCTCTATTCAAGGAGTCAGTGTGTGCGTGTGTGTGTGTGTGTGTGTGTGTGTGTGTGTGTGTGTGTGTGTGTGTTAAACCCTGGTGGAAAATCCTGTAGGCAGGGGAGATGGCTCAGTGGGTAAAATGCTTCCTGAGCAAGTGTGTGGTTATGTGCTTCATTCCCTGTACCCACAGAAAGCCTGGGCTGTGGCACATGTTTGTAATGCCAGCACGGGGGAGGTGGAAACAGGAAGACACTAAAGATTTATTGGCCATCCAGTTTAGCAAATCGGTGAGTCTCAGGATAAGGAGAGACCCTGTCTAAAGAATAAGGTGAGTGAGGAAGACACCTTATGCTGACTCTGGCCTCCACGTTGATCACAAGACACACACACACGCACACACACACACACACACACACACACACACACACACACACGGTTTTATGTGAGCAAAATTGAAGCATATGTAGCCTGCACTCAAAGGGATGGAAGGAGTTGAGGATATTTGTCCTCCTGGGTTTTTAGGAAACCACTGGGGCTCCAAAAGAAAAGCAGGCCCCTACTTTGGGGATTAGGTAGAAATGACAAAAGCCCTTGGAGCCAGACCAGCCACCTATGCCAAGGTGGGTAGACAGGGGACAGGCTAGAGCAGGCACTGGAGATGATTTGGGGGTGGGGTGGGGGAAGGACCTAGAATTTAAGAATTTAAGAATTTCTCTCTCTCTCTCTCTCTCTCTCTCTCTCTCTCTCTCTCTCTCTCTCTCTCTCTTGTGTGTATGTGTGTGTGTTCAAGACACATTCTTGCTGTGTGCATGTTTATGATCTGTTTTTGCTGAATGGCCCAGGCTGTCCTTGAATTCACCACCAGCCTGCCTCAACTTTCCCTGTGCTGAGATTCCAGGTGTTCAGCACCACACCCAGCTTCTTGCACATCTTCATCTGACATCACAGCTCGGTGGGGGTCTAGACAGATGGTTTGGCGGTTAAGAGCACTTGCTGCTCTTGCAGAGGACCAGAGTTCTGCTCCGGGCATTCAGGTGTGGCACCTCACAATCCCTCTACTCCAGTTCTAGGGGTTCCAGCACTCCCTTCTGGGCACCTCAAGTTCCTGCATTCAGACATGTAAATGCGCACACACATGATGGTCTTTTTAAAAACCCACAATTGGCAGAGTATGTGCCCAACATGCATAAAACCTTAGATTTGATGTCCCATGCATGCATAAACCGGGCTTAGTGGCACATATCTGTAATCCCAGCATTGAAAAGTGGGGACAGAAAGATGGGGAGTTCAAGGTCATTTTTGGCTACACTGCAAACTTAAGGTCAATCTTGATTACATGAGACTCTGTCTCAACAAAACAAGTTAGCCAGAATGGTGATGGTTCATATCTGTAAATCAGCACTTGGAGAATAGGAGATCAGAGTCTCAAATTCTCAGCTACATAGTGAGTTCAAAGCAAACCTTCAATACACAAGACCTTACTATTCAAATAATAAAAACACACGGTGGAGGAGCTGGAGAAATAATTCAGGGGTTAAAAGCATTTACTGCTCTTGCAGAGGACCTGGCATTCAATTTCCAACAGCTACATGGCGGCTCACAACCTCCTATTACTATAGTTACAGGATCTACGACTCTCTTCCGATATCTATGGCTCATGCATGAGTGTGGTGTATACACACACACTCAGACGCACACACGCTTTTAAATAAATATTAAATAGCACCCATGTTGGTGACTTTAGTCCTTTAATCCCAACATTCAGGAGGCAGAGGCAGGAGGATCTCTGTGTTTGTGAGGCTACATAGTGAATTTCAGGCCAGTCAGGGCTACATTAAAGATACTCTGTCTCAACCAAAACAAACAAACGAAAACCACCCACATTTCTCTGCTACCCAGCTCAGGCTGAGATGTGCTTGTGCCTTATGGGTGCAGACACTGTGTGTCTCTTAGGATGACCTCGCATAAGACATGGAAAGGAAATAAAGACAAGCCTCATCAAGGTGAAAAAAACAGGGACTTAGGAGCTCACCCTAAGACCACTCTGATATTTGGTCTGTTTGCAATGTCTGTTAAGTCTCTCGCTGCCACTGAGCCCCACTGTAAAGAAAGGTGGCCTTCAGGAGACAGTCTTCCTTCCTCCTGCCACACAGCTTGAAAATGAGAGAAGCTTGGCCTGTTGCAGGCGGATCTCTGAATTCAAAGCCAGCCAGGTCTACAGAGTGAGTTCCAGGACAGCCGGGGTTACACAGTGAAACCCTGTCTTGAAAAGAAAATAAAAATTAAAAAAACAAAAAGAAGAAGAAGAAGAGGAGGAGGAAGAGGAAGAGGAAGCGGAAACGGAAGCAGAAGCAGCAGCGTGGGACCGGTCAACTCCAACAGAATTAGGATGCACCCCCACACACTGGCCATCCTGGTTGCAGTTTTGTTTTGTTTTTAGAGGGCGGGTGCGGAGAGTAGGAAGACAGATCAGACCTATTCAAAGCTAAATTCCAGGTTATCGCGTATCTACTCGGCCTCGAGGTGGGCTGTCTTCCCACAGACCGCTGAGAGCTGTGCCACATCCGGGTCCAGGGAGGGACAAAGCAGGAGGCCGGGTGGATTAGCTTTCCCCGCTGCAGCTGCTGCGCAGGCCCTGCCAAGGTCTGCCTGCACCGGAGGATGTTCAGACTCAAGGCCCGCCCCGTCCATGTGTAGCCGGTTCATCCTGCCCCGTCGGGCCGCGTTCAAGGTCCACGCAGACAATGCGTGGTCCGCTCGCGAGCCAGTGCCACCCCGGGCCTTTGTTGCCGGGGCCTCGTGCCGATGGGTTAATGGGGCAGAAGAGATCGGTGAAGGGTGACAGAAGTGGGCTTTGAAAGAGGGTGTCAGCATAGGGCAGCTAGACAAAGGCCAAAATACACACGGGCGGAGAAGGACAGATGGGACAGGAGAGAGAAAACAATTAGGCCGCGAGTGCGGGGGCGGGGCGCGGCTTCATCTTTTTCCAGTTAACCAGGAGGGCCTGGGGCCCCTCGCCCCAGGCTGGAGAGGGGAGGGATGCGGGTGGCTTCTGCAGCCCGTGGAGCGAGGCTACTGGGCCCCTTTTCAGCCTGGAGTTGCACCCTAGATCCCCATGCATTTCCCGGCTCCTGTAAAGGGTGGTGGGTGGGTGAATGGATGGGTAGGTAAAGGGTGGATGGACGCATGTGGTGGGTGGGTGGATGACTAGGTAGGTAGGTGGGTAGGTGGGTAAACGAATGAGTGGATGAATGGGCAGATGGGTGAGTGGATATGTGAGTGGAAGGATAGCTGGGTAGATGAATGAATGCCCTTATCCACAAATAATCAGAATTAAATTCTAATCAGCCTGGACAGGCGACCCTAAATTTCCCCTAGGGATGCCTGGAAAGGTGTTCCTTGACACCTCAGCCTTTCCTGTGCCTGAACACCGGTGGTTTCCACCCACCACGGCCTCCTACCCTGGAATCTCGCTGGGCGGGCGGTTCTGGCACAGAATCGCAGAACCTGCCTGCAGGACCGACAGCCTGTGCGCCTATCGGAGCGGGATTCACGCCAGGGGGCGCTGCTTCCCTCCCAGACCGCCGGGCCGCTCGCTGCAAACCGATGCTGTTTAATTAACGTGCAAATTGAGTAGATTAAATGACTCTAAATAATTAGCCACAGATCCTATAAACAGGATAACATATTTAATTAAGCAGCGATATAGATTTTGGAAACTGTTAATGTATTTTGAGAATGGCTGCTTAGATCTAACACTTTCCCCCTTAACTTCAAACATGTAACTACAGCCCTCCCAACGTGGATAAATATCTGGTAACAAGACTCCGCCTGTTAACTCCAACTAACAGAAATGAGGGCTCAACGGGAACTTTCTTGGGCCTTGGCTTTGGTGCCCTTTGGAGCTGTGATACCCGGTGCCAACCAGGATCTGTTTAGCATTGCTGTGATGGGTATGCGTGGCCCGGTCCTTGACAGAGGGGGTATGATGTCGCGGGTGGGGGGTGTGTGAGGACACAAGAAGGTAAGTGGAAAAAAAAATACAATCCAATTTCATTATATCAATCACATTTAATTGGCAATTTGTACGAGCAATGACCGGGCTGGCTTTAGGTAAAACTATTAGGCGACAGGCGGGTGTGCTACTAAAATTCTTGGTTAGTTAATTAGTGTCTGAACTGCGAAGGGAAAGGATCCTAGATTTACTCTCTACAAAGAGAGAGCAGCCCAGACAATTCATTAGGCAGGCGGCTTGTAAATTAGAGCTAAGTTAACCTGATTTCCCTTAATTAAAACATCTTTTCTCGTTTACGATGTGGATATAAGTAGATCTCCAGGGTTTTGAATTTTCTGCTACAGCAGATGGTCAGCTCCGAGCAGATAATAGTTAACGCTTTCTCTCTACCAGATCAGAACAACGTGAGCCGCTGGCCCATCTGAGGATTAAAAGGAGAGATAACAAAGACGGTTAACCCTTCCGAGGCTCAGAGGGAGAGTCTGGCCTTGGCCTGAGGGGTCCATGAAACACTTGGACGTGTAGGTCAAGGCTTCAGGGGCCCAAGACCATGGGTAGA